>NW_009647731.1:6178302-6228380 GCF_000708025.1 Charadrius vociferus | reverse complement strand
CAGGCTGTCACACGTGTGTGTCGCTTCTGCTGAGCTGGCCACTTCACCCACGTGATAACGCATGCCGCTGGTGAATGTGCCGATGCCCAGGATGATGTTTCTGGCAGAGCCAGCTGCTCTGGGGACAGGATAAGGCTCTCTGTGTGCCCTGAAGATGCCACGCAGTGCAGGGAGGTGGCAGCTTACCTTGGGTCAGTGGCACCAAAAGACTTTTTAGCAGCGAGCTGCAACTGCACTGGGCATGGAGACTGCAGAAGAGACCCAGTTTTAGTGGCATTTTTTGGTCTAATGAACCTTGCTGGAGGCACGTGGTAGTCCCTGCTGCAGGCTCACTGGTGGTGGCTGTGACAGGGGCTGGAGGGACAGGTCCTGAGCACAGGGGTCAGTGAGGGCACATACGCCGACACGGGGTGATGGATAGCCTAGCACTCAGGATGCACTCAATGTACAGAGGATGTCAACAAAATGAAGCTCTCGTTAACTTCTAGAGCCCCATAAATATTTCCACCTGAGGTAGGAAATAACCTGAACCTGAAGGGACAATATTCCTACTGGCGTAAGCCAGATTGTGTCTACTCAGGGCTTCTCTTGCATATACCCAGTCTGGGTATGACAGCTTCCATGCAAGGAGTTAGTGAGAGACAGAGTGCATTATGCCAAATGGTTTAAATCAGATCAAACACAGGTTGCCCCACGAGTGATTAGCACTACTGCTTTTACTACTTACTTTAAAACCCCTTACTCCAAAACTGCGTGAGCTAGTGTAAGAGATTTTAAATAACCCACTGTTATTCTGGGGCACAGACGCATGCGCACAAGGAATTAATTCATCAATAGTTAACCCGGAATGAGGCCACGTGTAGACAACTCCCCTTTCCGAGACCATGACAAATATGGGGAAGAGGGGAGAAGGGGCTGGAAAGTATCTTTAATTCCTTTTGCTCCTACTCCCCGTATTCTGCTGCAGCTTTATCCAGTCCTTCAAGCAAGTGAAAGGGAGCTTTAATAACAGCTGTTTCCTCCAGTACCCGATGTGCTCTGCAAAAGAGACCGTAATTACATTGCCTGGCAATCTGGGGACGAGGAGGAGGGCTAATGTGGAGGTCTTGCAGAAAAAAATACCCTGCGGTGAGCGGGGAGGTCGCAGGGCAGTCTTTGCAAGAGGCATGCTCGGGGGCTGCTTTCTGCTGCCAGAGTGCTACAGGGAGGGCCCCGGCATAACCGAGAGCTGCCTCTGATTTTCCAGCCGGGTGGTGGTTGGCGGCATATTGCTTGAAATGGCCACTGAAGCCCGCGCCTGGCGAAGGAACAAGCCAGTTGTTAGAGGGAGAGTATTTTCCAGCGACTGAAGCGTGCTGGGTTCATCCGCTCCTGGACGGTGGTGCTTGGGAGGCTTGGTTTTATTCCTTGCCTGCCCTGTCTGCTTTGGAAGAGTCCCAGGAAGAAACAAAAGTGCTGGTGTAGAGGCAGCCGGCTCTATCTCTGTTTACAAGTGGAGGGGGGCTTTTGTGCAAAGCTACCTACCTCCCTGCAAGGGAAGTCTGCTGTACAATGGGAACCTAACAGACTGCATCTGTTTTGTCTTAGTCTAAAGCATTCCTTTCTGGTGCTAACTGGGAACAATTTAGCTGGAATTTCCAATTGAAATGAGCTTTTTAACTTCCATATTGATGATTTAAGTTGTTCTCAGGCAGGGGATCTGCCGTGTATTTTACAAATAGGCCCAGCCAAATCTTGATGTTTTTACAAGGTTTTACTCAGACCAAATCTATTTATTTTTCTGAAGTACTGGTCTTTCACTCAAAGACGGATTTCAGTGCAATGCCACAGAGGGTACCTGGTAACTGCCCGCGCTGCACTAATTGGGATTTCGTGCAACTTGAAGAGGCTGAGGAGGTGGGCAAAGGAATAGTACTGGAAAATCCTGCTTGAGCAAGCTGTTTAGATGCATCTGCAGTTATGTGCAACACAGCCTCAACAAAGAGCAGAACTTTTAGGGTCATTTGTATAAGAACAACCAGACTACAGCTCTAGCCCTGCGGCTGGCAGAGAGAGTCTTACGCTCTGGGAAAGCATGCAAGAAACAGGGCAGGATTTCTGTGATTTCTCCTTTCCCTGTAGGCTTTTCCAGCACTCACGGGTTGCAGCAGGTCCACCCAGAGTATTGTGTCCGCTAGTACCCCTTGACCCTTCCCTCCATGCCTTCACCTAATGCCCTTTTTGGATCCATCTCCCCTCCCCACACCCTGCAGTGGTGAGCTCCTCAATTTAGGTACGTACCCGCGCAGGGTGCAAAGATGCTGGCGTGCCCCATGGCATGGCCCACCACCCAAGGACCCTTCCAGCCCAAAGCCCCGGGACCCTCAGGGCTGCGTCGCAGGGATCTGACTGGGACGGGGCAGTGGGAAAAACCCCCTCTGAATGTTGCTGATTTGTGTCATCTCAGGAGAGGCTCAAACACTGCAGAGCACCACATCTGCTTTGAGCCTCTTTGCAGGATCAGGCCCCTACCAGTGAGAAAACACTGGCCTTGGCGCTGAACTGGGGCAAAATAGGGGTTGAAAATTACAGCGACTTATTGAACTTTGCTTATGGGGCTAAGTTCAATCAACTTACTTAAGCGAGCCAGTAAGCCTTTGCAGGTGGGTGGCGAAGAATACGAGCCAATTTGTATGTGACAGACAAGGAATGGACACAGCAAAAGGAAGCCACGCTGGTGGCCAGGGCACAAAGGAGTTGGAATTGAACCCAGATCTCCTAAACTCCATCCCAGGCTTAAAGTGGTCTGTGATGCACCAATCTGGGTAAAAAGGGGATACAACAATCTTGGAAGAATAAATATGTCAAAGGCTTGGAGGCACTTGGGGACAGGTAAGTTAGGAAAATGATACAAGGTTGGGAGAAAAGATGAAAGCTCTTGTGTGGGCGAGGAACAAGAGGAGAAGATGGACTGCAGAGGCAAGAGGGGTAAAGAGAAAGGGGGAGGGAGGCCTTCCATTAAGTGATTCAAAAAGCCTCTGAGGTCCCTCATGACACCAGGCCTGCAGGTGCAACTCTGGGCTCCCTCCCTGAGCGGGATCTGAGGACGCACTGAAAAGTCTCCGCTTGTTCATTAAGGATCCCTGTGTCCAGGGCTTGGTAAGGCTGTTCCTCAAAACCAGAGAAACCAAATGCTTCAAAGGGCTTTCTTCTCCCTCCTCTGCAACGCTCCTCTGGCCCTGTGAACCTTACAGTTTTTTCCTCCCTGCTTTAAGGTTGTTTTTTTTACACGGGGAACGCGGCTGCTGCTCTGCCGCCGCCTGCCCTGTCGTCAGTGCAGACTGTTTGCTATCGGGATCTCTGCTTAAAACCGGTGGGCCCGAAGGGTCACGTTCCCCCCAAGCCTTGCACCGGGACCTCGCTCCAATGAATTCTGCAGCTGTGCCAGAAAGTCCCAAGCTCCTGCCTGATTCACTACCCACATGTGCAGGGAGGAAAAAAAAAACCAAAACAACCCAACAAAAACCACTTTCCCTTGCCAAAAAAATTAAATAACTCATAGGCATCAATCACTCCCTAACATGCACATTTTTATTCTCAAACAGCTTCATTTAGAGTGTTTTAATATAGAACAGCCTGACAGAAACAATGCCTCCTAAATAGCTGTATGGGACTCTTTAGTCAATAGTACATACAGTAAATATTTATTATAACGTAACACAGGTTCTGTTTGTTTCTGTTTGTTTTTGCTTTTTATACTTTGCATTTGATGTGAGTGGGAGACACACCAAATACTGTAAATATTTATAAAGTATTCAGATTTGATATTATTTGCTCAGGTACAAATGGCTCCAGTTACTAGACTGTCACAAATGAGAAAACCACAAATACAGAGCAGCACTGAATGAAAACACAGTGGAAACATGACATAACCACATCTACGGACTGCAGTAAACATTCCTCACAAGAAGGAACTAAATAAAGGTGCAAATATCTTTTTAAAGAGCTGTTTTGGCAGATATTTTAGCGACATCAATTTAGTGACAGGGTTTTTGTTCCCCACCTGTTAAGCATCACAAAAATATCTTAAGTCTAAACTTACGCGCAATTAGCTTTCGGCTATTTTGCTTTTAAAGAAAACCTCCACGTGGAGAGTGCAGATAGATGGATAAGATGAGGTGGGGTTCTTTTTTTAAGACTTTCAGTCTTGCTTTGCAAAATAAACATCCCTTTAGATAAGTCACCTGAATTTTGTTATGTGTTTAAGACAGACCATCAGGAGGGGCATGGACCTGCTGTCATTCCCAGTTCACTTGTGGGGGCACTACTAGGACCTGTCCTGATAGTATTTGATTGCCATAGCAATTTACTCCATCTCTGATATCCGTAAATCTTCTACCCCTTCAGGTGAAACCTCTTTAGGTTGGGGATGAATCAGAGGATCTGGCACCCAGCTCTCTTGTGCAATGCCAGTTTGGCCGTGCCAGGAGAGTCCCCCTCTCCCATCACCTTGGGGCAAGCCCAGCATCGTTTCCTCCTGGCCCTATGCCCTCTGCTCCACAGCACTGGTCTCCAAACACGTTGACCCCAGTGAAGCCGAGACCCACGTCCACCACCATGCAACAGGATGCAGCAGGTTCGCCCCGGCGTTTGGCTGCTCCGGCTTGGCTGGGGGGATTCCCTCTCCTCCCCTCAACACAGCAGCACTGAAACCCAGCACTGCAGTACTGTTGTGGGCTTGGTTTCCCAATCCATCACAATTATTTTTGTCCACAGTTTTCATCAGCCACGATTCAGAGGGATTTTTCTAAGGCTGGTGGATGGGTCGGTTTGAGTCATAACCAAGGATCTGAACTGCGGACAAAGTTTCAGGCTGGTTTGTGTTTTACCCTGAGCTATTTGCCCAGTGCTAGTTTCTCTTTTTTGCCACAATCAATATTTTTTCCTCACTGATCACACTTGGTGTATCATTTATTTCCATGGAATAACCCCTCTGGATAAAGCATGATGAAGTAAACACCGGAGACAAACACAGAAAACATCTGGAATATGTTTTTCTCTCCAGCTGATTCATCATTTCAAAATGTACTTTAGGCTGAACCAGTAGCCCAAACAGGACTAGGTTTTGATCATTTTTTCCTTCTTTTTTGTTATTATTCTTTTTTATAATAAAGTTCTCTTTTTTCCCCTCACTAGAAACTCTTCTCCTGTTTTACAGTTTTCCCCATGACGTAGTAGTGGCAACGTATTATTGGCATGGCCTGTAGTTCGAGGTCGTTGGCATTTCTGTTTTCAAATGTATCCCTTACAAGGTCCAAAAAAGAAGTTAATAACAGCATTAAAACCACCTGTGAACAGTCATTTAAATGCCACATTTAAATTAATGATAAGTAATCTACACCTTCCCAAAATCCTGACTGACGGGTGGGTTTGCTTTCTCCCCTTCCCAGCTATGGGCTAGGTACTAAAAATAAAGTGAAATAACACTCAGGTGCTAAACAGATTATGACTCACAGCTGGAGGCAAAGAAATTGCAGCTCTATCCCAATTACCCTAATTTAATTGGGTGTTAAAAAAATCCTGGGTTCCCAACAGTAGTAGCCAAGGCAAGGGTTGTAGACATCTAACAGGCAAGGGAGCCATCTCTCTCTTTTTCTTTTCTTTTTTTAAAGGCTTTTCTGGTGCTGGGAGAAATGCCTGCCCAGGCATGAGTTCTTTCATCTGAAATTAGTACTTAACAATAATGTTTCTCTAAGCAGCAGAGCAATGCCTCCATGTGGGAGGTGAACTCGCAGCCGCGTTTGACACCGGCGTCGCTGCTACTGCTGCGGGCAGAGGCTCCATGTTACGAGAGAGGGTCAGGTTACCCCCAGTTTATCCCCTCTGTCCTCCGGGTCCCCAATACTGGAATGTCCCATTACGAGGAACAAGGGCTTTTTGCCTGGCTTGTCCTGCTCAGAAAATGAGGATGACAGCGTTGGGCAGGGTCCCAGCACCCCAAGGAGATGTGCTCACCCATGCTGGGGAGCACACGTGCTCATCCCCAGCCCACCCTACAAGAGCCTGCAGCGGGCGATGAGCCTCGTCACAGCCCCAAAGGGGCCCTGAGGACCTTTAAACCCACCCAGTGTGTGGGCGTTGTATGTTGTTGTGGCCGGAGAAGGCAGCGCGTAACCCCGCTGGCCTGGGGAGCCGGGGAGCAGAGAGCTGAAGGCAGGATGCGCTCTCCTGCTGGGTGGAAGAAAGGGGAATTACTTCCTCCCTGGGAATACCCTCCTGAGGCTTTTTCCTTCCCCTTTGGTAAAGATGAAAGAAACACGGTCCACCTCCTGTGCAGAAGAGTTCCCGTTCCTCCCCAGCCCTCCGTTCCCTCTCCTTCCGCTCGGCCTCCTGAAAGCAAAGAGCTGCTAGCAAGAGGAGTCAATAAATAAATGGCAAAGGCTATGGCGAGGGGGACTGCGCTTTTGCTGAGCACCTGGAGCAAGGCCATCCATGAGATCAGCTGGGAGCCACCTCCTGGTCCAGCACCCCTCCTTGCTGAGCACCCCCGTGCTCGCAGAGCGTCCTGCCCGTGATGGGGCATCACCTGGGGAGCCCCCACAAGCATCACCCACCATGGGTTTGGAGGGGGGGGAGCATGTTGAAGGGATTTCCTCTCCAAAAATAATAAGCAAAGGTTGCTCTGGCCTCACACATAATGGGTTTGGCACCAGGGGAGCGTGTTTCTCTTTGCCTTTGGCTCCCACAGATTGAGGCTCCTCATCGCCTGCAACAGCATGGCTGTGCCGCTGCCGCGTAGCCGCAGCGTCCTTTTAAACAGTCTCCTCTCTGTGATCTGCGCATCGAAGGGAAGCCTTCACTCGCCAGTCGAAGTTACAGCCTGTGTTGTGACAATTTCCATTGTGCCAGATGCTTCTCCTTCAGTCTGGTGTTTGGTTTTAGTGAAAGGGAACAACCCGAAATACATTAATTCTTTTAGAATATAAATAGCGGTGATCAGACTTTCTGTCTGTATAAGGGGAATAAATAGCTTCAGGCCAAATATTTTTAAATATTTCAAATATTTTTAAAACCCTGCAAATAAGAATTACCTTAAGAAAAAAACCCAAGCCACGATACAGCTAATGCAGTGATTCTGGCAACAAATGATTTATAAAGACTCTGTTTGTACAGAAACTGAATTATAGAAATGAAAGCTCGTGAAGACCTACGAATTCATCTCCCGATGCTGCTGGTTTGTCCCTCACACCAGCGCGGGGCACTGGGGGCAGCTGGGAGCATCCCCCATGCCGCCTTCCCGCACTCGGGGCTCGTAGGCAGCTTCTTCCCTTCCAGCCTCATCGCTCTCCATTCCCCTTTAGTAATTAATTACGCTGAGCTTTGGCTTATGGACCGCAGCCGAGGTCCATCACCCGGGGAGCCGGGGGCAGCGCATCCCGAGCGGGGCGGCGGCAGCGGGGCCGGGGGGAGCGCATCCCGAGCGGGGCCGAGCGGAGCGCACCCCGAGCGGCTCCGGGCATAAAGCCCATGTCCCTTGAATATGACTTATCCTTAATGTAGTTCGTAATATGCTTTAATTCTGTGCCCAGTCTCTCTTCCTGTGCCACTTGTTGCATGTCCTTTTACAAAGCTACCTGGATGTTCCAGCATTCCCACCCTGTCCATAATGGTTTGCACGGTAACCAAGATTATACCTTTACATGCAGCCCTGGTTTTCTTTCCACTTATTAAAAAAAAAAAAAAAAAATAAAAAGTAAGCCTTTCTTTATTATTTTTTTTAAACGCGCACATCAAGCTGAAATTAAGGGAAAAACAGGCAAATAATTTAAGAAAACAAAAGAGAGAAATACAAATATAGATGCCGTCTGTTTTATGCACGTGTACAAAACCTAAACAAACAAGGAACCTTTTGTTGTCACGAGCTGAAAATGTAAGAATTCCAGCATATTGTCATATTTGTTCACATAACTCTACACATGCAATATTTTTTTTCTGAACAACTATCCTAAAAAATTATTTTAAAAATAGGAGTAAAAATTTTCTATAGGCTACTTTCATATTGATATATTCCTTCCAGATTTGTCTTTATTTACAAAGCTTATTCTATATTTTCCCCCAAATACTATGTTACAGCATCCTTATCTTTTCTTTCACAAATAAGGGACAGTACACATTCAGGGTAATGAAGAAAAACATTTTTGACTCCGTTTGCTTCCTACTGTGAGCCAATTAAATACATGACCCACTAGAAAGAAAACAATTTTTCATTAGTTTTTAACTTCCTAAAACTAAAATAATTCCAGTGTTCAAAAAAAAATCTTATCCTTCACCAAAAGAGAACAAATAGAATCCGGCTTTTGCTTTGTGTTTGGTTTACAGCATTCAATATTCATAAGATCTCCTTTACAAAAAAACCTGGGGGACGTTAACTTTCTAAACTTAAATATATATATATATTATAATTATTTTCCCATATTTTCCATTATTTGATCTATGAGATATCATGAGGATAATAATTTAGGGCCCGATCCCATTAGTCTTTCCTCAGAGAAATACTATTCTTAACATGTTTTTCTTTTTTTTTTCCTGAGCCTGAGGCTGAGTCTTTCAGGGCCAGAGGAGTTGGGGTCGGACTCGGTGTCCCCTGAAGCACTGAGAGGTGCCCATTGACTTGGCGGGGGCCCTGAGTCCAGCTGGGCATTACGCGCCGAGTTCTACACTCCGTTGTCTGGCAAGGCTCCCACCGGAGACACTGGGATTTCATTTACAGCATCCGCGGTAGTTTGACCTGAGAAAAGGGAACGCACTCTGAATTGGGACCCCTGCGTTCACTGGGGCAAACGCTGGAGTAAACGCTCGCAGCTTCCCCGACCTGCCGCAGGAGCCTCAGCACCGACTGCACTGGGAGCTGAATCCCAGTTCCTAAAAAATACATGGCACGGCTTAGCAATAAGATGCCCTCCAAAACGTTTAAAAATAAAACCGGAAAGTATTAAACATAGCTTTTAAAGTAAATTATAAGCTTACAGAAAAATGCTTCATGGAAGGTGGGGGGTCTTAAGTGTGGATGTTTCTCCAAAGCTTAAAGTAAGTCGCTTTTGCTTTAGAAATTGCACCCTCTTGGCTGGGGATGTTATTTGTTTTAGGCTTTTTTACACAGTTTCTTGGAAATATACAGGCTGCAGAAGGGAGGAGAAAACATCAAGAAATATCACGAGTGTGTGCGGTGCGGTGGGGGGAGGGAAGACTGACAATAAAATAGATCCCCCACTAAATGCATATTCTTCTATTTATGTATTTGATAATGAGACAGAAATGCCCTTGGCACTCCGTAAACAACAGCTCCGTAACCAGGAGGGAAGGGCAGAATAATACATAGCTACGTTTCAGATTATAAACTATTTCAAGCACTATTAACATGCCAGCCTTTTAGATTATTGGGGATTTTCGTTTTATTTTAAGCTAATGTTTACCATTCTGAGGTAATGTTGCTGTCTTACCTAATTGCTGGTTTTGCAGGTTTACAGGAAGATTGTTCCTTGTGAAGCTCCTCTGCTACCAGAAGTTCCCTAGAAGAGAACTGATAGCTGATTTAAGTATAATACCCATAAGAAAAATTTTAACTTTGTGTCAATAGAGCAAAATGTTTATATAAATGCATTTTACAACATAAGGCGAAACGTAGGGGTTATTCGCCACGACAAGTTGGCAGTGCAATCCAGAGCTCCGTAACTTTCAGAAAGGAAGATAGGAAAAGTTCACATTCATAATAAAAATAGATTTTTAGTTTGCTTTTGAAGATGCTTTCGTGCGTTTTAAAATATCATTCTCTCATGATAACAAAAAGTGTATGTGTGCAATGTTTGCAGTGTCAGATGGTATAACTCTATCGTATGATTTAAAATTAAACAATATAATTACCATTTGGCAACCGATATTTAAAGCTGAAGTGACTGTTTCTTCAGACATTATTTAGACTGTATTTAAAAATACAAACAAAAGCTATATTTTCCCTGTACATTAATTTCAAAACCTTGAAGCTGGAGTCTTTCTTTCTTTTTATTCTTTTTTTTTGTAACCCAAAAGAAACCAAACTATTTCTGTTTAAGAAAACTGGGTTTAGGGTATCTTGAAAAACAAGCTTTTCTGCAGCTGTGCAAGAATACTGCTGCACTGAGACTGTGAGTGGAGAGCTGCAGGAGAAGATGGAATATCTTCGGTTTGATTTTAAAACCGAGTTTCGTCCTATGTTCTGATCACTGGATATGGAGATGAGAGCTGGGGACGACTGCTAACCACTGGGAACGAGCATTTCTTCAGTCATCCGATTCAGTGTGTTTAACAGTTTCTAAAATTAACACCAACAACTATAAAAAACACTCACTTGTATTACACGATGCGTATACATCTGGTTTCCTGGAATGTGGCTCGTTACCAAAATTTACCGCAGCTTTATCATGGTCCTCCTCTGTTTATTCCATTAATTAACCAAGTCATCATTATCTGTTAGTTACAACCAATTTCTTCAGGATTATGGTTATGTTGAATTTTACATGTTTATTTTTAGCGGCCCATCACATCTAAGGGAAGAGAGATAAGCAGGATACGGAATTTCTCCTTGTAGCTGCAATCCTTTTCTGAAGCTCAGACTACGGAAAACAAAGGCATTTTATTTCCATGTATCTTGTACAGCCAAACTAGTAGTCAGGAAGGTATTTTACTTCAAAATATCTGCATGAATTTTGAAACTGATTTTCAACCAGATGTGCAGAAATGCCCGTTTTTCTATTTTCTGGGTTAGTATTATGTTTAACTCATTGGGGGTTTTTGCTGTCTCTTTAATAAAATATCATTTTTCTCATTTATTTCTGAGCAGTTTAATTTTGTGAAAATAAGTGAATGCAAATTCTTCACTGCGGTGAGAGGCAGAACTTTTTCTCCCCCTTTTCTTGAGTCATTTCAATCTCTAAAGCATATTGATAAGCAGAGCAAAAGCCAGAGGAGAGAGGGTCCCTGGCAGCAAAGGCAGTGCTCCCGACCCTGCCTTCCTCCGCAGTGCGCATGCAGGCTCCATCCCCAGCACAACTCCCCAAACTAAAACCACAGTACTTCCAACGCTCATCTCACATGGTAGTTTGGGATAGACAAACACTGCTTAAAAATATCTCATTAAGGGCTGAGAGGGAAACAATTTTTATAGGGGGCACAAAAAAAGACAATAAAGGCACATTCTTACAATTCTTCTTGATGCTTGAAGACTGAGACATTTTTGGTTTATTTTGTTAACCTTTTCTCCAATGTTCAGAATTTTCCAGTCCAAGCAAATGATTTTATTTCTATTTTATATTTTTTTTACTACCTCATTGTGCCTATAAATGTTGAGTTTCAGGGATTTCGTAATAATAAAAATATCAGCCAGAGACATCAGCACTGTGGAAGTTTTACAAAACTCTTTTAATGATGGATTAAAATCCAGCAAGTTAAATTATGTCAAGCAGTGTCACTTGCATGGTAACTTACCCAATGGGAAGGACTTAGTGCACTGTCACTAAAAAGGTCTCAGCTCAAGAAACTTTGCTTGCTAACTGCAGTGAGAAATAACCAACACCAAATAATTTATGTGGCCAGTATCTCTTCTCCCTGCTAATAGTTAGTATGCATATGCCAAGCTGGTACAAAGCATTGCTGTCTCTTAAAATGCTGTGGAGCTATCAGCTTTTCAGTCAGTGTGTGAATCATAAGCCTGTGTTAAGATGAATGCATTTAATTGCGTGAAGAGGGTATTTCCCAGCGTTTGCTTAAACCTTAGAAAAACAGTCCTTCGCTTGTCGGTTGTCGCTCAAGATTGTAGTAGGGAACGAACAGTGAGCAGGAGGATGCGGGAGGAATATCGCTGGGAAAGGGTCTGGGGTACCAATTCACTAGTAAAACTTTAGGAAAAATGCTGACCATGTTTTCTTGCGGTTTAATTTCTCATTTCCCAAAGTGCTTTACTCGTTTTAAGTTGCCGATCTGAGGCCCGAGGCCAGACAAGCCTTTGAGCCGTGGGTGGGAAGAAGGGGTTCCTCCTAGTCATCAACGTGGCGTGGGTCAACCAACACTTGACATTGCATGCTGGTTGGGTTGTGGAGCTGGGATGCTGCCTGCTGGGGCCAAAACAGCTGGGATTTGTGTTGATGGTCCCCGCTGGGTCACTATAGGGTGCCCATGGCACCCAGCCCTACGAGGTGGGCACCTACAAGCAACTTTGCTTCTGGGACTTTCGTAACTCATGCAGCATCCAGGACCCCTCGCTCCTCTTCTCACGCCCACTGCTATGACAAGGACACCAGGCAGTCCCCATGTCACTCCTCGCAGGATATGTCCTTGTGCAGGGACACTGTGCTGATGGGTCAGGATGCGGCAAAGCCCACGCCAGCCCCAGACCGCATCCTCGCTGCCCCAGACCCAGGGGAGCGAGGCAAAGGGGGTGGCTGCGTGCTGAGCCAGGGAGAGAAACGTGGGCTCCTGCAGCCGCTGCCTCCTATCCGCCAAGTAAGCGATGCTTTTCCCCATTTCATTATGTTGGTTTCTTAATAAAAACTGAAAGAGCGCTTTTTTTTCCACAAAATGAACCCCAGGGGCCCAATCAGTGAAATACATTAACCTTTCAACTGTCAGTCCCCCTCCCCTGAAATTAAGCAATACCAGCCCTCGAAACGGCTAAATTACCTTCTTATTTTTTAATTGTGTAATGATGGTCCAACAAAAAAGGAGCAACTCAGGACTAGTAAATATTCAATGAAGAAATTTATTGTAGTTCTTATAAAGGGAATACCCACAGCTTTCTTCACATGGACTTAAATCAGGCAGAAACTAGAGCGATAGGCATAAAATGAAATAACGGATGCATTATTTCTAGTGGGATTTACATCACCATTTGGTCTAATTATTCCTGATATTTCACCCATCATATTAGAAGCTTCTTCAGGGAAAGAAATAACAGTTTGTCTCCTTGAGAACAAAGAACAAAGTGTCTCTTTGCTCTCAAGAAGCTCAGCTATCATTATGAAGAGAAAGAATCTGTCCATTATCAAGAAATCCCACTAGAAATCTTGAATATCTTACCAAATAATTCCTGAGCACACTAAAAATACCAGCAAATGAAAGAAGCAGAAACTATGGGACCTTGGAAAATAAATAAATAAAGGAGGGATCACGGGTGCTCCACAACCCACTCATTTTTTTTATTGCAGAATTATATTAATCCAAAAACCAAACTGCCTGGCGTGTACAGTTAATCTAAGCAAGATAGCCACCATTCCTTTCTATTTCTTGTTCAGTAGGGTACACTTTCAGCTGTATCTGTGGCCCTGGATTAACTGGTGGGAATGCATTTGCATACATTTGCACAGTGAGTAATTCGCCATGAGTGATTATGTATGGGACCCTCTCACAGGATGTATGAACTTTTTAAGATTGGATTTCATGAGTGGACTGGATGGTAAACCTTAGGAGGAATTTAATACGGATCTAGGACCATGCACAGCTTTCAAGAATGTAATTTCTTGGGGTATACGCAAGAGTTCTTTGTTCTGGATCTTGTATTTAATACTGCAGTATCTAGCGAAAAGCATTTTAAATGAGCATACAGAGCCACGGGATTCAGGTGCACTAAGTTGGCAACTTCCTAAACAGGATCTTGCTGGGTCAACTCGTGAACTGGGAATATCCCCAGGTCGGAGGGAAAGAGCAAGCATTTCCCAGCATCCTGCCATGATCCTGCACCACTATAGGCAGTCACACTTTGAAAAACGAAGGAAAATAAAACCTCAGCATGCAGAGATAAGAGGGCTCAAAATACCGGTTTTGTGGAGAACATATTTTTGCCTTTTTCCTAAAATAAAGAAACTTCTCCAAAGCTTTCCAAAGGTCTTTTTCAGTCCCTAAACACAGGCATACGCTATTCAGTCACTGCCAAAGGGGATATTGAACATATTTGACCTTGTATGTAGATGTTGTTTAAATACATTCAGCTTTATTGCTTGTGAAAATCATTGGTCCTTGAAAGTAGAGTTCTTAAGTTTAGTAGCAGTGGCACAATTTCTACTGGTACCCGGTGCTGAACATCTGGGAAACTCCATCAGTTAATCAGGGGTGAAGTATGCAACAGCAGATCTCTGTTTCGGTGTGTGGGAGTGGGGTTCTGCCCCAGTAAGGGGTTTCATGGCAACACGCTGTTATGTTATGAAGAATTAAATACTCCCTCGGATAGTTTGCACAGTTCCTGTTGAAGTCGGTAACAAATCGGCTTTGAGCTATGAGAGAATATAGTGCGGAGCTTGGATGTGGACTTTCTGTGGTTACTGTGGTCCTATAAAGCATCTGTAAAGGATTGAGTATCTCAAGGAACTAGCTGCCCTTGCCTTCTATTGAAAGCAATTGCAAGTGGGATGCATGCCCTAAGATGTGATGTTAGTGAAAGCTGAGCATAGTCCCAGATTGCAAAATCAGGCCAGAATGATGAAAACATTTGTATATGCGCTACCCTTTTATTTTCTTTGGCATGCTCTAAGTAACCTCTGACCTTTTCTTTCCCCATGTAAAGCTGCTCTTTGTTTGAATGGAAACAGAATGTGAAAATGATGACAAAGGGATTTTTGGGGAAAAAAAAAACAAAAACAAAACAAAAACCACCACAACAGCAAGAAAACCAAAACCAAATGAACTTTCACTGAAATCTCATACCCTATCAAACTCTTATACATGTATGAAAAGAGCAAGTTTCAGCATTAAGAGAGGACTTTATACAAATAAAGGTGATAAGCTGAGAAATATCCCTGCGCTTGTGTGGGGTGAAAAGGATCCATGCCAGTCCATGGTGGGGGCACACAGGCACACTGCCCGTTTTCTCAGTTAGCAATGGAGCACCCCCAGGCTAAGCTGTGTCTCTGGGAAGTGCTGTCATTACCACCAAGAAACTCTTGTTGGGTTGATAAATGTGAATGGAAATTATCAGCAGGCCAAAGGAGCTGCAACATTAAGAACACAAAGCTGTCTCCTGGGATCTCTCCAAAGCTCTACCTGCCATACACACATCAAGAAGGATAGAAGCAAAATTCAGTCTAATTCAGTTAAGACAGCTTTAGAACAAGGAGAGTTGAATGTTCACAACTGGTTTGAGGTACAAGAGATTGGCGCATTTTCCTGTGGGTAATGCACAGAGAAGCACTGTCTCCAGCGTTGGGCATGCAGAAGGCCATGGGATTTCCCCTACCAGGTGCACTGCTCCACTAGCGGTCACAGTTCACCAGCTGCCAAGTAGAAACTCAACACTTGCAGACATGAAACCTCTTCCCAGGCCATCAAGATGATGATTCCTCCCCTTTCCCCACAATGAAATATAATGCTCCATTTCTTCAGTTTATAGCTTCTGCTCCAAAGCCAACTTCCCCGAGTGCTGCCTCAACTGCCCCCTCTCCCTTCCCTTGCTCCCTTCCTTCCCTAGTCTACCTCTTTTTAAAGGAGTGGATCCAATGCCTTTGCTTTCTCATTCCTTTTCTAGAAAGATACCTTTCCTGCAAAGTGTTTTTGAAGAACACCTGAATCAGCTGGAACCTTCCAGCTCCCATCCTTCTCTTGAGCATAAAATGTGTTTCGCCAGACTCATCATTAAAGTGTTAGCGAGTCCCTTGCCTGGTGACACAGCTTCTTGCAGGCGAAGCACGCAACATGTTAGGGTCCTTGTCAGCTTATGGCTGGTGGGTTTCTGCACTTGGTGAGTATGATCATAGTTCACTGATGTGTGTCTGAATCATCATGAATTTGAACAGCCTTTGTGTTGTGTTTCAAATGCCTTACGTGCTAGCTGAGTCTGACTATAGTTAATACTCCAACATCAAGGGTCAGAATCACCTCATCTTAGTTATTCTGATGTGTTTTTTTCCTTGGGGTGGGTTGCTGGGTGAGTCTTACTTCTCTTGTATTTAACCCATTTAAAAGGTTTTACTTTTTTGCTTCCAGGACCTGTTAGAAAAAAAAATCAAGGGATGATATTCCAAGATCAATGTGGACTACTGCCAAACCTCTATCCCCAAATACATTCATTGTTGCTCTCAAAAAGATGTTGTACAGAAAGAATACAGTGCCTTTTAAACCTATTTTTTGAAAATTGAACTACTGTGTGCAACACATTTACCAAGAACTTTTAATTATGTTGCTGGAGAGAGCTCACAAATGCGTATCCATGTCAGCACCGACTCTCACTTCCTCTGATTTAAAAGACGTAGTATTGAAGAGTGAATAAGGAATCTAATTCTATATTTGCATATTTAGAATTCAACATACATTTAAAAAAAATCTGTCCCGACTTCCAGATGCTCTGGGAAATGTTAAAAATACAGTCCATTAAAAAAAGAAAAGGCTCTGCAGGGTTCAAGACCAAAACAAAGTAGAACAAAAATAGCCAGTTGCTTGGACCCCAATTACTTTTCATGAACTACAGATAGTCAGGATCAAAGGCATTAGCTGCGGAGGAGTCTTTTTCAAATTAGAGGTGACTATCATACTCAGAATGAGCAAGCTGTAGGTCAGCAGCAAATTTTGCTCCAAAATTATTGACAATCACTATGTTCGGGCATGTGTGCACCATCTCTTGAGGAAACAAAAGAGCAAAACTTTCCTGTAAGTATTTTAGCTCTAGCCGAGAAAAGGAGGGGCAGTTATCAGAAGCAGACTGATTCCTTTAAGTAACGTGCTTCTGTTTCTTAGATTTAAAAAGCCAGAGAAGCTTGGTAAAAGTGGAAAGATTTCCTTCAGCAGGAAGTTTGTTGCTTTCTAGACAGGGTGAAGGAATCTGGGATTCAAATCAACAGTGCTAAGAGCTCCCAGGGCTCGAGGAACTAGGGATTTCGTTTTGGCATCCCGAGAATTAGGTACCAAGCTTAAAGGTCTTTTATATAGATGCAAAAATGCCGGCTGAATTTCCAGCAGATTTGGCTATGCTGGGGAGTACACAGCAGTACACAATGGAAAGCTGAGCACTTTTGATATTGTTTTCCATCACACATCACAGGCAGCCCTGAGATCTTCCCGTAGTTGGGTGAGCGTGTCTAGTGACAGCATGGACTGAACAGCAGCATGAGAGAGCATCCTCTCCACGCCATCCTGCAATCTGATGGTGCCACGTCAGGAAGCAAAGCTGGTGTGGTGCTCCAGCAGTTACACCAGCAATTCCCCATTACCTTCTTATTCATTGTGGTACAACACTTAAGTTGTAGCAAGAAACTCAGAGCCCTGTAAGGCCTCACATCTCCATTGTTTTAGTAATGGGTATCTATTTTCTGTCTGAATTACATCATTTTAGGATGAAAGATAGCAATGCCTTAATAGTCTACCACTTCCTAGGAAGTGGATAATTCACCATATTATTGAAAGCACAGGAGGAATTTACTTAAGCAAAATGTAATAACCTAAGTAGGACTTCAGTTACTACATCTTCAATTTTGTAGAAAGCGGCACCAACTGTAAATATTTAAATAGTAATGGTTTCAAAGTCCTGTATATTAACCCACATCTTCTCCCATTAATGGGAAAGGTAACAAAACAGAAGCCAACTGTAAGCACTGATGAAACTCCTGGGTGAAACAATGAGGTTTTGGGTTTGTGTGTCAATCAAAGGTTGCCTCCAGCACAAATTATTCCACCTCTAAGTAGACAGTCACACAGTATTGAAGCAGAGGGAACGTACCACCGCTGAATTGCCACACTCCCTTACTGAAGCCCTTTGGCAGTATTTCGCCAGACTCCTGCACTTGGCTGTGCTGCTGAGAGCAAGCAACTCGGTGTGGTGTGTCTTCAACAAAGATGCATAAATGGGACTGGGAGAGGAGATGACCATGATCATAATGTAATAACAGTACGTTTCACACAAAAATAGCATAGCTAGGTAGAATGGAGACAAAGAGTAAGTACAGCTCCTGAGTGAATCCTTCGATAACAAGTATTCTGTGAGATGAGACGTATCCTGACCCAAACCTTATCCCTACCAGACTCACGCTTATGAAATCCTTCACTACAAGCAGGACAGATAAGAATCAGACTTGTTTACATGTAAACTGTTGAAATTTTGTGGACATTGTTTCTGGCGCGACTCAACATTTCTCCTGGCCTTTAAAAGACTTGCGATCAGCCAGAGAACTGGCAACAGCTCCTCAGGCTGTGCATCCTCTTTCCATGTTACAAGGCTTCCTGTCCTATTTGTTCAACCCATCTTTTCCCTCTAAAGCTCCACAGTTCTGAGGTGTGATTGGAATTAAGCCTGCACTGGAGTCTCTGTGCATTATTTACATTATTAATACACAGTTATCTAAGACTTTGCACCAACCCCTTCCAGCAAAAAAAACCCAAAACAAAACAAAAAAAAACCCTAAACAAAAAACTGTGAAGAGAAACTGTGAAGAACAGTATAAATAAGAAAGCCCTGTTATTTTGGGGTATGTCATGCTTAACTGCTACCATGAGCTCAAAATGCAGCTTCTCCTGAAATACAGAGAGCTGACACAGTGCCACATGCATAGGTACCCCATTTAGAAGTGCCCCTATAATAAATATTACCCTTTAGAACAGGGAAGGCAGAGGACATTCATATTCAAATACAGCTATTGATATATAGATGTCTAGAAATAATTCTAATCTTCATGGGCTCTCATGTTATAATGGAAGAAGATTAAGCCACAAACTTTTCCTTTGCTTGCAACCCTGTTTCTGGCCAGGGAAGCTACATGACTGCTGCTGGGAAAGGGCACAGTGAAATACCATCCTGTCCTTCAATGGTTTTCACTTGCTGCTGTCTCATTCAAGTAGAGTTGAGCAATTACTCTTTTCAAAGAGCTACAAAATTCCTACTACCACAGTCCCAAGGCATAACTGCCTCTCTTTATACACAGGAGCCACAGGGCCCTCTGCAATCCCCTACAGCTGTATCCAGCCCAGCTGTGCCTAATTACTTCATTTTCATAGTTAATGATATCTGGGGAGGAAGGAGGAGTGAAGACTTTGAAGGAGAGTTCCTAATGGCTGGACTTTGTTTTCTCCATTCAAAACAGAGCAGGGAGCATGGGAGTGCATCTACTTAATGGTTACTTTAGGGGAGAAGAGGTAGGAAGAAGAGTGTTTCTGCTGACTGTGCTGTGCTACCTGGGGTGCTGGAGGTCCCAGAGGGAGGTTACTGGAGCAGAGGTTGCTCCTCAGTACATCTCCCGCTCAGAGGTCATCAATGAAAAGGTCCTGCATATCTTCCCAGTTTCAGGTACTCAAACATCTTTTTCCACCACTGTATCACTGCAGGCCGCAGCAGAGGGACACCCAGCAGATGATGCAAACAGGTATGTCATTTTAGAACACTTGATGCTATTTTATGTGTCTGCAGCTATTCATGTGCTTAAGTGCCATACAACAAATGCTTAGAAAAGTTCACGGAAGGAGTGATCAATCAAATCCCATCTGAGTTACCTCTTGGTCTCTGTTTCCCCTAGTTCCTTTGTTACACTTCTCACATTTGTATACAGACAACTTAGAAACTTTCCTAGGTGACCTTTGAATCTCTGCCTTTCTTCCTTTGTTCCATTTCCTGAGTTTTTCACTTCATGTTCTCTCTGCACTTTTTTTCTTCTTTGTGGATCTTGCATCATCTGTATCATCACTTAAGATTTTTCCCCTGTTGTCCAAGTATTTACCTCAGCAGCCTCTTCCTCTCTTGTGGTCTCTGCCCTTGGTAGACAGTAATCCTGGCCTTGCCCCTCAGCCCATTTCTTTAAACACTTCACTTTCTCTGTGGAGCTGTTTCTGGCGGTACTTGGTTTTCTTTCTGTTCAAATTAATTCCATCCTACGTCTTACTGACACGTTCCAAAATAAGCCCTAAATGTCCAATAAAAGTAAAAACCTCCTACATTAGGTCCTGCTCCGTGGCTGATGAAGTCAATGGAAAGACTCCATCAGCTTCCAAAGACTTGGTCTGATTTACGCAACTTTCTGATTCTTTCTTGTGCACATTCGTACGGTTGCTATTTATAAACTGTGGATTTCACATTGCAAAATACTTGGGACTCTGTTCTCACAACCTTGGAGAATTCTGAAAAGGAAAAATGGGGGGCAGGTGGGGATATTTTAGGATCAAAATGAAAATCTGAACTGAAAACAGAATGGGATTGTTAACCAAGAATTTAACTTTGGATGTAAGTGGTTTTGTCCTGGAGGACAGTCTAGGTTCAGGAGGCTTCTGCACTCGACTATTTTCTCTTCCAAATTTAATCGCATTGTTGATTTATTTTTCACATTGCTAAAATATTTGGAAGCATCTCTAGTGACTTTTGAAAGGGGTGTAATTTCTACAGGTGCTGAGCACTTATGAAAAACTCCTAACGTGCTGAATGTCTTGATGCCCTAAACTAAAAGCACCCAAATCCCTAATTGCTTTTGAATCTTTAGACCAATGCATTTTGTTCTCTAGTTCAAAATTAGCGATGATGTTGTAAAAGTGAAAAATATTCTCATGATTAAAGTTTCCAAAACAGCTTCAGAAACATTTGAGAAAGTCAAAAACATTTCAGTCTGGGGTGACAAAGTCACTTGAGACCTCATTGCAGCCCAGCAGTTCTGGTTGACCCTTGGAATGGCTTTGGTTCACGTTCATCATTTTGGTCTTTGCAGAAAGTCAAAGTCCAAAATCGATGAAGCACAGCAGCTTGAGAACATGAAGCTCTCCCAAAATAGCCAGAGAAGGCTTATTCCTGCTAACTACCTGGTAGAAGCAGTGAGTTTTGTCACAGTAATAGTGAAACATTCTTAATATCAAAAAGGAAAAAGAATGTGGCATCTGAGTTACTGTGGAAATTTTACTTGCAAAGCAGAAGTCTAAAGAGTCAAAAGAAATCTTGTCTTCTTGCAGTGTGGCCTTTCTGCCACCATCTTCTCCGTTGACTACTTTGTTAGTGACACCTGTATTATTATGTGATAAGAACTGAATCCTTCAACTTTAATGACGGCCCTGGAATAAATTCCCATTTGGAGAGAAAGGGTGTTTCAGCATATGGTATTTTAACCTCCTCAAGCTCTTAGGAAGAGATTCTTCAAGAACAGGACACCGTATACCTAACAGAGGTTTCTTTATTTTGTTCTTCTAAAGTGTAGAACTAAATAACCAAAAAGTATTTTGTATTTCTTGACAAAGACCAAATTCCTTCTTTTATAACAGTCTGAGCCTTACATGGCACATTTCAGTGTCTGATTCCAGCTAAAGTGGAAGTTGAATCAAGTCTATGTGGTTGTATTGATTTTAAGGTTTGATTAGCGAGGTACTTCAACCTGGGTTTAATTTTATGTCTGTGAACAGTCATTGAACGCAGCAGGAAAACTCATGGCCACAATCTGATGTGTATTCATGAGCATTTTTTAAGGGCAAAGGAAAGGGCAAACATCTCAAGCAATTTTGAAAGAGAGGCTCAGACACAGTAGGCTATTACACTAAATAACTTAAGAACAGGTCTTCCACTGGTAGAAGTGTGAAAAGGGCCACTGAAGTCAAAGATATTGAGTTTACGAGATTTAAGCACCTGTTGTGTTGTTATCACAATGGTACTAACAGGAGCTGGATAGAAAATGCAAAAATAATTTAATCCTTCCAAAATCTGGTGAAGCTGTTCTAATTTCTTAAAGCTTTATTTGGAAGAAAAATGTTAACTTTCCAAAAGCCCCATTTTGTCATACTTTGGGCATTGGACAAGATGACGTCCAGAGGTCCCTCCCAACCTCGACCATTCAGTGATTCTGTTTTCTTCCTCTGACCACTTTTGTAACTTTTAAGAGTTTTATCTGCCAGGTGCACAACTGATTTTAAAAAAAAAAAAAAAAAACCAAACAAAAAAAAAAACACCCCAAAGGAAAATGGGAGATGATGGGGAAACTGTAACTGTTATCATAACAATGATAGAATAAATCTGTACTACTTGGTAGTCAGCAAGAAAAGAAAGCAGAAGAAAAGTGGCAAAAATCAAAATCCCAAGTGTTTGAAATGTTCTGACTCTCAAAAAACAAAAGCAATGTGTTTTCTGTTGCATTTCACTTGAGACTGTTTTGGGAAAAAAAAAAAAAAGATTTTTAAAAATATTAAAAACCTGATTTAAAAAAACTTTTCATAAAGAACCCACTGTTTGTCAAGAAAACTATAAAATATTCTCTGACATATCTAATGTCAGTATCTGCGTTTTCTCTCATTTTTCTAGTCAGGATCAGAAACAAAACCAAACAAAACAGAACAAATGTTAAAATTTGTAATCTTTCTGACACCCTCTCTCAGCTTGAGAGAAAAACGTGATAACCCTTCTGCTACTGAAGACCTTGTTTTGGTAAGGGAGCTTAAAACTGAACTTGAGGATCCTCATCGTGTGAACGTAGTTCAGGATCATCCCTATAGAATGATGACTATAGAAATCACACTCGGGGACCAGCTAACAATGTGTGCAGGCAACCAAGCCAATAACAGAGAAAGGAAGGAGCTTGAAAAAGGGAGTGGAAGAAAGGGGAATATTTTGTTGCAGCTCTCTCTCCCTCTCTTTGTCTGCTTTGTCCCTTAAGGTTCAGCTACGCAGGCCGTATTGTGTGAACTCGTCTTTGATATCAATGGGGACATCTACTTAAAAATTGATGGCATGATATGGCCTCAGGTATTTAAATTAACGAGATGTTAAATACTCTGTAGTTTTATCTGTAATTAGGTGACACGGATGCAACTTGATCCCAAGAGTGATTTATAATATTCTGGATTGTCCACTTAAGGGCTTGGGGCCCGATCCGCCGGCTGCTAACACCTATACAAGTCTTGCCATTGACATTTTTGGAAGAGGCGCCCCGGCTCACTCACACATAGCTCTCATTTATTTTTCTATCTGTTTATCAACATCTATATGCAGATGTCTGATCTCTCCTTTCCACTATCTCAAAATATTTGGTGAATAATAAGTGAATGTCCTTATTTTGGGGGTAATTTCAATTAATTTTTAACTGCTTTTTTCTCTGTAGTTATATTTTGCTGTTTCATTCCTGGCTAATTGTCAGTTTTTGTTCAATATTTACAAGTTTTGCATTGAGCGGGATTTCTTATGCTAATCTTCTTCATCTAATATGCTCACTAGAGAGGGCTGAAAAAAGTTGGAAGTTTTTTCAGAGAAAAAAATATCTGTAACATTCAGAGTCCTTTCAGGTGACTTTTTGTTCAAAAGAATCCATTTTTACTTTTCTCCTGCCCAGCAGAAACCAGTTTCAGTCTCAGTACATATCCTAGGATTACCCACATGACTGCAGCATTTAAATACCCCCTGGTCAGTGCCGATGGTGCTTGGCAGTGTCCTTGGCAGGACTTGGAGCGCTACGCTTCCAGGGAAACCCATGGCACGGTCTTGTCTATGGGTCAAACAAAAGCCAGTGTTGGAGCCAGGCATGGGAACCCTCTTTCAAACTTCTTCCCTGCTTGAACTAGATCTTCCTCTGGAGGAGACGGGAAGGCAGAAAGTGAGTTAGCACTGCTCTCCTCACCCCACCGTTAATTTCCCCATGTTTATCTCTGGCTGCTGCAATCTTCCCTTGGCACTGAGAGCAGAATTGATGGGGCTGGGAGGCTGAGCGCTCCCTGGCTGGGCGTAAAGGCCCTTCAGAGCAGATAAAAGGCATTAGGATTATAGTATTAGGAAGCCTCAAATTATGTGAACGCTATAAGTAAATAAGCAAATAGCCAACAAGGAGGGAGAGAGAAACAAGGCAGGAGTGCAAATGGCATAGTGGTGCACCCGGGGCATCGCCAGGATTGCTCCCGCTGGGAACCTCATCGTGCTCAGCTCAGCCCCGCGTAAACAGCCCCAATGAAGCACCTTCTTTGGGGAGGCTGTTCCAGGGTTCGCTGTTGTTTCACTGCCAAAACCAGAAGCTCCTGAGATTGCATTTGCGTCTCCCTTCTGCTCCGTATCGCCCCGTTTCTCCGTAGCGGAGTCCCTCAGGTTTGCTGGAAAGGGCTCCCTTCCCTCTGCTGCGCAGAGCCGCTGCGTCGGGAGGGGGGGCTGCCTCGTCACTTGCCCAGTCTATGCATATTTCAGTCTTTTAATCTTTTTCCCCAAGCCAGTCCTAGCAGCCCCTTTACCGTGCTTGCAGCCAGTCCCGACTCCTCCAATTTGCCTGCGGTAATGAGGTGCCCAGTGCCAAGCGCGGTGCTCCAGGTCCAGCCTACACGTGCTCTGCGCGGGGGGACCGCTGCCTTGCTGACACATCCCCGTCTTTTCTCCCCCCCCCCCCCCCTTTTTTTTTTTCCCCTTCAGTGATCATCATTCAAAATTAAAATAACATGGAAAGGCAAAGCAACTGAAATCAAAATCTAATGCATAATTAGATACAGCATGAGACAACAAACACGTCTTTGCTATCTGCCTCTGTATTGTAAACAATGATTACTTTACATGTTCAATGTGCCATGAAAGAAGAAAGAGCCTCTTGTGATGTTTTGTGAGAGCTTTGACTACATTTGCCCACTTTTCAAACAACAAAAAAATAAACTCACACTAACAAGGTGTATGTTTTCAGTCCTAAAATATGGGGTCACTCTCTGTTAAGGGGTCCATTCAATGATGAAATGAGATCAAAATGGTTAAGGCCACTGAAAGAAAGCAAGAAGGATTTGTCTGAAGTTCTGGTATACTGGCTATTATTTCAACCAAATAAGGATGCCTGGCTTTATTCTTCATGCTCCCTTGCCCCTTTTGAAAAACTGAAAAGAGAAAGGAAATGGCTAAGTTGTATCATCTATTACCTTGATGAGTGCTTATAACTCTTGATTCAGAGTTAATCATTAATCCAGGTTTTTGTGGCGATTGTTTTAGCTATGAAGTTTCCACATGAAATTTGTGCAGCACATGGGCATGGAAAAGAAAAAGCCAAATGCAAAAATCAAATAAAGTGATTAGAGAGGGTGGATGTGCATGTGTGTATAGATTTATATATCCCGCTGGTTTTATTTTAATGCACACATGAATATTTGTATATCTATGTCAAAACTGCTGACCCTTAAATTGGAAGTGCTTTCTTGCTCAAAACCAGATTGCTTTGATCTATTATTTTTTAATGTATTTATTCATTTATTCTGTCCAGGCTCTGATACTCCTACTTATTCTGAGCAGTACTCTCAAATTGGGCAAAATATTGTTCTCCTAATCTCTTGTGTATTTAAAAAAAATTTTTTTTGCTCATTTTGACAAACAATGAAAAGCCTGAAAACTTCTGTAAAGCAAAAAAATTATATCACTTCAGGGCTGCGGAAACCTGTTTATGTTTTGATCATTCCCAGACATTTCATTTTAGTACTGGGATTGTTATTTTTGTATGCTAATTAACGTACATTTCAAACAATCTTGTTTTGAACTGAAAAAATGGAATTTTTTTGTTTTGAAACTTATGTTCCAACAATTAAAAAAACCCCTATTTAATTAAAAATGCAAAATCGTAAACATTTTCCATAGAAAGCCTTGATGACAAGAAATCAGCCCTTTTGACAAAAGGCTTGTTTTTTGTTTTGGGGTGTTTTTTTTTTTTCCTGGAAAAAGCCATGACTATCTCTAGCAATGAAAAATGTGATGTGGAAAAGGGGTGATCTTTAACTATTCCTGATGTAGCATAACTGAATCTAGTACAATTTCATATACCGTGACTCACTCACTAAAACACACTAAGATTTTATGTGAGGTGAAAATAAAATTAAATGTTAGAGTATTAAAGTATTACCCTTGGAGAGCAATAAAAGATATACTTGAAGAATCTGCTTTATATAAATATCTGGGTGTGAGTGTATGCACGTGTGTGTGTGTGTCCCTGTGCACCCCATATATATAGCTTATCTCTCCATTTGTCCATCCATCCATCTGTCCAGTCACGCATGGTCTTTGCTCCAGGACAAATAACTCAACTTCCTTTTGGAGGGATCTACTTATTATATTCATTTAAGGGAATATGATCTGTTGTTGTCTTGTTTGTACTCCAACCGTGCACACAGGTATTAATTCATTAATTAATCCTGCTAAAAAGTCACACCTCTTATTTCTAGATTGTTTGTTCTCATTTTCTATTATTTAACGTCAGTCCCACTAAACCATCACATCTTGTTTTACTGACTCAGATCCTGAATCAAACATCTATTTCTTAAGGGTTTTCCAGCAAGTATATTTCATCTGCGCAGTAAACTCTGGTGGTTAGATTTAGGTCTTGAATGATTATTATTCAGAAACAGCAAACTATTCAGCTTGAAACAAGAGCATGACTTTTTCGAGGTTTATTAAAATTGCATTAAGGGGTTTGGGTTTTTTCTAAACCCAGTACTTAGAATGGCTGGAATTGTAATGTGTTTATATAAACTGTATTTCTGCAACCATTGACCAGGGTAATAAATAATTTATTCAGTATTTCTTTAAATACTATTTTGTTTGGTTTAAACCCAAGGTTAGACATATATATTTTAAAGCATTGCCTTCCTCTGCCTTTTTATATATATATAAAAATATTTAAAAGGTTATTATGGTAAAGATAGATGAAAAAAATCTTCACTTTTCATCTCTCCTAGCTCATATATTGTGGCTTCAAAATAAATGTTCTGAAAATTTTTAGTAAGAAATTAAAAACTGTTACCTTAGTTGATCATTATACTTATTTTGTGCATCTCTTTCCCCAGAGTAAAAAGAATGGATTCAAATAAACACGGCAATGCGCTGGATACAATGTGCCCACTGTGAGTAAAACACCCGGAGAAGTTGTAATAGTTCTTGTTTGTTTATTTCTGTTAATTGTGAGGAGAAGCTGCTCAGGTGGGACCAGGCAGAACAGTGGGAGATGGTGGGATGGGAGCCAGGCTTGGGTCATGCTCCCTCCCCGACGGATGCTCTCCGATAGCTGCATGGCTGTCCTCGTTGTCCCTTGTGCTCCCCCAGGCAGCGGCAACACTGCCCGGCTGTGCTAGCAGGCATGTGCACTGCAAGAGCATTTTCTGCAAGAATACTGCAGCTTCTTAAAAGAACCAGTTTTCTCAGAGACTAATCCTGCCAAGGTGCTCTCGGAGTGTGGACTCTCTTCCTCCTCCCTGCACACACACGCACGTGCACTTGCCACCCCTGCCCTAACCCCTTGGCAGTCCCCGCATCCTTTCAACTGCCTCTGCTATCCTCTGCCCCCATCTGAATAGCACGGTCGATTAAGGGGAATTGATGGATCAAGGCAAAATGCCCAGCAGCTATAATTTTCCCATCCCACCCCAGGCAAAATTTTTCCTATGTGAATGAAGCTGGGAAAAAAGGTAAAAAGGGGGGGGGGGGGGAGATTTTGACAACGGCCCCCCAAAGATAACGTGAAGAAGCTGGTACATTCATTTGATTAAACTGCACAGACATCACCAGCTCTAGGGTTTTCCTAAGTCTGAATTTCCTAGCGCTCCCCATCGGATTTAAAGCCCCCACCCCTCAACATCTCATTGCATTGAGTGTAACAGCAGTGAGAAAAAAAAACAACCAAGCCATCCCTTGAAACACTTTCTAGCCCCTCTTGTTTCCTTCTACCTCCGTCTGTGTTGAGAAGATGCTTTTGCCTGGTGGGACCCCGAGGTTTAGCTTGGCCCCAGGCAGAGAAGACAGGTCTCCTGGGTGGGTGAGGGGACCACAGCTGCCCTCAGCTCTCCCACAGCCCCGCTCCTGCCGTGCCAAACGGTGCTCTCCCGCTGCTTTCGCGTGTCACGAACAATTGCTCTCATCGCTCATCATATTGAAGTTGTCAGGGCTCTCTGACGCCGATAATTTGTGTGAGTTGATCATACTTTGGTAAATCAACGGGTCGCGACCCCTGACCCCTCAGCCCGGTGGCTGGCTGAGAGCCACCTACAAATCTTATGACAGGGACAACAGAGAGGCTGTGAACTGCTCAAGTGCTCATGTCTATCAGCTACCACCAGAGAAGCTGGTCCCCTCTGCCCTCCGCTGCTGGAGATGTGCTTTACTGCAAGCACAACCCTGGCTGTCAGTCCATCTTAATTTCTTCACATCTGTTTGGGTACATACACATGTGTGTGCACGTGAGCATTTTTTTTAACATTTTATTTTCACTGCAGTCACTCAGAACAAACTTTAGCCTCCTCCATATGTTTCAAATAAAGGATCCCAGCACAGGAGATAAAAGGAACACTACTCAAGGTCCTCCTCCAGCACCAATGAATTGCACTCACCCTAGATGCATGCAATGGTTAAACTTCCATGGCAGCTTTATGGGCTTCTTTTATAAAATTTTATTGACTCACACGTTCTCAAGTGGTGGCTCTGACTTGTTATTTTCATTTAGGTACAGTATGTATGTTCAAGATGCCTTTGGTCCTCTGCTTCCCCATTTTTTTTAAACGTATAGGATTCCTGACCGATGCCTTCAAGTACAGACTGTGCAAGGGAGGGTAACACAGGCATCTTTTATTACCCATGGTCTTCAATAACTCAGCAGCTAAACAAGCCAGAGGAGAAGAAGAGAGACCTATGAACTTGAGCATGAAGGATACTGCGTGGATCAGCTGGAGGGAAGGCAGGAACGAAGTGGGTTCAACTTGGAAACTGCAAAGTTGTTGAAAGTTGCATGCCCTGCAGAAAAGACTCGTCCAGCACAGAAAGAATTCTGTAGCAACCGGGAGTTGCAGGCACAGCTGGCTTAAAAACTATCACTTCTTATAGGAAAAGGCAAGGAGAGTTTCTTTTTTTTAGCGGATTGCGCAAGCCTTGTCTTTGGCTGATTCTTCTCAAGCGTATGCACCCAGACCTAACTCCTCTGCTTTCAAGAGCGGTGCGGGTATGGTGGGAAGAGAATGGATGGTGTGAATTTGTAATTCCGATTACAAAGGCAACAGCTGGCTCTCCCTGCTTTGATTGCCAGGTGTTCATCTGATGCCACATGTTCATTTCTGTGCCTTTTATAAATATGATGAACAAATGAAAATGCCCATATTCCCCTCTCCTGCACTTGAATTTAAATGCAGTGATGCACAAAATAAATAGTCTAAACTTAGCTGTGTGGGGACCAAGCAGAAAGCCTAGCTGATTAGTCATGCAAATAAAGGAATTAAGAGGTTTCCACTGCCCTACATATTTTTCACAGAACTTTGCTGTTCTTCCTGCACTTGAATTCTCCTGCTCCGCTGCTGGTTACTCCTGTGCTGTGGAGCAGGCAGAGCCCAGGCGCGTGAAATGCTCCAACCTTGGGCCCAGATTCCAGGTTCAGTGATGCTCCAAAAGTGGAGGTGGCTGCGTTTCCCTCAGCCAGCACCAGAGCTGCTGTGGGCACAGAAGCCATTGAGGAATGGTTTCCCACCTGAAGATGCCCATTTTCCTTTGCCACATTGCCCATCTTTTGTTTGTATTCTGTCTCTTTATAATGAGCTTTGGACTAACCAAAAGGATCTGCTTTTTCATTGATTTTTATAATAGTGCCTGGAGATCCCTAAGGATCTGGAGCATGAGCCATGCCAGGAGGCAGCTTGCTGCTGCCCAAGGGACTAAGGCTTTCCCCTGTGGCAGAAGGAGGAGGAACAGAGCAAGAATGTAGAGGAGCAGAAGACAAACCAACAGTGAAATACGTCTGCCCTGCTCTGCAGCTGGTGCCATCCAGCTGTGCTCACACACATGAGCCTCTTCGCTTTGGCAAGTCCCACCAATGAGGGCGCAGGAGTGAACAAGAGCAGCCCTTTTTTGCAGTCCTTTGGGCACATGTGACACTGAAGAAGACCTTCCAGCCTGCACCTTCGCAGTTACAGCCATGGCAGAAATCCAGTTTAGGGTATGCCATACCATTCCCATGTCATTGCTACACAGCTGGGCCTCCACCATTTCAAGGGTGTAGAGCATCCTTCAGGCTTCTTGCTGTCCCAAGCACTCCTCATGATCTCTGACAAATGCAAACTGCTGTGTTTACCCCACCCACCCCAAAATACCTAGATCTGTGACTGTCTTGCCATTGCTTGTGACACTGTACAGAACTCACGTTCTTCAGGATGGGGCGTGGGGTGATGTTTACGGCTGCTGCATCCCAACACATGAACATCTATTGCCTGAACAGGAGGGCCCGTCTTTACCAAATAACGGTGGTAGCAGATCCAGCAGGATCTATCTGAGCCCAGCACCCCAAAACCAGAGACTGGTCACGGAGAGTGATGCGTTAGTGACATCCTACAATGACAGCAAGGCCCATCTCCTCCACCCTGGGTGAACGGAAAGTATTTGAGAGAGCAGAACGCACTGGGGTGATGAAATGCACGCTTACCATGTAACATTAAAATCACAGCGAAAGGAAAAGTCTGACCTGCAGTCATCCATGCAAAGATTATTTTACATGCAAAAGAGCAGCTGAATACAATTGTTGTTCAGCTTGATAAAAAACCAACAGAGGTAGGAGAAAAGCAGAGGAATCCTGCACATTAACTGGCACAGCCGCTGGAAAAACATACAGAGCACAGACCCTCTCTGCCCAGGCAGAAATGAAGCGTAATTGGCCCTGCTGCACTATAACAGATGCTCAAAAACCTATTCGCAGAATAAATACATGTGTGTATATGTATAGGTGTACACCTGTGTACAGAAATCTGTGTTTATAACCTGAAGGTCTTTCTTCTGCCCTGCGAAAAATTTAAGTTTTTTGACCAAAATAACAGTTTCAGGCTAGAACCATTTGCATTAAAAATAACACGTTTTTATAAACTAAAGTAACTAAAACATTACATATTTGAGTTTTCCCTTTAGCACATCTTAATGTGAAGTTTAGGTCAAAACTTAAAAAATATTATCTTTTGAAAATTGCTTGGCAAAGGGACTTTTTTACTGGTATTTTCCCACTTTTTAACCAGTATATTTTCATTGTTAGTTATTGGCAGTGCAAAGTGGTTGAACAGTTGTACCAAATGAGAATGTGAAATGGTTATTTGATAGTAGAAAAGAACAGAGTTATCAATAAAACAAAACCAATTTCATCCTGTGAACAGAGGAAATTGTGTTTCTGTCAAACCAAATATTAAAACCACAACAAAATTAGATTCAAGTAGAAGAAATGCAAGATCTGAAAGGAAAAATATTCCAGTGCTAGTAATATTTAATGGAAAGAAGAAGCCAAGAGAGATAAAAGAAGTTTAGGAGTGATAATAGGCAGAAAACTAAGAATGGTTGCCACAGAACATGGCAGTGAATGAAAAATTGGCAAAAAGACGTTGGGTACATAAATGCAAAGAAATCACATCACTGGAAGTTCTTATCCATGACTAGCCTGACTACAATCAAATTACACATTCATTTTAGGGTGTCACATCAGCAGGGAGAAACTGCAGACCTAGTGGAAATCAGATGAAAAGCGACGACAATAGCAACTTCATCTTTCCATAGCTGTGGAAACCTGTTTTATAAATGAAACGTAAGGGATTACCATTTGTGTTTCACTTGGCTAAAAAGGAGACGGATCACAGATACTGAAGGAAATTCTCTTCTCTCACTACCTCCCCCAACGTTCGCATCAATTTGAGCAGAGCATGCTAGGGGTGTAGAGGAAAGGAGAGACTGTAATTAAGATAGTCTTCTATCTTGTGGAGAGCAGACTCTTGTGGAGTCATAGGAAATGAGAAAAGGGAAATTTTAAGCAGATTTCAGCCTGACTTGTTAGGAGCTTGACTGGACCAGAACAAGCAAATCTGCTCCAGGCCATGTGAGGGGCTCTCAGGAAGCTGGGAGAGATGTTCGTAGCACGCAGAACTAGCTGAAGTTCTTCAAATGAAAACCTCTTGCCTGTTTTGGTGATTTTTTTTTTTGTTTTAACAGAAAGAAAACTTTTTTTCCTTTTTGATCCTTTCCTCCCTGTTTTAGTAGCTTCTACACCTCTATATATTATTGGCATGGTCTTTTTTCCAGCTGGTAATTGTATCTGGCTGTAATTTGAGGAGTTTGGGCTTCTGCCTGACTTCTGGGAGCCCTCAGACCCAGCTGGAGCAGTGGCTTCTGAGGTAGGTGGGATCCTCTAAACTGATGTTTCGCAGCAGGAGCACCTTCTCTCTCTTTCTTGCAGTAGATATGCCCAGAACGAAGAAGAAGGAGTTCTACTGTGATATGATGATACGTGATGTGATACTGTGATATGGAGCCAGTCATGTATCCACTATGGGTTCAACTACGAGTTGTTAATAATGCTGTTCCCTTTGAGGTGAAATGTTTATGCCAAAAATAATGTTTATCATTGGACAGATCCTTGAAATCCTAATAAAAAAAAATGCATTACCCTAAGTGAAATGCCATTATCCCTGTTTTAATAGCATTGTTTCCAGAGCAATGGTGAATTTTCTTTTGTCCCCGCTTGACACTGCCATTGGCGGGCAGCTTGCACAGGTGACAATTCTTCTTCAGCCTTACAAGCCACTTCCCTTGTCTCAGTGTGATGACTTCCTAGCACTGCTGGTGGCTATCTCAGTTTGCTGGTGGTTGGTCCCAAGGCAGGTGAAGCTGTTCACTGTGTATCTAGCAGGGCAGGTGAAATGTGATGCTAGGAGAGATGGGGTGAGGTGGCTTTCCTGTGCTTCAGTTACAGTTTCCAGGGCATATTCAAGGAAGCAAGGAAGAAATATGTAAAAATCAGTCACTCTCCTCAAATAAAGACCATTATTTTCTGCCAGTCACTATAGGTTACTCAGAGAGGTAGAGCAGAGCTGTAATTACGTAGCCTGCCAAGTTTATGGGATCAGGCAGTTTTTCCATGTAGATTTCCCTGTAAGAAAAAAATGTAATGTAAGACCTTATCTATAACGGTAGTTGGGACCACCATAGGTGCCAGCATCAATCTAATGTGTCCCATTGCGTAATTCCTGGTGGAGAGACACCGGGGCTGCCCCAGCCAGCTCACCCTTGCCTCTCCCATGCCTTATCCACCTGACAATCTCTTCTCGCTACCTTGCTTAAGGATTTGCAAAGTCAATGCCAAAATGGCCTTCCCATGGCAAATCATAGGCAAGAGCCGCGGAGAACCTCCCAGTGTCCTGCCTCGACCATTATACAACACAGCCTCCATCATGATAAGAACAAACAAAATTTTGCTGCCTTTAGACCTACACCATAATGTCTGTCATGGGCAACGTTCAGTAGCTTTTGCAAAGATACAGCTAGAGTTTTTACTGGTTTGCTTAATCAAATATATGTGACTTTGAAGCAATTTGGAGAGAACGAGGGAAATATTCTCTTTTTATTAGCTCCTGCTAGCCTGGAGGAAAATAACTATTTTTTTTTTTTTAAGACAAATTATTTTGAAAAGTTGGAAATCCAATTACAAGTGGAATGGCGCCAAGTGGTACTCCAGTATGAGTAACTATGAATCCTACTGCTGAGTTTGTACTACATGAGAGGGAAAACTGAGAACTTTGAAGAAATGTAGTCTTTGTTCTTGAGTTAGACAATTAATTAAGCACAAGACATGTTTAAAAATGTTTATTCTTTTATTAGCTATTCCCTAGAGTGACTTGGTATAACATTGTTTCATAGGTTCTATAGTCTGGGTTGCGAATCCCCAATTAAGGTATACTTTTTGTCTTCTCCCTTCCTTGTCTCCTTTACTGCTTTTAGGAAAGCAAGAGTTTTCTGTGTTTTATTTTTTTGTAAGATGTTACATACTGTACTTTGCACTCCACAGCGACTTCTTGGACAGCAGCCTGGGTTGGGACGAACAAGAGAGTAGCTCCAGGACTGCACAGCTGAGATCAGCGGAAGGCCACCCTCAAAAGCAAGGTGGATAGACCAGGTCATCTCAGTCTCTGTCCACCTCCTGCTTCTCCCTGACCAGTTGGAAAATAACATGGGTTTCATCTCACTTTCTTCCTGTCTTCACCCCTTCTTCAAATAAAAGCAGCAGTCCTTCCTGACAGCTGATGAAACAAAACCTGCTTCATCCCAAGTGAGCTATTTTTCCCCCCTTGAAATTTCTCCCTTTATTGAACAGCTGACCTGGGAGGGGTTTTGATGTTCACCAGGTGGGCTGGGTAAACCAATTAGCAGAGGTAGAAGGAAGGACAGGCTTTATGTGGCTACAGGTCAGGACTGGGATTTGAGACTGAGGCTCAGTTCTCAGCTCTGCAGCAGACAACTTCACTCACCTTGGTGAGGGTATTTATAGCCTCTTCCCTTGCTATCTGTAAAGGAAGAGGATAATACTCCTCTTTTACTTTTGCTTCCTCTCTCAGTGGAGCAGAGACCATCTCTTGCTGTGCTTACAGACTCTAGCACTGTAAACTGGCCCAGTTTGGCTTGAGAGCTGTAAATGCTAGAATTTAGCAGATGCTTATTCACAATGAAGTGAATCAGATGCCCAAATGCCCTGATTTGTCTGCGGTCAGACCTTCGTCCCTGGGAAAGCTCTTCTGCACTGATTATTACCTGTTCCCTTTCCAAAGTCACAGCTCAAAGAGGTGGCTGCGTGGTCTAGTGAGAAGTGATATTAATTCTCACTAATTTTCCTAATTCTCATGTTTTCTAACTACACGCCTTAAACAGATGATTTAGCTTCCCTCTTTTCCTAAGCTTATCCATCTATTGGAGGAAAACTAGAAATCTATATTCACTTTCTTCTAATTATTCTTATAATGATAACTCACCCAAGTGGTAAAGTGAATTAAGACAGAAAAGCACAAAGTCCCAAGTCTTCTAGAAAAAAATCGGAATACATAATGCTGTATGTGATATTCTGAACATATTAGATACATTTTTGTTGTCACGCTGAAAAAAAATCTAAAAATATAGCCTGACAATAAAATTAGAAGCTAAGAAAGGAGAGAAATCTTCACTTCTAAGGAGACGAAGAATGTTTACCTTGGATCCATAACCCCTCTGATGTTTCACTAGCAGGTTTAATTTGATTAGCAAATACAACTCTAGACCCTAATATTATTAACCTTTGGCTGTTTTCAAGGAAAGAGTCTTTTCTTGATGCTTTCTGTGAGTCTTGCACAAATGACGTCACCTTTATGAATCATTAGTTTCCCCACGTGTAAAATGGGAAGAACCAAAGAATCGGGAAGCAAAATCTTAACATACCAAATGGCACTTGATGCTTAAGTCCTGTCGATGATCCATTCTGCATTTGCAAGGAACCTCTCATGAAGTATTTATACTAATGACAACAAAAGTCAAACAATGGGAGAGGTGGTCCTTCTTGCTGTAGGGACTATTCCTGGGAAGCAACGTAACTCAAAAGCTTTACAGACTGAATTAGGTGTAATCCTTACGGGATCACTAGCAGCTCATAAATAACTTTTAATGAGATTTCCAGCAAGTAAAATCGCACACAGGAGGGGAAAAACAGAGAGAGCAAGGGAAACAGAGGAAAAAAAAAAAACCTGCAAGAGAGGATCTCAATAAAAAATTAAAATGTTCATGCTATCCCCCTGTTGTTTCATACATGTACACAAAAAGAAAGTGGGGATGGTTTCGGTAAGGCATTATTAGTACCCAAAATATTTAATTAACTGATACAAAAAGAGAAAGACTTGCTAAAGGTCACCTCAAATACAGTGACACTGGCCACTAATCTATGGAAACTTATAGAGCTAAATCTAAAGCATGTTCCAGAGTTAAGCAGGGAAATAAATCAAGGTTTGCAAATGTCATTTAAGTTTTCACCTGTCCCAAGATTCAAAATTATTGGCTTCACAATGAAAAGCATATGTTGCGCCCCTTGCCTAGGGAATAGTAATGAAGTGAGGCAGACACTCTCCAGTTCTACACTACCATCTCTCCCCTCTTTATTTCCCATCGAGTAAAAATAATTACTGTATACTTGAGGGAGCATTTCTCTCAGTCTGCCGATAACTGCTGCCATGTTGGCTCTTCATGAGCTGCTCTTCTTCCTTGTGGGACTATGATTTGATTTATGAGAAAATAGTTGGCAAATTGCGATGTCCATCTTGATGGATGACATCATTTGGGCCATTTTGCTGATCATGTATGACTAACTTTTTTTTTTTAGTGCAGTTGCAATTGATCAAGTGCTGCAGCACGGCTGAGTTAAGGGAAGGAGCGGGGCGGGGGGGACGGGGGGAGAGGGGAGGAAAGAGGTGACAATTGCCTGTGCTCTGTAGGAACTGGAATGGCATTCACAGAGCAGAATCCCCTCTTTTTTGGTTCAGCTGTAATCTAATTGAAGAGGAATATAAATTTTATAGACTGAAAATAACGCAATGTATATACAACAATGGGATTACATGTAAATGCCCCAGCCCACCACATTAAAATTAAAGGGGGAAAAAAAAGAAAAAGAATAAACCCTGAGTATCGTGTTTTATGCTGAACCCTCTATGTCTAATCCCTTTGGCACTTGAGTTATATTACCACTCATTACAGTTAACTGCTACCGTATATTATATAGGAAGGGAGGTAGATGTATGTCCTCTAGGCCAGATTTGACATCCACAGAGTTATGTGATTTACAGATGCCTGCTTCAGATTTAAAGAGATCTTGATCGTGTTAGGTCCCTGCTTTTTAAGTCGAGATCTCTGCAATCCCTGGACTGTTGAGTGGTCCCTGAAAGATGACCAGGAAACCCAATCCATTTCCAGTGAGTTGATCAGACAGCAGTCCCTAACACCCTGGCAAGATCTTCAGGTCAATCAGGAAGGGCTGGTAGCTGTGGCTATCTTAGACAGGCCCCAGCCAAGTATCTCTGCAGGGAATCTTCCAGAACCGAGCATGTTCTTATGAACTGTAGGTAGATGAGTGCCAGGCTGGCACACGGAGATGCACATACAGGTTTGACCACCAACTGATGTGGGTGGGAAATGGAAAGAGAAGTTTGCAGCACATTTGGAAAGGACAGGTTTGCTTTGATGCCCTTCCAGAGGTTCTTGGTAGACTTTGATTAGTTTTTCAGTTTTCCCAACTGCGCGCATGTATGTGAAATCAATCCACATTCTCCAATGTTGTCTAGCATCCTCTGGTACCTACGAGAATGTTATTGAGAAGACAAAACCAAGCTCTTACAATGGTAAGAGCCACTGCAGGATGACAAGAGACAACTGATATTAGTTGAAAAAAGAAACTTTTTCATTATGAGGACAATCAAGTAGTGGGATGCCCAGACAGGCTGAGCTGTCCTCAACCTTCAAAGTTTTTGGTACGCAACCGGGCAAAGCCCTGAGCAACCTCCTCCAACCTCATCACTGAACCTACTTTGATCAGGAGCTTGGAATAATACAGACATCCTGAGGCCGTTTCCAACCTCAGTTTTCCTGTGATCCTACGTGGCTACTTTACAGAGAAGGGATTGTTTGAAGGCATTCTGCACAGCCAGCAAAACAGGGAGTCATGCAGCCAGTCCTGCAGTTCCCTCAAGCCAATCGCCATTTGATCCAAGCTAACTGCTCCTCAGACATGAATGTGCTTTGATATCTGGGAGATATTGGTAGCAAGGTGCTGATATTCAGTTTGCATGTTTCAAATCTTTTCAACCAGTGAAACATTTAAAGACATTGCAGGCAGCAGCGCTCAAGCCAGAGCCTGAAGTCGGGTGGTGCTTCATGCTCTGCCAAGGATATTGCACTGCCAACCTCACGGAGGGTCTTGCCTGCAGCGAGGAGGGATGAGGCTTCAAACTTCAGCTTCTTGAGGGACAACATACCAACAGAGGCAATGCATGGAGCAGCTCTGAAATGTCCCTTTATGCCAGATGAAGATTTTACACCTAAATTATAGCTACTTGAAGCCAGCTATGGTTCTCAAAATGTTCATCAGTCAGAGAGACTGCTCCTTCATGTCAATAGTGCTAATGATTAGAAAAAAAACCAATGAAAGTGATAAATTTTTCAAGAACTTCATATCCTGCAAAATCATCTCTCAGACCAATGCTTTCATAAGCTGGATTGTTGTTAACATTGCCTCCACACAGTATATGTATTTTTCTTTTAAATCAGTTTAGCCAACTGCTGCCTTAGACTGCTGCTCTTGTCTCTCCTGAAGGCATATTTGTAGATTGGATTTTCCAGTATTGTACCTTCCAAGGGAATTTTCTTAAAATGATGAACAAGCTATGAAAATCTAGGGCCCTAGATGTTCTGCTCTTCCAGAGGCCGCTCTGGATTCTTGGTTGACTCTAGGGCAAACATTTACCTGTAGACTTCAATAGACAGTTGATAAAACTGTCTTCATCATGTCTAGGTGTCCTTCTGAGGATGTACCTATAGAACATACCCATTATTCAATATATTCCAGCAGATTGGGCTTGCCAAAAGGAGCTGGAAAAAAATTCTGTTTTATAACTAGGGAATAAAAAATATGTTCAGGAGAATCAAAAATGATTATTTTTCTGTGTCTCAGTATTTCTATTCTCAATATGTCAATAGAGGGGTTTTTAAAATTATTTTTTGTTTCTCTTTTGGCTAGGTCTCCTAATTCTTTCATAGACATACTTGGCGGGGTTTTTTTTGTTTTGTGTTGGTTTTGTGTTGTTTTCATTTTTTTAACCTGGTTTTCATATTTTGGTGCAAGGGGCAATACATAAAAATTTACAAGGTTAAAGTTTTCTTTACATTTCCTAAATGCATGCATCTGCTTTTCTCATTAGCTAACTGCTGCTCACTGATGGACTCTCTGCACTTTTAATTCATGGTAAAACACTTTCTGCACATTTCAATGTTTCATTGTTTTATTGAATGGTCACAGCCTTTTACCAAGGCTGATTTTTATCTGTTGCTGCACTTCTTCAGCCAACTTTATCATGTTGAAATTATAATTTGCAAAGGAATTTCCTTTCTCCCCCTTCTCTCTCCTCGCTGTAATCTAAAGTGCATAACTTTATTGCTATCTGAATCCTGCCAAAAGCACACTTTTATGGTACCAGTTATCCAGCATGTCCCGTAGAAGTGTGGGACATAGAGAGAACAGAGTGTTTCATATAAACTGCTTTCCCATTAACTATAACAATAATCATCTTGAAATATAGTGTTTCATCTGAAGATATCTTTCTCACTCAAAAAGCCTCCAAGTTGGTAAATTAAGCTGAGAATCTCCTGGCTTGGTAAGAATGAACAGATTGGCTCAGGCTAGCCCTGAGGTCGCCTTGACACGTTTATGAAAAAGTATGGGAAAAAGGTTAGAAGAGATGTGCCTTCACCCCCACCATTGCTCCAACATTGAAAGATTCAAAGCATTTCCTGGTAGCACATGCAAGCCATAGCACTGACCTTGGATACAGCTTCCAGAGAGAGACAGTGGCCCAGACCCTGAAATAACGTGGTTCAGAAAAAGGATGAAGGATACCATTAGTAAGTTTGTTAGCTGCATGGGTTCTGATGCTCGCTGGGTCACCTCAGACCACCAAACTGTGACTACCAAAGGACCAGGCTGAGGATAGGAAACACCAAAGCCCCGACACCACTATTCTTCCCTGTTTCTGCATCTCTCCCGCTCCTGTGACTGTGCAACACTGGGGACTTCTCCACAGCTTGTCTAATGGCAGGTGGGCGTCTTGCTGTTTGCAGCCCAAGAGAAGGACAAAAGTGTTGGGTTGGTACGGCGGGATGCAGACATCCTGCTTGGCAAGGGAGGGACACTCTGGACATGAAAAAGCCATCTTGAAAAAACAAACCCATTGAGGAAGAGTAGATGATCCTGTCTCCATCCTATGGACTACTCCCTGGTGTCTATCAGCCACCCCAGCTGGTAGGACATGGTGTCCACATGCTCTGCAGATTTCCAGGCATGCTTAGTCCCTGCCAGAAGTGCTTCCCTGTTGCAGCCCACCTTGGCTGCCAGGAGCACAAGTCAGCCAGCCTGAACCCAGCCCACAAATCATTCCTCCCATCCCTTCCCCTGTGGGAGATGCTGCAAGGAGCCTTCCTACCCGCTTGGTCCTGAGGGTTGCTTTCTTCCCCAAAAGCCCAACTGGGAAGTCAGACTGCCTGGACTGGAGCCAGACATCTGGCAAGTCCAAGAGCAGAATCTTTGCCCCAGGGTGAATTTTAATTTTTGTGGATTTTACTTCCTTAAACATGGGCTAGAAGCTCTCCATGTAAATACCTCAGGCAAAAAAAAAATACAAGTCATCATTGCCTATACAGAGAAGGGAATCCCAGCCTGCGATGTGTGAAGGACAGCAGGATTTACCAAAAGGCCTGAGCAAATAGCTTGGTTTTCAGAAGTGCTCTGGCTCTAGGCTGTCCCTGTTCAACCTATGTAGGCTTTTCATTCATTTACATTGGCAGTAATTTGTTTCCAGGTTTCGTATCTTTCTTTGAAATGTCATATTCATCTCTCAAACTCACCGACTGCAGAGTAACAGAAATGCACAGGTAACCAGTTTTCTTGTAGGCATGGCTAGACTCACTCCTAAGTAATGAGGGCTATGGTAGCACTTTTTTTCCTCCTTATTGGTGTGAGTCCTGCTACTCTCTGTCTTTACCAGAGCCTGTCGCTTGCACCATTAAAATACTTTCTGAGGGCCAGTGATTTCAAGGAGCACTTAGGGCACAACCAGTCCTTGACCTAGGCAGGATTTTGCCTATGAGACAGACCCTACTGTACTTATGTCTCTTAAATGCCAATACAGTCAAATCACAATGACATTTCGTTCCTAAGTATTGCTTTTCTCCAGTAGATCCCCAAGCCCTGTACAAATAAAAGGATAAACACGGGCAGAGCAAAAACATTCTCATGGGACATGTATGTGAATGAGGGCAGGAATCAATAAGGAGACATCATTTCTATGCCAATACATGACCCAGGGAGGACAACATCCAGGGATGCTCTGGCTCCCTGGTTCCCAGCCCACCCTCCCGCTTCTGTGCATTCTTTGTTCCTTCCAGAGATGGTCTACGGTGCTGCCTGTTTGCCAGCGCCTGGGCTCCCATGATGCAGGAGGCTGCAAGATCACAGTGCTGCTCTTAGGAGGCGGTGGATATGGCGTCTGATTTTCCATAGAGAAAATTCAAAGCGGAGGGAGAGGGGGAGGGATAAAATGATCCTGCGGTTCTCATATTGTAATGGTTATTTATTTTGTTTAGAGAGCACACATCACAATGCATCTGGTTAAAAAAGAAACTTCCTTAATTATGTATAGGGCTTTGACTCCCAAAAGATATGTTATGTGAAAAAAAGATGTTTGGATGCTCGATACATTCAATTGCAAAAGAACGGTTCCTCTCGAAGCCATCATTACCTATGTCTATGCATTTTTATTTGAGTCTCAGCTTATTGTGGAAGCCTTCTGCTTTGATTCTCAGCCTCTGTACCTTTCCCTCTCAGACTACAGTTTTTAGGGGGCTGCAGTGCAGTGAAAATCAAGTGCTACACAGAAACTGCCTGATTTCCCCAGGAATTTTTATGTGGGATCAATCTATGATTCCAAAGAAAGCAGAATAAATCAAATCAAATAACACTCACGCTAAGCATATTGATGAGGGCATGGATCAAGCAGGACAGACATCCGGGTATGTAAATGATAGCCTGGAGAACACAGCTTTGTTAAAACAACTCGGGACGGCTCCCAGGGGCAGACCTTAAGTCAGAGTAACCCAGGATTTCCTCTTTGAGTAACGGTACATCAATGTAAATGAGAGCAGATCCATGTACTACAAAACCAGCATGTTTTCCCTGTTGGTAGGAGAAGCGACAGCAAAAGCAACAAGGAGCCTTCAATTTCTCCTGATTTTGGTGAATTTTTCATTAATGTCAGTAAGGCCCACAGTGGGCATCACGGCTGAAGCTGTGGTACCAAAGACACCGGTGGACCGGATCATTTCGGAGAGAGGCGGCTGTGGCCGCGTGTTTTCTCCTCGCCCACAAAAGGCAAGGAGCACCATGTGCATCGAGGGGAGCCCATGTTCCCCCATGGCCAGGACAGTCCAAAACACTCTGCAAACCCAACACTTCACGTGGTGGAAAGGCAGAAGCAGAACAGCACATCCATGAGCCAAGAAAACCTGCTGGCCATCGAAACCTTTTTCGGAGGCCAGGAGCAGTCCTGCCTTCGACCGCCTGCTCCCTGGAGCACAACCTGTCTGAGTGCATATTCCCCACGTGACAGCACCTTGGATTTGGCTTTTCACAGAGACACAGCACCACGGGGTCTGTGGTGCCTTTTTAGTTTTCAGACTATAGCTTTTTAGGAATATGGACCAGATCACATATAAAGAACTGGAGCCATGGATCCAATTTTATTGGCCAATGGCTTTATAATCCATTAAGTTAAATCCTCTCGGTGCAACAGCAAATTCCATTTTTCCTGGCTAATTTTGCAAAAGGATCCAGAAATATTACTCCTTCTGAGGTTTTTCCTGCCAGAGATACTTAGGAAAAAAAAAAAAAACCAACTCAAACCAAAACAAGAACCCACCTGAAAAATCATTGGCAATTGTACTCGTCTTTCATTTGTTTCAAAATATTAGTTATTTTTGTCATGTTTGCCTGGTCATTTGATCAAGCAATTGAACAAGTTTGTGTTTGAAGCAAAGATGATCTTTACAGAAACAAGGAATAGTTTCTCATCCCTTAAAATGAAGGGGGAGTGAATCAAAATAAAAATGGTTTTGATTATAAAATGAAGGCTTAGAGTGAGCAAGCTGTATGTGGTTTTTGGCATCACTATTTGAGTGAGTAAGAATTGGAGCCAATCCTGCAAGATGAGTAGGTCTGAAGATAATGTAGACTATAAAGAAATATTCCTGTCCCTGCTCCAAATTCCATATGTTAGTTGACTTATTTGCACCTCTGAACAGCATTGAATTTTACGTTCTCTCTTAATTGTTTCTGAGCTGGGTTTCGTGGTTTTTTATGGGCTAATTTGCAGTGTCAATGTCTGCAATTCTGGCTTAGAGCATGTAAAGGCATCTAAACAAAAGGATTTTTAGTCTGAAAGAGCGTACGGGTTTGGTATGTGTGCAGCAGTAGTACAATACTGGATACGCAGAGCACAGACTATTACAGGTCATTGTGTAGGAAAAACGCCTCTTTCCTACCACTATTTTTAAGTTTAAAAATCAGTTAAAAACCTCAGAAGCATTAAACTATATTTTATTTGAAAAAGTGGGAACAGGGCAGAAAAACACTGTAGTCCATTAGATGGCATAAGTGTAACAATGGAAATTCAGGGAAATAAATTAGAAAAGAATCTTTTGTCTTGTGGATTTACTATTGCCCATAGCTTGTGGTTTCAAAAGAGAAGTGGGAGGGAGGAGGAGGGCGAGAAAAAGAAAAAGACAACGACAATTTTCCAACATTTTAAAATTAAAACCTGAAGGAAAACGAACTTAAAATTTCAACTACAAACAGCATGAACCTTTATGAATATTTGGTTGTTAAGCGTATGTATTAAAAAAAAAAAAAATTACACTGATTTGAGCCAACGCCCTTAGTCCAACTTTAGAGGTGTTTAAAGGTCAGGCCTGGATTCGTATTGCAGCAAATGAACCTTATCTCTGCACTGTGCCAAACAAAAGCCACTTGAGTCCGAACAACCCTGAACTTTAAGCTGCTTGAAACCTTTAGCCAGGCATGAATGTGGTGAAGTTTAGCCATTTCTAACTGTACGCTTTCATCATTTGTAGAGCTTACAGCATTAACCCTTTTGCTTGCTTGATCTTCAAATGGGTGAAGAAAGAACAATACTCTTGAGTAACTATTTTATATCTGGAAGAATAAGAGATCACTGACTGTTGGCCATAGGTCTTGCTGTCTTGTGAATAAAAATAATCTAAATTAAACAAAAAAAGAAAATTACCTATTAGGATTATGTAAAAAGGCATTACATTTCCTTAAGAATCAAGTTACCGAAATACGTTTTTGCAAAAGAAAAAAAAGGTCAGTTACCACTATTAAACTTGTATATTGTTTTATACTAAGCCCTTCCAATGGCCTCTCTGAGGGACTGTTTAGTTTGTATTACACTCTAATAAACTCCAGGTGTGGAGGACAAACTGAATAATAAGAACCCGATGGACCAGACTAGTTAAAAATAATGTGGTACATTCCTAGTTCTCTGCATTTAATTTATTGTTAATCATTGTTATTACTTACATTTATTGGGTAGTTTTTCTAGATTTATTAGGCACTACATTTAACAGTGTTATCGCTTGTAACTGACTATCAGTGGAATAGAAAACATATTTTCTTAAAGAGTCTTACCCTAATTAGTAAGTTGTTTCCCTATTGAAATAAAACAGACCCTAGGCGAGTCAAGTTAAGACTGACTTTTTTTTTTTTTAAGGCAGAATAAAAGTTCAGCTAGGAAACGTGTTTTTTTCAAGACCACCTGTCGGAGCAGACAAGCAGGAGTATCCACGTACCCTACGCAGAGCTCTGTTAGGTGAAATACTTGGCTGAAAAACATCAAGTCAAAAGCTTGAAAGCTTTCAGCTTGAAGGCTGAGCTAATCAATGGAGTTTTTTCCTGACCAGTGTGACATGTGGGGGAGAGCCATTAAAAAAATGAACAAAAGCCAGTTTGAGCTGCTTACTCAGCGATCACGTACTATACAGCCAAGCCAGTGCGGCCATCCCACAGCTGGTGGGGGACCAAGGGGGATGATGCTTCAGGGACAGAAGATAACCCCAAAGGTAGGTGATGACGGTGGTCCCAGAGAGTATTGTAGAGCAATTGAGGCTGGCAGCGGCTGCTTCACATTATCTCAAAGCCGCTCATCACTTGACAAACATCTCCTGGGCCAGCACAGCCCCTTGCAGCTCACCTGCGATAGCCCCAGGATGGGAGCCCTGCAAGTCCTGCATGAAAATCAAGAGCTATAGATGGCCCACCCCTGTTAATCATCTACCTGCTCCATCTAAACCTTGGGCAGACGTGCTAGCAATCTGCCAGCTGGCTATTTGCATCACCTCATCAAAATAAAAGAGCGTGATCAACATATATAATGCCGTGGTTATCTGCTTGGATGGACAAATCAAAATTGCTTCTTTGGTGGCAAGGTCATTAGTCACCACTGAGGGAAAAAGCAACAACCCCTCCCAAATGCCCAGGGTTCCTCCTAAAACTAGGGGATGCAATCTGAGCTCACCTGTGCTTTATTCAGGAGGCCACATTCAATTAAGAGCAGCTTGATATTCTTAAGCACCTTCCCTTTGAAGATCTTGGAGGATTTTTCACACAGCACAGGTCAGTCAGGAAGCTCAGCATAAGACATACTTTGGCATTGCAAAGGGTTTGCTTTTAGAGTTTTGCACCTCTGTAGGCACCACTACATGGTGGCAGTGCCCTGGGCACTCACCATGGTTGGGGACATGCTGGGGGAGAAGGGTGCCCTGCCAGGTGACATTCATGGCTTTACTTTGCATCCATCGGGACAATCAGTGGGCACAAAACACCAAAGTCCTCTAGAACCAGGGTGGGAGTGAGGATGGGGAGGTAGGCTGGGTTTCTTTGGGCATCCACACAGCTGCTCTTGCAAGGTATGAGCTCAGCTCCAGGTCTCTTGTGACTGTGGTGTCAAAGGCTGAAACCTCCCCTGGTGGCTTCTCTTCCTGCGGAACCAAATATAAATCAGTGCTGGAGGAAATGCTGCTTGCAGAGAAAGAGAGGGAGGAAGCAAGAGCCAAGAGATGATTTGCTGCTCTGCTCATCCTAAATCCCCGGTATTTAACTCACAGGAAAACAGCAGGAAATCTTACTATTTTGAAGGGGGAGGGAGTGAACAATAGTAGGAGAGATGAATCCTGATGACAGCTCCTCTATACTGACAAAATGGGGAAAGTAGGGATCATCAGAGCAGTTCCTCCACTAAAAGTGCTTAAGTCATTGCTGCTAGAGACACCAGATCTAAGGGAAACCATTCTCAGGTCAGCAGGGAGCAGGTGACCCCTTCTAATTTATAGAAGCTTTGACATATGGCTATAGGTGAAAGGGGAACTGCTATTCAGACCCTTGGCTGTCTCAGCCAGAGACCTGGTGCCACAAGCCCTGAAATACCACCTTCTACAACCAGAATTTCTGCTGCAGTTGGAAATCCCCCATGAGTAGCCCCTGTGTTGTGTGAGTGGTCCAGCTTCCCATAGTTTAGCAGCAGTGTGGGTAATACATGCGTGCAGATAATGCGAAAGCCAGATTAGCACACAGTCCTTTTACCCCGCTATTCCCCTTCTCCCCTGCCCCATGGGGCCCCCTCACCATGGTCCTGCTTTTGCTCTGATATTGTCCTATTCTGAGAGTTTCATTTTCTGCCTACCACTGGTCTTAGGTTTTTCCCCTTCCCTTCTACCCTCAATTTCTTGGTTACGTAGAGGCACATGTTAGCAGAGGGTAGAAATTGCTTAGAGGATTATTTTAAAGGGGTGCTTGTTATTGCGCATGTTACGTGTATGAAAATGTGTGTTGTTTTTCCAGTGATGGTATCTTAGTGCTCCATCATTGTCATGTGTGTGTTCTAGTGGGCAGCTCACATGCTAAACTGTCCCTGGTTATAAACCACCCTAGAAATCCCTCGCCGGGAATGCTGCCTTGCATGCTGCCCCTGTTCAAAGCAGACCTCTGGTCTCTCCTTGTGCGTTTTGGTCTGCGAGATCCACATGCTGGAAACAGGTCCCCGAATGCCCCGTTCAGGCTGTGGGTGCACTTACAGCAGGGAAGCAAGCCAAAGAATTGCATTGCTTTGCATGTGCCAGTAAAATGATATCTTAGGCAGTGTCAGACAGAGTGCAGGGTAGTTCATAAATAATAATAATAACATTTCACACTTGTATAGTTTTACACCTCCATTAAGACCCACCAGGCACATTTTCTCTAGAAAAGCCCTCTCCTCCTCCTTCCCGTCACTTCCTCCTGTTTTGCAACACATTGTTAGTGTGGGGCAAAATGTCTGGATTTTAATCCAACCAAAGCAACAGCTCTTTCTAATCTAATAGCCTCACAGAAGGGAGTGTGATGGTGTGATGCACTGGGGAGGTACGAGAAGGAAGCAATGGGACACCAGCAGTGGTAGAGCCTCCAAAACTTCCTTCCAGATAAGGGCGAGCAGCGAGGGGGGCAGAAAAGTGCATTTTCCTGTAGAACAGGAGCTGCTCGGGGGGCAGAGAGCCGGGGAAGTTGGATTCCTTCACGTGGGCTTCCAGCCCCGGGGAAGAGCTGCCCCGGCAGAAGGGGCCATGAAGGAGGAGAGCTTCTCATGAGGTTGCCCCCGATCAGGCAGTAAGTGGGGTGCACGCATGCATACGTGCTGTTTTCAACAGTGGGGTGGGATTCAGTGGTGTAATTGAGGGTTGTCTTCCCATCATTTGGTGTGAAAATGATTCCCAGATGTTGGAGGATAACTTCCTAAATATATCAAAATGTACTACCCAAAACAGAAGAAGAAAACAGAATAAATGTGATCCCAACCAGTCAACAAGCAGTCTTCTGCCTCTCCAGTGGTCTGCAAAATTGGTCTTTATAAAGTCCTGACGGGACCCCCTGAGCTGAGTACCTGGGGAGGCAGGAACAGGACAAATCCTAAGTTCTCTTTACTCCTTCTTCACCCTCAGATAGGAAGACAGACATGAGAATTCAGCCTAGTGTGAATAACTTTATCCATTCCTGATATTTCCCATCATCTACAAAAGCGGTTTCTTTTGCTGGTTGTTGTTTTGTATAATTTTCCAAACAATACCCTTTAGCAACGAGACCTCCCTTTTTTTAATGCATTTCCAGAGGGACTTGAGTCCAGATCACACACACACACAAGGCAAGTTTCCAGCATTCTTATTACTCCACTGGAAGAAATAACCAGAGCCAGCATCTCTGAACCATTTCCCAAACTGTTCTGTTCTTCTGACTTCAGTGTCAGCAACGCGCTGTTTCTAATCCATTACAGGAATTTATCACAGTACGTGTCAATTTGTTTCTCTTCTTTCCTCTTCTCACTTTAAAATGACATCAGGAAAGAAACTTTACAGCAGGACTGCTTCGATCCAAGTTTTAGTGACAGAGCACTTTACTTAACTGGATCCTAACCGTGCACATTAAGTTTTAAGGGTATATACTAAACAGATCAGGCTTTACTGTAGTCTAGAATTTCCTTTGTTTCCTTTTTGGTGGTGAACTTTATTGCAAACAGTTTGTGATGCTAGCAAACAAGCCTCCAGTTTTCCTTTTTTTTTCTTTTATTTTTTTCTTTTTTTTTCTTTTTTTTTTTTTTTTAAGTAGCTTCTCCTAAATAGATAGTTTAAAGCATTGTAATAGGGAACATCCACACTGTAATACAATGGGATGATCCTGTTTGGCAATGGTCCTCACCTGATACAGGAGACACAAGTCTATTACTGAAGAAATCTAAAATGTATACCTATATACTTGTTGGATCAAATCCTTCCCTGACAAGTTACTACTCTCTTTACTTACGGGAGTAAGGGTTGAAAAAAGTTCTCTATGCTGAGTATATTTCCTCTGCTGCATAGTCAGTAGTTAAAAATCACAATAATGAAAGAAAACACTGGGGAAAACTGCGTCATTGCAAGTTTCTGAAGGGCCCAATCCTACATCACTTATTTTTATGAGTCATTGTGTGAACTGAAGCTGAAAGGATAAATCAAGTGTGTGAGGATTAGTGCATGAGTAAAGATTTGAGGATCAGGACCCTAACTCTCAGCCTCATAAATTTCCTACTGGAGAGGATTCAATGTTATTCATTGAGCTTTTAAAGAAGGAGTGGGGAGGCAGTTGTGTCCTTTTTCTTTTTAATTAGATTTCATTTATTTAGATTGTTATGGAGATGGTCAACCACAATAGGGAACCAAAAGCACAGAGTAGGACAATTCCTAGAAGCCTGTTACAATCAGCATGGGATCATGTTAAGTGCTGGACACTTCATTTTCATGACATGATCTTTGATTTCCTCGGAGACAAAATAAAAATGGACATGACTGAAGTTTATGAAGGGAGACATCTCAGTTCAAATGGGAACATTAAGACATCCCCAGACCAACAGCCAAAAAGGGCCAAAGAATGAAGGAGAGAAAGAGATTCAGATTCAAATGCATTCCCCAGAGTAATTACTGGAGAAACTGGGGGGGGGGGGGGGGGGGGGGGGAGGAATGGGGGGTGATCATTGAATGGGATGAAAATGAGGAGCATTACAAAAAGAAAAGGGAAAAAGGGGGGCTATGGGTAAACAGGATGGAGGGAGAGAGCATGAGTGGCAGATGTCACTGATTTCATTCCATTGCCTTAACTTGCTGTTTGAAAAAACTCCTCATGTGTGACCTGAAAAGAGAGAGAAACAAAATGAAAACAGGCATCAACAAAGCACTCGCTGTACGATTTCAAAAAAATGTAAATTAATGACTGGCAGTAAGAATCTCCAAAGGAAACAACATCCCAGTTTAAGCATTGCCATCAACAAAAGCTCAACAGCATATGGTAATGTTAACTTTAATATGAAAAGATAATAACAATCTTTAAAAAGTGACTTGAGAAAAAACCTTGCTAGGTGCTCATCCTTTTCAACTTGCCTAAAAAGAAAAGATGTTGGAAGGTTTTGTGTTTTTCTTTTTTTTTTTTTCTTTTTTTTTTTTTTCCCTCTTCCCCTAAACTGTTCACATTGTGTAGTTAAATGAGGTTGAGATTGGTACAAATTTTAAATAAAAGTGCCTAGGATCTCCGGCTAACAAGGCAGAAAACCAGATTTGTAACGGATAATTACATCTAAACTTATTTAAATGTAGGCCTATTGATTCAAGTAAGTTCTTTAGAGCAGATTCAAGGTAACATTTCCTCCCCTACCCCTCTTCTAAAAGCGGTGTTGTTGCGTAGTTGAAAAATGAGCATCCTCTCAGGGCCCACGGGAGCCTCATCCTGTGCGTTTCCAGCTGCTGGCTGCACCCGTGCTCAGCACCCTTCCTCAAAGCCTGGCGCCTCCTCCAGAGCCAACTATCTGACCACACATTAGGGGCCGCATCTGTGATAAGTTAAGTGCACATGCACGTTGCATGCTAAAATCGTCTTTGCTCGTGCCATTACTGTGTGGGTTTATGCAAATGTCTGCCTTTACAGGCACAACCATTGCCTTTTGTCTTTGCAAATCTCCCCCCCCCC
>NW_009647731.1:6158812-6178278 GCF_000708025.1 Charadrius vociferus | reverse complement strand
CCCCCCGCCCTGTGCTGTAATCAAACAGAAGGAAAAGACTTTATTCAGGTCACCCTACAGGGCCTGAGGATGCTGTTTGCTCACATGAAAGGCCTAACTTCAGCCCGGACTTCTTATATGAAAAAGGGCTATTGATATGATTATGGTACCCAGAAGCGAGTGCAGCTTTGAATATTACTTCCGACCACCCCCCACCCCCCCATGAATATCGGTTTCTTACCTTGCCTACAATGGGCCAAAGTGGCGGCTTTTAGAAAGGTGGATATTTAAACCAACAGCACCTCCACGCAAATGCGCGTTACGCTGCTGTTTTAACCCCTGATCCCACAGTGAGGTCTTGGAGATATCATTTTGCAATAAAGAGGTATTTCACGGTCAATTGGCTTTATCCAAAAATAATAGGAAAAGAAGCTTGCAGGGGGAAAACCAACCTAGTTTGGCACAAAATGCTAGCACTACTGGATCTGAGTAGAGAAGAGTTTAAAAGACTCTTGTGCGCTTAGCTGTACGCTGAAAGAATGTCACACAAACAACAGCCACCACATGAATGCGTCCATTATATCCTTTATTGAAGATCACAACAATAGTAGCACTTCATTGAAGAAAAGATGATTCCTCTATTATAGACAGGCCCCTCAGATCGCCCAGCTCAGCGTACAACTGCAAGATGTACAGTTCTCGCTGCATTTTCATGTCATTGCCAAAACACACAAAGTAGATTCTCAAATGCCTGGGGCTAAATTACAGCCCCTACGAACCACGCTGGAAGTTTGAGAGCCCAGAAAAAGTTCTGAAGGTTTTCTCTCTCTCTCTTCATGAGAGAAGCCAAAGCTTTTGGGTACAGTGTTTGTCATGTGAAACAAGGTTATTTTATATCATTTGGGGTTGTTTTATTAATGGTGCTGAAAAATTGTTCACTTCGTTTCACTTTTTGTCTCCTTTTGAACGTAGCAGGATGAAGGTAGAGTGTTTTTAACACATCCAAGATAAGAAAAGAATAGACCCTTTTGTCTCTAGAGCTGTATGCCATCACTATTAAAAATCTTTCATCTCGTCTCAGACAACAAGCAGAGAGCATGACAAAAAATAGGAGAGTCAACAGTAAAAAGTGTGTGGCAGGGGGTGGAGGCTGACAGGTAGATTGAGCCACCTCTTTGCCTCGAGTTTCATCCTTGAAGAGTTGGTCAGGGCAAAATTTTTTTCCTCTCGAATGGTTCTTCTCATGTTTTGTGTGGGACAAATGTCCGAAGCCCACTTGCAAAAGCGTCACCTGTGAGCGGGCGAGGAGAGCTGTCCTGCAGGATGACGGGTTAAGTCAGCCCATGGAGGGATATTATGTCGCTGTGGCACCATCAGCGTCCTATAAAACTGGAGCTCCTGGGGCCCAGTGTGACGTGGTCGGCACCACTGAGGGTGAAGGAGAGCCAAGGAGGGACATCAGGAGCCAAGAAGGGGCATCACAACAGGTGCTGCAGATGGTGACTGCACAGGAATGCTCCAGAGCTGCCACTCCAGCAAAACGGCCTGGCCATGTGCTTGTCACTGAATATTCACCCGGGCTGGTTGGTGTCCCCTGACACCTGACACGTGCCATCAATCACCATTGGTGGGTGAGCTGGAGACGGCACCGAGCGTCAGGCTGAGCACAACCTGACCTTTCAGCATCCCCACCACCTCTCCCCATGCCAGAGCAGCTCCGAGGGGAGCGCTCTGCACAAGGGGATGACGAGAGCTCCTTTCCAAACCAAGCCAACTTATTTGTACATCAAGGTTAAGTTCAGCAGATCATCCCAAATGAACTTATAAATGAATGTTTGATACATTTCCCTTTGACATTCCTGAAAAAAACGTTTGGATTTTTCATTTTAAAAGAACATTTAATTTGAAAAACAGTAACAGCCAAAAGAGAAGAATGTTGGGTGGGTTTTTTTCAACCTGAAATGAATTGCTCTTATGGTTTGGTTTTTCTGATTGATTTGGGGGCTACAGGAAGGATAAATGTTTCTTTCAGGTTAGCCTGAAACAATGTTGTTCAAATCAGCCAATGATTCCAAAAAAAAAAAAGAGGAGCAAACGCACCCAGCCCCTATGTGCAGAGCTCTGCTTAGAAGCCCTTTTCAGTGTGTCACTTGGTGTCGTCAGTCTTATTTCTCTTCAAAGGTTTGTCACTCATTCAGCAATTAGAAGTCCAGTGGCATCACCTGTAAGTTTCAGGGATGTTTGTTTGCCGAGGTGGCCCACACTGGTATTACACATAAACCTAGAAATACCTACAGGATATAATATAGATATTCTACCAGGACTTATAAAGATCAATTTATAGACCCCCTGCCTGCAACAGTAAAAAAAAAAAAAAAAAATCAGCAAAGTATCATTTTTGGCAAAAGAAGGCAAAGCTGAGGAGGTAAATGGTAAGTAGGAAAGCTTGTAAAGTCTTGGAGGTCTCTTCTGCAACTGTGATTTATCTTTTGACCTTTTCTGTTTGTTTCTCATCACATTTTGCCAAAAAATCGTGGTTGCTGTTTCTAATTTTTTTTTAAAAAAACAAAACAACTTGTTCCTCTCAGATTTCCCCGAGATGGCAGCACTAAACTCAACACAGCTATTGAAAAATACACTATGACCTTGAAAATATGTCTGATCAAGAGCAGCAAGGTTTCTGCTTCTTTCCTACAGATGCCTTGGTCAAAAAACACTATCAGCTGCATGTTTGGTTGCTTACTAAATTGGGGGTGACACACAAAAAATCTGCTTGGACAATTGATGGCCTTTTAAGACAGAGTGGTATTCAGTTCAATGGGATGAAAATGGTTTTAAAGGTTGATCAACAGAACTGGTACAAAACAGATTTTGCGGCTCATTGAACATTTTGAACTTTTGTTCTATTTCTTCCTGTTGGGCATCAAGAAAAATTATACTTATAATTGACCAATTAGTCAAAAAGTATTATTCTTGAACTGTTTAAAGCTGCTTGAAATGGACAAAACTGACATTTTTGATCAGATGTTTGAGTTTGTAATTAAAAATAAGAATAAATTTTAGTATTTAAAAACCCACAAACAACAACAACAGAAAAAAGCCAACAGACCCTTGTAAGACCTTGGCATCACCCCAAAATGCATTTTTCATTTAATTTTTATGCCATGAAGAATTTAGACCAAAAGCTGAACAGAATTTCCAGGGGGAATGTGAACAGTAAGAAACTGTTAGCCCTAAAAGTTACATTTTTCTCAGCAGGATCGGTTGCTATTCTAAACAGTGTTTAGTCATCAAATCAGTTTGAGGAAAGTATTCATGATGCTGCCAAATAACTAATGCAGATTCAATGTGTGTATCTTCTGTGGCAAGTTAATAAGCATGTTTATTGTTCAGTGTTTAAACCAACTGTTAGGCCTGGCATCTTTAAAAACTAGTGTTTATATCCAAGCTTCTTTAAAATTATGTGAAGTCAAAGTCAAATCACCGAGTCCCAAATGACTTAACTGATTTCATTCCAAAATTCAAACCCATTTCTGAGACAGAAACATGGTGAAGTACTGTCAAGGGGCGTTCTGAACACGAAGGATTTTGACATCTTGACAGTTGAAATCACTGAACTCTTGGATAACCAGCTCCAAGCCCAAACCTTACCCTGATTCAACCTCAGAAATGAATCTGAAGACCAACTGTCCTTAAAGTGAGGCAAATGTGGAGAAAGGTCTCTCTGCGTCAGCCCTATTTACACATTGGTTGGCCATAAACGGCTGGTTGATGACCAGATCTATAAGATGTCAGGCTGGGTTCATAGCCTGAGCTGCCAGCAGTGCCAGCTGGGGCCTGTCCAGGAGTGTGGGCCTTGGAAAACCTCAATTTTGATGCCTTTCTTACCCCTGTGTCAGGGACCATGAGAAGTTCTCCATGTGCTGGAAGTCAGTGTGATATGTGGGAGCTTCCTTATTACACATGGTATCTTCTATGTAAGAACAGAGGATACAAGAGGGCGTATACCAAGCTAAAGCAATTTTTTCTTAGTTTAAAAAAGTTAGTTCTAATTTCCTTTACAGATTTGACTGCTTTACTAGTGGGTCCCAAGAGTGAGTCCTGCTCAGTAGGTCACTGGAGAGGAAATGTGGCCCCACAGTCGGAAGTGTGGCTGCAGCAACCTGTGCCCCTCTGCTGTCCTCGCCACCGAGTCCATGGGTGACTTTGGGCACCTCCCTTAATCCCTTCCACAATACGGGATGCCGATGATGAACCCTGTCTCCTCTGTTTTCTTTTATTCCAGTCCCATGGGTCTGTGGGCAGGACCACAGCATCCCACGGCTGTCGGCAAGACAGGGAGGTCATGGGAGAGGGAGATCTGCCTGAGGATGCAGATCTGAGCTGATGTGGGACTGTTTGCTGGGCTCTGTGATGTGCCTCTCCAAAATGTCCTCTTGGAAATCTTCTGGAAAAAGAACATGCCAGATCATTTTTACTTAACAGAAGAGACAAAAAAAAAAAAAAAAAAAAAAAAAAAGAGAGAAAAAGGCTTTGTGACTCAGTGCTGCATCTAGGAAAAAAGTGTTAACCCCCTTCCTCCCCCGCCTCCCCTGCAGCGCAGGGTTTCTGAGTCACAGTGACCCTCCCAATTACTGCAGGACTATCCCCTTCAGGAAGCATCAGTCAGAGCTTTGGCACTGGTTAGTCCCCCTCTTACATTACCTGATACTTTGTTGGATGAAACCCGATTATTTCTCTCTGCCTCTTCCTACAAGCTGGCTACTGTTGGTGCAATAGCTTCTGCAGCTCCTGCCATCTGGAACAGACTTCCCACCCTGCTGATTTTGGCCTCTGCTTCATTTCAATTCTGAGATGAAACAATATTCTCCTCCCTTGTCTATGACTCTTCATTTCTCTCTAGCCTTGCTATTATGTATTATTTATCCTAGTAACTGCTCGACAGTGGTCACTTGTTAGTATGGGCTAACGAAAGGACAGCAAAATGTTTCCAGTCACAAGCTGGTTTTATTTTTTACTAATATGGTGGCTTTTCCTAAGCAGTCTCCTTTTTTTTTGGCTGAAAATATTATTGCATGATCTCTACTGAAATGTGATTAACATTAGTTTGAATTCTTGAGAAAGCTTAATCAAAGTCGCTTTCAACCGTTTTTAATTATGTATGCATGAAAAAAATATACACATTTCTGCTGTGGAAAAAATATTGTCACACATCCTCATCCTACTACATACTCACACACAAATCAGATGGCTCAGACGTTGGTAAAGCTGGAAAACGGGATATCAAATTAGCAGAGAGGAACTTCTATGGACTAATTGGATATATAGATCGGGGAGGGAAATAACAGTGTCTCGTAAAGGAGGGAGGATTATTTTGTTTCTTGGCCTTTTCTCATATTGCAAACCTGAGAAATGAAACATGCCCAACATGCAAGCAAAGCTAAGTTTGCACTAATGAGAAAGCAAAACCCCAAGTATTTTGGAAAGGGTTTAAGCCCTCATTCTTCCAGGCACAAAGGAGGCTTCAGCACTGGGGTCAGGGAGACATTTCGAGAAAGGTCTACTGCAGAGCCTTTAATAACATCCTCAGAAGTATGGGGTAACAGCCTCTGCTTGAGACACTCTTTTATCCTACTGTTTTCTTCTGCTCTTGCCATTCTTCTCCAGCCACTGAACAAAGATGGGTCTTTGTTCCATCACAACAACGTCTCTTGGATTTGAAGGAGTGGGCAATTAGTCTTTGTGAAGCCCATCAACAGCATTCTCCATTAGCCACATCGACCTGGCAATGTTCTGCTCGCTCTCCCCATTTAACAAGAATGTCAGGAAAACACATTTAAAACTGAGTCATCAGTGTCACTCATTGCCACATGGTATCATCAAGGCCAAATATTTAACAGGATTAAAAACTCCAAATTTGTACTTACTTGTTTGTTAGGAGACTACCCAGTGATACTGGGTGGGACTGAGAAAAGGCAGAAGGCGCAAAGGCCTCGGTGGCTGTAGAGCATCAACAGCTGTTGTGTTCAGACTTAGGAGCTTTAATTGTGGATGAAAACCTCTTTGTAATAGAAGCTGCGTGAACATGGAAAGAGACAACAGCAGTGACCTGAGATGGCAAGATGACGAGTGATAATGCACTGGGACTGGCCATCTCCATCTGGCGGGTACCAGCAGGGGCCAAGCAGGAGCAAGCAATATTTGGGCAGAGCTTCTGGGGGAAAGGAGGACCTGTGTGGAAAGGGTGCGAGTGGCTCCAGGCATGTGGGACCGATGGCAGCAGCACAAGTGAACACTGTAGGTCACTGGTGGAGCAGAGGGGCTGGGAGGTGGCACAGGAGGCAGCATAAAGGGGAGTATGGGGAGGCTGAGCTGTGAAGAGCGCTGTGTTTGAAGACAAGAAGCTTGAAGGAGAGATTTGGTACTTCAGGGCTCCTCTTGGCCTGGAAAGCATGAGACCTCATTGAGTAATTGAGCCGGGAACCGCAGGGTACCACAGGAATGAACCGCTGGACCCTGATGGCTTTGCTTGATTTTTCGTCTTCCATTTGCTGCTCCTCTGCGTTCCTCTCTCGTTTGACTGTGGTCGATTTGTGGGGTTTGTTTTTCTTTACTTCATTCCACCTTTTCTCTTTCCTTTTATGTCCTAAATTGTTATTCAGCTGTTTTGATTTAAATTATGTTTATGTACAGTTACTCACAGCTCTGACTGTTGCCTCCTCCCTCCTGTGACTGTCTCTGATGCTTGCACATTCGCTTTGGCTTCTTTACAGCAGATGCCTGGAGCAGTAAATGAAAGCAGCTCTTTTATCAGTGAGCCCTTTCACCTCCAATTTTTTTATTTCTTATTAAGGCTCCAACCAGTCCTAGCTTTCTCTTCAAACGTAGTACGCACAACTCAAAACAACAACAACAACAACCACCGCCGCCACCAGAAACCCAGCTAAACTGCAAAATTATCAGCTCTTCTAAACCCTCCCTTGTCCCCCTCCCTCGTTTTTCAGCAGTGCGGTGTTACTTGTAGAGGGTGTTACACGGACCCCACTGTGGCACTCTGAACACCACATGTGGCCAATCTAATTTAGCCCATGGCTAAACAAATCCCCAGTCGTGGAATAAACCTGCTTATGTTATTAACAAATGCTGTGAGAAAATGTTTAACAGGGTTTTGTGAAATACAAGTTGAAAAAAAAGGCTCATAATTTCTTCCAGGGCACAGAAATGTCATTATGGTCAGCAATTCACCGAAATATGAATATTCAAATATGTATATAATTCAATGTTTTAAAAAATTGAGGGGAGGGGTATTTTCTTTTACAGGAGATTGCAAACATCAACATTCAAAATCTGGACACTCCTTGAAGATTTTCCAAGAAAAGTGGACAGAAGCAGTTCAGTTTTGAAATGAAAGCCTCTGTGCTTCCCAAGGGGTTTGTGGCTTTTTTCATAAAATGAGATGTTTTTCATAATTTTGAAAAGAGATGCATCTCCCCCCCGCTAAATCCCATCCGCAAGACTGCCCTTCTACAGATGAACTCCGTAGACCAGTGTTTGGAAGGAGGATGAAAAATGCCATCAGTGTTAAACATGTTGCTAATTCATCAAACGATTTTTTTTTTTTTTTAATCTGGACGTTATGCCACATTACCAAGGAACAAACCAAATAAAAAATAAACAAGAAATCCCACATTAGCAGTGAAATTTCCAGCAAAAACAGGTTTAAAAGAAAAATATAGCCAGCTTTGCAGCAAAGCATACTCAAAACCCAATAGAGTATTTGATTCAGGAGCTGAACTTGCAAACGCTTACTCATGTGAGTCGCTTTTCTTGTCCTTTCAAACCACTGAAGGGAAAAAATCCCTTGTAAGCCTATAACCAGCCTCGCTAGAGTTCTTTGTCCTTCAAAGACCTTTGTTTCACCTTGCGTGGAGATAGTTTTATCCCATATTTGGAGTGAACTCTAACAGGTGGAGAGGTACAAGAACTGGATCCAGAGGCTCAAACTCGCAATAGCAAGAAAAAAGAGCATGGCAGCATGGTACACTTGGAATGCTAACAAGACGTAAGTAATAAAGAAAAGACATTTTCAAGGAAGCATAATAATAGAGTAAATACAGCCAGTTAGCATGGATGAATTTCAAAGAGGGAAGAAAGGAAACATCATGTAAAGAACTGCATAACAATGGATCTGAAAGATATCCAAGTAAGAAGAAAATAGCAGTCCTGTCCCAAACATTAGAAGGCTTCTGCCTGTCATTATGGAAGATTATGCTATTATTCAATTACATAATGGATACTTATATAATTCATCCAATTGTAAACAGATTCTTTAAAAATCCATTTTATCCCACAAACAAGAACATAATTTTTAGCAAAGAACCACTTAAACCTTTCTTCCTTGTATCTCTGCCTGTACAGCTTATGTTTTTCATTCACCTGACTAGATGGTTTTCTGCATCCTTTCTGATCAGCACCAGAGAAGGGACATGAAGTGTTCTTTTCCCTTTTATCTTCTTCTCAGTCCCAGGAGTAAGAATGAAGACTTCCCTCATGAGAAGACTCCTCTCTGTCCAGGAAGCCTAAAGCAGTGCATTCTCCAGAGCTCCATATCACAAGTGACTAAGTTCTCCCTGAACACTGAATGTTTGTGGGGCAAAACATCGAGTATTGAGTGATACCTCCACTACATAAATTGCACCCCATGAAGCAAAATACAGGTGCTTTCCAGCTGCCCTGTCCAGCTGTGGGGAGCCAGGTCAAGAACACCGACAATTTCAGGTGGTGGTGAAGACATGAGATTGGGATTGATGAATCTGGGTTCGTTGCTTCTTCCTGCAGTCTTCCCGAGAGACTATTGTCTGATTCTTGCAGATTTAATTCGGCCACCTGTGGCCTAGCCCCTATTTAATCTTGTCTCCTTAGATGGGGGCTGCTGGGAGACTTTGCGAAAGGGGTCCCTTTCCACTGCGTGGCATCCAGCTGTGCAGGGGGTGCTGCATCTCGGATGCTCCAGTCTGTGACCCAGGCAGGGCATGGTGCAATGGGGTGGGCGCTGCTGCACGGAGGAATTACAGATAAATTACTCCTACAGAAAGGAGGAGACAGAGGTAACTGAGTCGGCCAATTCTCTAGTCTGCCTTAGCTGTGGTATGGGTGTGCTCTAAAAGCTGGCTGTGAAACTGCATCTATATGTAACATTGCAACCTATACATAGCTATCACTGCAATCTGTGAGAAAGAAAAAGGTAGTTTGCAGGTTTCCTACCACTTTGTGCCCTGATCCAAATGTCTTGGTGTCTGTCCCATGCCTTTTGCAAAACTATGAATTTGTTTTTCCCCTTAAGGAAGGATTTCCAGGTAAAACTGGTTCTTGGGCATTTTTTTTTGTTTTTCCCTTTAAGGAAGGATTTCCAGGTAAATCTGGTTCTTGGGCTTTCCTGCTACACGGAGCTGGTTTCTTGCCCAGCCTGCGTCACTGTGTGCCTAAAGCACACCCTGTATGGATGTGGGACTGTGTCTTTGTGCCTAAGGAGGAAGTGCCAAATCAGCCTGATTGTTCTCACAGGGGTTTAAGAATTAGAAGTACAGATAGGCTTCGGGGTTAGATTTGCTTGGAGAGGCATGGTGGCTTTTGAAGTACAAAGAAACTGTAGGTCCTGGTGGAAGATGCACTGAAGAGGAAGAGACCTGATGGGGTCTCTGCTAAACGCAGAGGAAAAGCAAGGAAATGCTGTAGATGCTAAGGGTAAGAAAAGAGGTTGAGGATATTCATTTCCAGACCCATAATAATGCATTAGCTATTTAAGAGTTAAAATGTAAGTGCAGACAGTGACTTTGGAGCCCATCCTGCCATAGCAAAATTCACACCAGGCAGTGGGTTTTCAAATGCAACAGTCCCAGTGAAGGGAACCTGAGGGTTCATATGAAAATAATTTTAAGAATGGGTAATTTTAAAGGCCTGGAGATTGCTGCCGTGAATACCTATCCTCAGGCCCAATTGCAGGGAGTGGTACAGGTTGGGAGCAATTAAAAGAAAGAAAATCTACCTTCAGTGCTCACCCACAGGGCCAACAAAAAAAAAATAAAAAAGAGAACAGTTGCCAAGTGGAAGTTGATGTTTAACTACATGTCAAGCAAAGTTGTACTGAGAAGCACAGGGATGCTTCAAAGTGGCTGCTCATGACAAGGTCCTTCCTGTATGCTTTGCACATGCACAAGCATGCACACATGAATAAGACAGGAACCACCAGAGAAGACAGACAGAAAGCCCTCTGAAGATGGGAAGGAATCAAGAGAAAAGAAGTTGATCTAGCCAAGCTGGCTCAGTGCTATTAACAAGGGATAGCTGAAGGCTAAATGAGGGGGAAAACACGGCATTATTAAGATACAGATTTGTCACAAAGGCTGCATTATTAATTTAAAATATTTTGAAACATTAAAGACACCAAACTTGTACCTAGGTGGAAATAGCCCATCCACGCAAATTAATTTGGGTCAAACACAGTAAGTATTTTGGGTAATCCTATTGCAAAAGCCACAGGACAAGATAAATTGTATTTGTTGTGCCTTTGTTATTTTATGGTACACTTCGCTCATTCAGAGTCTTAAATATTGACTTGATCTTCTACCTAGCAGAAAAGGCCCAGTTTTTTTCCTCCTGCATTGAGAAACACGTAGCTTGCCAAGGTCATACAGGAAGCCTTTGGCACAGAGAAGAATTTCACGTCTTCAGAGTCACGTGCCAGTGCTGCCATTTCCCAGCTGTTCTGCTTCTCTATCTGTGATCAATGTTTTCTCTCACAAGCTGGGGAAAGACAGGGGCAAAATGCAATAGCTGTCTCCTCCAGAGATGGGTGGTCCCATTCAGTCTCACAGCTCTGAAATAAAAAAAAAAAAAAAAAAAGCATATAGGATTTTGAGGAAAGATCAATTAAAACCAGAAGAAAATATCAGATGCCTTCCTCGTACTGTTTTTTAAGAGATGACTGGCAGACAGCGTAGGACAAAGAGGGTCCTTTTAAAAAGGATTCCTCTCACTCCTGTAAGTGTTTCTAAATGGTAATGGTCTCTAACTATATGTCAACTCTTTCCAACTTCATTCATCAAACAGAACCTCTAGAGAGACCATGTTGATCCCCATGGCTATAAAATTCCCTCAGTGCTGTAATGATCTGAAGGTACAAAAATTCCATGGAAATAAATCCCAATTAAATACCCATTAACAATGATGGAAAGATCACTGGGGCTATTAGAGGTGGCCCTAAGACACAGTAACCACACACAAAAAATTGTCCAGCTTCTTATTTATCTGCTTTAATCACTATAGTGCAAAGAAAAACCTTCCTAACGTTTCAATAACGTGCTAATTTATTGCAACTGAACTCAGAAACATTTTCATAAGGCTTAAGTACTTGTTATTTATATCGTGGCAACAACTAACCATCTTAGTTCAGATCACTCCCTTTTTCTCAGTGTTATAAGAGAAGCTTCTGCTCCCCTTCCTCCAAAACAAGAAACAATGGAAGATGTAAGACCGCAGTTTTACCCAAGCATCACAAAGAGTTGAAGCAACTTGTCTCATTTTACTTGAAAGGCTGTGGCAGTCTGGAACTGAGCACACTTTTACAGAGTTTTAACTATAAGAGACTCCTCTTTAATAGTAGGATGTCTTTAAACTCATTGCTGGTAATAGGCTTGTTAACGCTGGCTGATTTCTGTCATGTTCCAGAGATTTAACACAGAATTGAGTAAGTAGATTATTGCTGAAATGCTTACTCCCATGCTGCCATTCAAACACAACTTTGTTCTTCGAACACTCAGACTCGCCTGATACCAAATCCAACTATGCGTCATGTCCCCACTGAAAAAATGACAAGGAGATGGTCCTCAACCTCTGTGGCACTCAACTGTCATTCGGGACACTGAGCACAGGGTAGAACCCACACAGGCTTGACCTATTTATTTACTGATATTGCAAAGACAGTTTCCTCTTGCACCTTAAACCTTTTTGCCATATAAGTAGAATGAATCCTCGCACCCGGTGACAATTTACAGCAAGCAAAAATCTGGTCTTTGCAACTTCTTCAAAACCTCACTGCAATTACAGCTGCAGACCCCCAAAAGTCCTGGGCCTGAATATTCCTGATATTGAAATAGACTGTGCCATCCTAACTGCACCATCACCTAACAAGCGGTGTGATCTGTGTGATACACTCTAGTCCAGGTTTTGATCTCGACACAGCACACAGAGAGCATCGTTGAAAGTGACATGTGATATCTTACTGAATTCAGGCTCAGGGAAATTGCCAGCACTTATCTTGCTTGACCAGAGTGCAGCCTTCAAAGCAGTAATCATGAAATCTTATTACTGTACAAAGATTGGAATTATACACTGGTATCTGTGGTTCACACTTTTTGATTGGTTTAGGCCTTACTTGCCTGGGAAATACTAGTTTCTGTCAGTAGGAAACTATTCCTCGGTACTGCCTTCCTTCTGCCAAGCATCTACCTGCTCCAAAGGGCCGTGCGTTACACACGGCTTTGACAAATTTTGTCCTAACAAGAGGAAGCACAATTTATTTGGTTTTCCTCAAATCTGAAAGGGCACCTACACTCTCTCTTATCCAAGTGCCATAAAATCAAAGTTAAAACTGAATGCTTAGCAAGCAAGCACTGTTAAAAATCGGAAACCAACGGCTCTGCATTTTCATCCACTGCCTTAAAACATTTACTCCCACTGCAAATAATTGACTAATCGAATTAAAACCTCCTTGGGAAAGCAAGTGGTTCTGACCTGGCCTGTGTACTTTCCACTTCACACTAATAAATCAATATTTTTCTACTGCCCTTTGCCTTTCTTCCTGTAGGTTACCAGTAGTCTCATTGCCCAATTGCTGTTGCCTTTGTCAGCTGGATTCTGGCCTTTCCTTTCTTTTTGCTGGCACCTGTTTTAAAGCTTGCACTTAGCTCCACAACACACTGTCCATCAACTGACTTCAACAGAGACTTCTTTTTGCAATGCATCATGCTGTATTCCCTGGTGCAGGTTTCTGCCCTAACTTTCACATCTGGTGGGCTTCATGGATTGGTTTTGAAAGCAATAAATCGTTTTTTCCCACCTTGCCACCACCAGCATATTTCTGCAGATCGTCATGTGCCCTACATTTGATTAAATAAGAAACCCTTAGACTTCACTCATAGCTGTGTAACGGGCCTGTAGAAACTACAGCAATCAGCTCCAAGAAACAAGATCTTAAGAAACTGTGCCACATATTTTTGGTGTCTTTCAATACATTTTGTCAGTTGGAAATGAGAACAAGCTTAGATTACATGACCAATATGTTTCCTCACAGATACCTCAGCATCATCATGGGGCAAAAGCTCCTTCTCAAATACCAGCTTAGAAAGTCAGCTTTGATCAAACTCTGATTATTGGAAAAGACCAAATCCTGGAGCTGGCCACAAGCCCCTGGCTTTTAATTCCTACAAAGAATATTCAATATCTTGCACAGACCTGATTTTTTGCTGGGTTTTTTTTGTTTGTTTGTTGGTGTTTTTTTTTTTAAGTCTGATAACTGGATTTAAGATTTTCTACAGCAAAGACTTTTAATGAAATTTGCGAGAACCGAGATACAATGCTGCTGGTACAGTTGGCATAGCCAATAGTTAAATTTTGCTGAGCTTCTCATTGTAAATCCCTGATAGGTTTTAGATTCCCCAAAATGTAGCTGGTTTGGGTGGCTTATATTCAACAAATTCCCACCTCATGCTGACTTTTCTTGTGTAAAGGGCCAACCAGAATGACCTAGCCATTTCCCTGAATGGGCTTAGGAGGATATACCTTGTTTTTTCCCTTTCTAGTAAATGGATTGCTGGATACTTTTCCTCCAGGAAGCTGTGCTGGGTGCTCCCCAGGAACAGATACACTCAGGTAGGGTTAAGAACTCATAACGTTGTGCCTTTTCTTACTGGTGAAAGCTGAGTCAATTTACTTTGTTTCTCTGCAGATGGAAACTCACTCAATTTTGACTGTGCTGTGGTGATGTTACAGTTTGCACAAGTTCACATGGAGATTCATTAGATGCTGAAGTTTGAGTCTCAATAACTCCACCGCACCACCTGGTTTCCTCCTCACCTCAGTCATCCCATCCTGACCAGGTCATACAGACGCTGTCCTACAGAATAAAGAAGCATCTCCTCACCTGGGCTCTGTGGCCACATTTCCTCTGCCCTAGGAAATGGTGAGAGTTGGAATTAATGTGGAGTACTGGAAAATCAACGAGCAGGAGGGGATCTGCAGTGCTGGGCTGGAGCAGGGGAAAGGCTGGTAGGGAGTTCTGGGAGTTTGGGTGGGGAAAGGCAGGTACAGAAAAACAGGTACAAATTCAAAGGAGTGCAGAAAAAAGAGGAAAGAAGGATGATTGGGTGTTTGGGAGGACATAGGCCACAGGAGTTCTCAGCTTCTGTAGTCTGTACTGCTAGAAAGTAGCAATAAAAACACACAGACAAAACCGCTATATTAATATTAAATCCAGGAGAGGTCCTTGGGTCAAATGCTCTCTTATGCACTTCAAGCCCTGTCCAGTGCCTGAAGAGACTGTGGGAACGTGCTTCAACACTGCCAACACATTGAGCCAAGAAGCATTTTAGCCAGCACCATTGTGCATTGATTTAACAGGGAAAGCAAGGGGAATGGGGCAAGTCTGACATCCCCATCCTACATGTCCCGCTTACAGCACCCATCACTGCAGATGTCTTCTTTGGAGGCACTCACGGAAGACTAAGCACAGCTCATTGCAGCAGGGATATAGCTGCGATGCCATCTCCCACCATAAATTGCAGCCACAGAAAGCAATGAAAGAGCCTGGCCAAGACCTGGAATACCTTCACTGGGTTTCCTCTTCACCCTGCAGCACAGTGAATGAATGTTCCCCATGCAGGGGAGTGCTCCAACCCCAGCCACGTAGCAGAGATTCACTGCTCAAGGGGACAGAAGGCAGATACCAGAGGGGACAGGACTGCAGCCTATGGGTTCGGGAGCTTGGTGAGACATGGGAGCCCTTGGCTTGATCCCACTACTGTTTATGCTCTTTGCATGAAACAGTCATTGAGCAAATTTCTTCAGTACCCTGGCCTCATTCGATGAACAGTGAGTTATACAGTATTTCATTGCAACACATAACTCCACTATTGCTAAGAGGCATGAGGTGAAATTATAGATATTCCTTGACTCCCATCCTATTACTACTATGAGACAAAATGATACATGTGCTGATAAAAGGATTTGAAATGACGGTCTGTGTGTCAGAAGTGCCAGTACAGTCAGAATTATTTTTAAAAGATTATATTAAAGTATAAATTAAAAGGCTATCCAGAAAGAAAAGTAGATGACTTCCAATAGGGTATAACTTCTATCGAGGTTTAGCATATACTGTGTAGTTACTCTTAATGGGCTCAGTCTTTCTCATAGATTATTCACATATTCTGTGGGAAGTCCGGCTGGATCCTCTTTCTATCCCCTGTAAACCACAGTTGATAATATCTTTCCATTATATTCCTAAGGTGTAGCTATTTCATTTTTACCCAAGGGATCCCAGAGCTATTGTGTAGTCCCTAGAAAGCTTTAAAACAATTTGTCTGTGTAGCAATTCTTCTTTATTCCACCCTGTTGCACAAAATCTCACATTTTCTTAATTTGATCACATGAAATGTTTGGGCTTGACTACTGAAAGAAATCACAATCTTTTAAAGGGAAAGAAGAAAAAATCTTGAGAGGTTACATGTTGTCTGTGTAGTGCTTGGACAAATAGCGCCCGGACAATCCATTGCTTGATTAGATACTAATTCCCTGTGGTTTATCTTAAAGGTACATAGTTCAGCCTTTTAGCAAGTTCAGTCTTAAAAGCTGCACATATACCTGGAAAAGCCAATAGAAAAAAGTAACAATACTAATAGTCTTCCTACAGAGAATTTTGCCTCATAAATACTTCTCATTTTTCTTGTTTGTTTTTTTTTTTTTCTACTGGGATTTCCACAAATTACACAAATAGAGAGAGAGCATCTGCTGGGAGAACAGTATTCCAAATGACTGTTAACTGCCTAAAAATTGCCTGCAAATACATTTTTGGCTTTGTTATGCCTAATAATGACTCATTGCTGAATTATCCATTTCTTTATTGGATATGAGGACAAATTAACAAAGCAAATGGAAGTGCTCTAGACTGAAATGCTTGTTATCTTAGGCCTGATCAATTGGTTCATTGAGGTTATTTCCTCCTCACCCTGACTTCCCAGAAAAACTCTTTGCTTCACCACGGGAAACTGATTTCTTCATTCACATGCTATTATTCCAGAAGCTAATAGAGATATTTTTAAAACAGCATTATGTGGACTACAGATGGGATGGCTGAAAGAAGGTGTATCAGCATGATGGGAGCAGATCAAAGTGCTCACAAACCCATGATTCCCCACATGGCTGGTTGCTTCTACATTGGACAGAGCTGTTTGGGTGGGATGTAGCTCCTTCTGAAGCTTTCTTATGCATGAATTTTACCTGTTTTTTAGGACTTACCTGAAGTGGCAAAAGTCTCCTACTACTGTTAATGCTGGCAGAGCTCCCCCAGCGATGGCGGCCATGGGTCCTAGCTATGAAGACTCTGCCTCTGCCTTGCTCTCCCATTTGTTCATGCCCTGCCTCTGTTGTATGATGCTGGTGGCACACTGGGGACCAGGTAGTCCTGGCAGGGACATGGTGGCATGACTTGCTGCACTTACACAGCTCAGGCTCCTGGTCCCAGCTGAGGCTTTCACTTGCTGGGTGGGGACTTTTGCATCCTGGGGCTGTAGAGCTGGCATGGATGGGGCTGACTGTCAGGTCCGAGGTCTGGAAGGTTTCTATCCCACACGGCAGATTTGCAAGCTGTTGTGTGAGTTTTTCCCTCGTCACATCTGGATCCCAGAGGGGCTGGTTGGGAGCACTTAAATTACAGGGGTTACAGCATCATCAGGCTCCAGTGCAGCCAGTGGCTTGGAAAGTGTCCGACCGAGATGGCTACAAGCTGAAAGGCTGCGTCCTGGCATGCCGACAGGGCTTGGCACTGCATCTTCTGTAGCTGATCTAATTCTCCTTAGCTTCTCCCGGAGAGGAGCTAATGCTCACACTTCTGCCTTACGGAGTTTCTCAGTAAATCTAAAGACACAGAAAGTCTTTACAGCCACCTTCAACTTTAGAGTCTACCACAGTCTACTATTGCTCACTAGAAAACAAACTTGGAGAAGACTTACCAGGTAGTTTAAGCCAGTAACCTTCACCGCAACATGTATTAGTTGTAAATGGATTTATTATTATAGTTAGCCATATTCTGGTACCCATGTCTCCATGCTTTTGTGTCTGTAACAAATAAGAAGAAGGAAGAAAGAAATAAAGGAAACTGAAATCCCAATTTTTTTCTTATAACACGGTGAAATAGGGCATGACCCTCTATAAATCAAAGAATCATAGAATGGTTTAGGTTGGACAAAGAACAAAATCTCCATTAACCTCCTCTTATATCTCTAGATAATTTGTTTTGACTGAGAAGAGTCTGTTTTGGCTGAAAAACAAAAAAAATGTGGCTGAGGACAGGAACACCTCCTATGAGGAGAAGGAACTGAAGTAGCTTTTAATACAGTGCAACCAAAAGCTCAAATCACAACTTCAACTTGAGTAACCCCAACTTAAGAAAATCCCAAATCTGAATCTTCTCCAAAACTAGACTTTATAACAAGGGACAACAGGACGTTCCCATCTAACGCTCCCAGATTTCAAAACCTGTACGCCATCAGACAGGTCTGAGTGTTGTGTTGGATGCATTAGTGTGATAGTGCTGACTGAGAACAATGAAACATCTTCGATTAATAAAATTCACACTTGTGCTGAGGGCCAACATTGGACCATTCTCATTTAAGCCCTCAGGCTTAAGCGAAACCAATTTGCCTTGTGCTGACTTTCTGCACAGGGGTGAATTTTATTCTATGTGAGATCTGTCTGTGCAACATAACCCAAAACGTAAAGAGGAATGAGAAATATCTCCCTCCATTCCCGCAACGTGTCCCCGATTTCCTCGTAAAATGTCTCCAATAATTGCTTTCAAATGCTGGCATGTACGCGCTCTTCAGAGGAGGCACTCATTCAAAGAAAATGTGCAAATCTCCAGGGCTGATTTTGGTTTTCAGAGGACAGAGTTCCCTAAAACAAACCCTTAAAAAATCTTAAAAAAAATAAGAAGTTGCTACTTCTTTAATGAGAGCATCTGAAGAACAAGACATATCTCTTTTTTTTCAGTCTAACAGAATGAAACGTCAATCCTGAGGAACATTTGCATGTAATTACATAGCTCATCTAGCTTTTCCTGATCGAGTGATATGGCATGCAAGCCAAGCACCAATGTACAATAAAAAAGACTAAATCCTTATTGCCAAGATTAGCTTCCACTGCTCTTCGGGTTTCTTGGTGAAAATGTACTTTCAAGTCAGCTGATGGCTACATAATATTGCCCCACTAAAAAGTGTTGCAAGGGCTAAGCACTCTAAACTCCAGCTATTTCAATAATTTATTCCTTTTGTTGATCTGAAGATGCAGAAGTCCTCATCTTCTCATCATAACTGACTTAACAAAAATCTCTGGCGACAGATTGATTTTTTTCAACCTGCCAAGTTCCTGTAGTAGATTTAAAATGAAGCAATCTTTAATTTATTCTTAACGTTTAATCCCAATAAAACACTCAAACAGCAGCTTCTGCTGGCATTCGGAATGCAGCTGTTTAATAAAACAGCAGCAGCAGTTCCAGTTTGTGGATGGATGCATTTCTCTTTGTCTCTTTACACAATAGACTATACCCATGGTTAACTGGGTAACAGGGTTAACCCCAGAACTGACTTTACCATGGTGTATTTTGTTTGGATTATGATACTCAAGCCTTCACATACATAGAGCTCTCACTGAAGTCACGTTAGGCCAAAGCTTAAGAGAGAGTGAAGAAATACATCCAGTCTGGTGTTGCCACATCATCAGCCTTAAATCAGCTCGTGAGGGAAACTTGCATATGGAAGCAAAGCCAACCCCAGTGAAATTCAGAGTTTTCATCTCTCATTTCCATAAGACGCCCATCAGAAGACCCCACCTGGGAATGAACTATCAGCCAAGCTGTGTGGATCTGTTCTTGTTGCACAGTGTTTCGGAAAACAAATCTACTGTTACCCACAGAAATGTCATTTGAAATGCCATCAAACCAGACACACACAACTCCAGTGAATACTCTCTGATTCTCGGAGTCTGTACTGTTTTTTGACATGGCTCACCCACATAGTAAGAAAGTTCACATTTTCCTGCTGTTCAAGTGTCCGATGCTGTCAGCAATGCTGCCAGCATCAACCCTGTTGTTCTCCATAGAGCCTTTCACAATTGTAAAGCACATTTTTGTTTTCTTCCATCATAAGCCTTTTTGTTTG
>NW_009647731.1:6095583-6158771 GCF_000708025.1 Charadrius vociferus | reverse complement strand
AGTTTCCCAGCATAAAAATTACCTTTGTGTCTTGTAAGGCAACACAATCTCTAGCTCCCCATGGTCATTTGTCATAGGAAAATGAAAGTGTTTAATGGTATTGACCAACGCTACATCCTCAATCTTCTCTGAGAGCCCATAACTTTTGGTCATGGGTTAGATACTAGCCAGTCATGCATGCCACATCTATATAAAACACAGATCTTTAGTTCAAATTTTCCACTTAAAAAAAAAAAAAAAGTACATTGTTCTGGCATTTTTCAAACAGCTACTACTAATTACTGTATGTATGTAATACTTTTTCTGAATTACCCTCTCACGTCTTATAGAAAAGCCTTGTGAGGGGGAAAAAGTGTACATGGGGCCTCCTATCTCTTATCAACAGCTTCTGACCTCAGAGGTGAAGGCAAAGGTGAATCCAAATCCTATCCAGAACTGTTGGACGACCTAGGCATAAGGTGCACAGTCCTTTCAAAATGGTCAGATGAAAGTTTCTTTGGTTATGGCCAGACATGAAAGTGTTAAAGACAAAATAAGGAAGACAGGTCTGCAAGATCTGAGTTTGAGCTGAAGAGGAAACCATTGAGACGGCTGCCATAAGGATGACCTGTTGTGTCTCCTGGTTTCTTTGCCTTTCTCCATCTGTCTCTGTCCATCTGTTGACCCATGCCTTCTACTTTGATTGCAAGCTCTTGGGGCTTTTGGAGCTTCTGGGGGTTTGGGACTTGTGGAGCCTGTACTGCACTTGGAACAACTCCACATGTCCTACTCATGAACGAGGGTCTCTCATGTGATGATAGTGGTGATAGTGATGGACCAGAATTCCCATCCTTTGGGAAATCCTGGTGTTGTGATTATTTTCTCTTCTGGAACCAAAACCAGGTATTTCTCACACAAAGAAAACTATTTTTAAAAAATTAATGAGCGCCATTAAGATATTTTATCTGAATGATACGAAACATAGGTCTGTTAAGTATTACACGTAAAACAATCAGCAGAGTATTAACAGTTGTTAATATGACCTAAGAGTCTAAGTAAAATTAATTGAAATGCCAGTGACATAGCAAACCTTTTTATCTTTGAAGGTAAGAAAGATTTTGTCTTCCTGTAACAAAATGTTTCAGCATCACTAAAATAAAATTATAGTGTCACAATTATTCGTTTCAACTCGTTATCTTTGAAAACATCATAAGAGTTGACACATTCTACAAAACATTTCATAGTGATGAAGCCACACTTGTTGGATAGGAAGCTGTTCTTTCAGGAAAGCTCTACCTGAGAGAGTTTAGCTTTGGCCTGATGCTAGAACTCTGCATAATGAAATCACAAGAGGACTTGCATTTGCGACAACCCCAGCTGGAAGCACAACTTTGAATGAGTGAACAACAAATCTCTTCCTGCATTAACATTCAAGACGGATCTAAGGAGCCAGTGCTCCAGCCTTTGCTTATTTTCTGCTAAGCACTCAAACAGAACCAGGGCAACCTGGAAAAAGCCACACATTTGTAGTGAAATACATGCTACTAGAATAAGGAGCAATATCAACTCCGTTGTGCCCAGAAATTAATTATTTTTTTCTTTTTAAATACCTAAAGATCCTTGAATAAAAGTATTGTTCTTAAGGTAGTATCTGATAAGTTATGTGGTTATGACCACTGCACCAACAGCTCATGCAATCATTCAGAGGGTTTAAAGACTCCAGCTATTCCCTTTGCCTGGTGGATAATTTTGCAGGAGGTAGAGAAGTTGATGGTCCTGCGCATGACTGCTTCCCTAACTCAGGCCCAACTTTTCAGAAAGATCAGAGATGAATGCACCGTGAAAACATGGAGTGCACTGTTTCCATAAATGCATTGAAACCAACAACACTCAAGAAAGAACAAAATAGGAGTGCTGGGCTCTGTGCAGTGCTTTGCGTTCATCATCTTCACACAGGCTTCACAAAAGCATCCAGTGTCATTCTCCTAGCACTCCAGCATCTCAGTCTTGGCTCAGCGTCTAAGTAATAAGTGGACAACTTATCTTTTCTTATTAAAAGAGAGAGAGAGAAAGAAAGAAGCAACAAACCCAAACTGATTCCGATCCAAAGATCTTTTCCATCTCCCGTAAAAGGCTCACATTCTTTGGCCTTATAAATATGTTCGTGTTAACTGACTAACATCATAAATAACAACCGAGTTTGAAGCTGGCAAAAAGATGAACCACATCTATTAAGTGTGGCTCACCTCCACAAGTCTAAACTAGGCTATGAAAATATAACTGACCTGATTCCACGAGACAGCCATGGAAGACAATGCGCTGGGCACACAGGCTTCGCCTCTCAGGACACTGCTGCTGGAGCGCTGTGTGAAAGCGGGCATACCTCCTTTAGGAAGCTATCTTAGCTACTGAAGTGCCAGAAGAAAAGGAAGGTCTAATTGGATGATTCCTCACAGCTTCTTTCAGAGGTCTGGCTCCCCATACGGATTGCGGGGGGATGTAGACACATTCAGAAAATGGTCCCTTCCTTGCTCTCCCCACCCCAGGGAAAAGGAAACCTCATGACAGTGTGGCAGGGCTTCCTGCCATGGGGCAGTGAAGCACCTATGGCCAGCACAGACCATGCCACCCTCCCAAACCCCAAAATCTTTAGATCCTTTCAGGGTTTGGAGCACCCAGTATCTCTGAGAGGAGATCTGCTGGGCTCACCTTCCTGTTTTTAATTTAATGGCTAGCAGAGCTGCTGCCCAGTGTTGCCACCATGGCAGCACCCTGGTTAGCCCTCATTCAGCTCCTCTCCATTCAAGGAGCCGCAGTGCAGACCTCGTGCCCCAGGGGTGAGCCCAGCGCAGCACACGATGGGCCAAGTCCCCACAAGCCTTTGTTGGAGAAACAAGAGTGACGGAGTCAAGAGGCAGGCAGGGAAATACCAATGTTCCAGTCAGACAGCTCTGCTTTTGGGGCCCTTGTTTTTCCAATGGGCTCCAATGTAAAATAAACACTCCCTGGGGAGAGATTAATTTAAGCGTCTTGGTACGGAAGACCCCTTCCCCACCATGTTCGTCACCATCACTGCTTGTCAGCACGCCACTTGCATCAGCTCCTTGTTCCTTCCTTTGCCATTGACACTTTCTGGCCAGTCCATCATTAACGGCCCCTATCAGTCCAGCCTCTCTGCCTGTGCAATACCTTCATAGCAAAGCCAGACCAGGCAAAATAGACTTGAAACTTCAACCAAGTTCAGCTCTAGGTTGGAGCCAGTGGAGAGTGCATGGACAGCACACACTGGGGTCGGGGGACCCAAGATCTCCCCCTTCCATCAGTTCTCACACTCTGTGTGGCCATAAGAAAATCACAATAATGCCAGAGCAGACTGCAGTCTGAGTTACAAGCAAAAGCCTTCCATTCACACGTAAAATGTGCTTGTAATACTTTGTGAGGCCCTCTGATAACTGCACAGTAAAGGTGCTAGGGAAACAAGTACAGTTATTCATGGAGATCCAGAAACCAGAGCCAATAACTGACTTTTGTCTGTCTTCAACCCTAAAGCAGGTAAAATTTGCCAGTTTTGGCAGAGTTTCACTGTCAGCTTTGGTTCAGCTGACCTTAATCTCCTGGAAAGCAGGAATCCATAGAAAGAAACCCTCTGTGTGTGTGTGTGCGTGTGTGAGCGTGCGAGTGAGCTGCTGCCCTACTGAATTTCCATAGCCCAACTTTAGCTCACGTGCTTTCTCCATGGGTCCAGCCGCATGAACGGCTTGTGACAAGAAATGCTAAGGTGCAAATTTGCAGCGCGTCAGCTGCTTCGCTATAACTGTGTGAGTTTGCAAACCACGATGGATGCGAGACAGTCCAGCACTCGCTCCTTGACAGTTAAGCTACTTCATATTTAATGCAAGGGGTTACCACAGCTATTTCACGGGGCCAAGCACAAGCACAGGTTACCGCAGACTAGCTGGTGTGCTCTAAGTTTGCACCATATGTCACAACTTGCTTTAGAAATAGGTAGCTGCTAGGCATGAAGATGATGAGGGCAGGAAGACCAGCTCTGGGCTCCCCAGATCATAAAGCCCTGCTTGCACCTCTGGTTCTGCAGGGTCTTGACAGCAAACTGCTGCAACGCAGCAATGCTCTGAATAGCCAAACCTGGGGCCATGTTCAGTGGGTGCCTGCTGGGGTGTCCAGACAAGCTTGGTGCACCACAGAACCTTCTCTCCCTTGCCAAGTGGCTCACCAGCACCAGCCCCAAAGGTGCAGCAGTGCTGTCTGCACATCTTGCCAGGGATTCACTCAGCCTAAGGTCCATACGTGTCTGTGTAGGTGTGCTCCTGGGCTCTGCGTTGGGGGTACCAGGTACTTCTGCAGCTTTTGGGGTGTTTTCCCTGTGCTGTGAGGGCCAGACATCGGGTCTACCATGCAGAATAGTGGCCACCGGAAGATAGACCTCATTGTGGGATGAAACCACCAAGGTCAGGCTGAGCTCAGGTGTGCTGTGGTGAAGGGGAGGAGGGGTGGTTCTTTCTGGAAAGAAAACAAATCCATCTCCCACAGCCACCCTCCTGCTCCCCCTGCAGTGCTATGAACCTTTAAAGCCCCTTTCCTGACCCATGTGCTCCCACAGTCCCCACCTCAGCCCAGCTCTGCACCCCTAGGTCCCTGTTACCACCTCCCACCGTCCCTCTGGGAACCATGAGGGGACAGCAGTGCCTGAGGATCGTTTCTGCATGGTACATTTTTGATTGCAGTGTTGAGAAACCTCAAGTCATCTCTGGTAGGATTGCTTCATGGTGACTTGTTTCTGTGGGCATATTCCAGCTTAGGGATCTGGCTACCAGCCTTGGTGGAGGAACACTCCAACTCATGGTAGATAAGGATAACCACCCTGAGACGTGCTCCCAATTAATGACAAAAAATTAAGTGACAAATGTAAAGAATTTACGTACAGTCCCAAGGACAAGGAATCACAGATCCTGAGTCTACCATTCTTGGCCTTTCGGAGTGACATAAAAAAGCCAAATTTTTATGAGAGTGATTGCAAAACCAAGATTCACTTCTTGGAGGTGTTGCCTTAGGTCTAGCTCTGATGCATTTCAGGCACGAATGTTCCCTGACAGTGAAAAAGCCTTTTCAGGTGTCTCAAGCCAGGCATCCCAAATCAGTGACCACTTTTGAAAATCAAAACGTAGGTCTGGGAACCTATTCCCACTAAGTCTTGTTTATGCCAGTGCACGGCCACAATGGACCGCTTGTCTGTGTAATGGCCAGACTCTGAGTAAGGATTTGCAGACTCAGCCTCCTAATCACAGCCAGTGGAATCCTGGCCCTGCTGAAATCAAGGGAATTTTCCCTTTGACTTCAGCTGGGACCTGGATTTCACCTTCTGTGCTCCCACCTACAAATGTGATTAACCAGGCTGCTTTTTTCACAGGAGTGTTGGAAGGCTGTAGTCATTAGTGGCTACAAAGCATAATTTTATTTCTTAGGGTGGAAGCTGCTGTTGAAATCCAAAATGTTGTTAATACAGCTTTTTAAATCACATCTCTTCTTGAGCATTTTGCAAACAAGCAAACAAAGTGCCTGAAGCTCCCCAAAATAAAATAACTTCACCTTTAGCACTTGAACTTGGAAGTACCATATGTCAACATGGGAATGCAAAGTCTGCATTTCATGAGCTGCAAAAACTCCCTGGGGGAGATCTAGGGACCGCCAAAAGTTCTTTGGGGGACTCTCTTTTGTACTGAAACTGGGGAACTCTCAGCGGGCTTACCCAGCTGCTGGAAATTCTTCCACAGACACTGATGTGCAGCGCTGTTCCAAAACAAATATCTCTGAGTCCCACACTTCATCCATCTGTTTCGCATTTCAAGGAGTTAGTGTTCCACACACAAGTGTGTTAAGAGACCGAGAGAGCAAGCTGGACCAACAAAGGCTCATTAAAGAAAGGGGGGGTGGGGGAGGAGGGGGCAGAGAAAGAGAGGAAAAAAAAAAAAAAAAAGAAAAGGAAGGGAAGACAGAAAGCAAGTTATTTTCTAAATATTGTATACGGAGCCATTGGGCAGGGTTAGCATGGGGCTGCAAAGGCCAGTGAGAAACCAAAGGATCTCCCCCCCAAAACCCCTCTCAAATATAAAACTTTAAGTTCCTGTTCAGAACAATACAGACAGCTCAAGCAGAAGCACATTAATGTCAGGGGGTAGTGCAAGGCAAATTTGTCCCCCATGTCAAATCATCGACTGGAGAGCAGCTACACCAGGAATGAAGGAGCCTGCAGGTTCCTATCGCAGGACCTGACTTCTGCTACATTTAAAGTCATAAAAGATACACAGTGCTGACCAATAAAAATTAAAAGAAAAGTCAGGGTCATTTCTGTAGTTCCCTAGGTCTGATCCAAACCTTTCAGACGGCTGGAAACCTAAGTGAACTGCTCCACAGCTTTTGTTTTCTGTAATTGTCCCTCACACAGTGCACTGTGGGGACTGCTGAATGCATTTCATACATTTTTTGGCAGCGGCGTTCCGTGTTGTGTTAAGGGTTCATTAATCTGCTTGCCACTAGGCCCCTGTGAAAAGAGGAAATTGTTTCACACTTGCTGAAAGACAGAGAAAAGAGTTTAGAGTGGAAGGAGAAACAGATTAAATGGGAAATGCAAGCGATGGAGAGACAGGTTTGGGGTAGTGCTTTGTCACTTCTCGAATCGTACAAAGGCTAACATGTGAACTCGGGGAATGCGACAGACTTTTGTTCAGGGAAACTGTGCTACTGTGTCATTAATTAGCCCAAGACGGGAGATTTGGCTGCAGCTCATCTCTGCTCAGATTGTGTGAGCTGAAACAATCGGGGCCCATTTCCAGACTGAGATGGCAAAGGAAATGAAGGGGGCGTAAGAAAGATATTTGTAAAAGGACGAAGTAAAGAATAAACTGACATCGTGAATCAAAGAAACAATCAGTTAGGGGAAAGAGGCCAGTGGGCTGGGGAGCAATGATTTTCCTGAGAAAGGCAAATGCCTTTCTTTCTGCCAAGTGATGTCCAGCCGCTCGAATGGGTTCCCCCAATTAACTCAGTCCGGACTCTCTGTGCGGTACCCAAGGCATTTCTGCAGCCCAGGTTCAGAATTAAAATGCCCTCAAGGCCTGAAGATACATTTCGGCACCCAATATGCTTTATAAGCCTTCGTCTAAACTCACTGACACACAAAATGGGGCTGGAAAGAGCACAGGGCTCCCGGGTTTCACACCACTGCGTGGATGTAGAGGGCTGGAAGGAAACACCAGGGCAAACGTTCTGCCAACTGGACTCAAACCTTGTGGTTGCCCGTTGGTTGCAGCAAGTCCTCTGCAGAAGCAAAAGCAAGAGCAAGAGCTGTTGTCACCACTTCTCACAGCAAACAGCTCTTCAGGAACAGTCCGGTGGGTCCCACTGGTGTGGATGCCTTTTGTACAGCTACTCATATACATAAGGGCTGCAGGATCAGGGCCAATACTATGCTAAAGCAGTGAAGATCAGACATGCAGTAAGGATGACATATTGTATTTTCACAAAAAATAAACAAACTGCTGTGGTTTGAGTTTACAGGCCTATCAAGCATCCCTCTAAAGACGAGTGGAAATTCTGATAAATGGTTTCAGCATTGCCTCACACAAAAATGTGCTAACCAGGGTGGGCTTTAGTTTTTCTCAGTGATTATGAGCTGGTTAGGCAAAACAAAATTTGAGAATAATTTAGGTTGGGAATAATCTATTTTATCCAAACCATGAAAATACAAGACTGGAACTGCTGAATAAATTCTCATTGTGAATGAACTGTAATCAAGAGCTTCTTCCCTTGCTCTTCATGAATTTTAATAGAAGCAAACTGGTTGCCCTGGCCAGATGGCAATAAGATTTGCAGCATCGAGTTTTACGTGTTTTAACATTTTTTGGCTGGTTCTGAGTGCAACCACCTCTTACTGAAAGCCACTTGAACTCTACCCATAGTTCAGCTGCTGAAAAACAAGGTCATACATTGCTGACTAAGAAACACTGATGTTTAACATTTCACCTTGTACTTCTATTAGAAGGTAGTTTAGTTGCTACATTTGGAGGAGGAGAGGATGTTTCCTTCAAAACGCTAATAATTGTTCCTGCCTTACCCTTTTCATTCTGCAGTGCCCTGCCTGTTTGACAGTGTTTAATTTCTGCACAAAGGTAAAGGAACATGAGGTGGGCAGATGTACTTGCGCATTGACATTACACGTAGCATTTTGCAAGATACACCTCACCATTGCTCATCCCAGGAGTGGACCTTTTTCTTTTTTTTTCTTCTCCATTCGTGTTTCACAGAAATTTGCAATAGGCCAGATGAACAGGAATAAACCATGACATTATGCCTCCCACCACTGAGTCACTGCTGGTAGGACCGGGATGGAGTTGTGTGCTCCTGTACCACAAAGGGGCCTATAGTTTCTCAGATACTTGATTGACTGTTAAATGAATGGTGAGCACTTCGTTCTCTGTAGCACATCATGATTAATTCATCTCCTTCTCATACCCTGCTGTACACGTTGTAGTGGGCTTCATTCATGAACCGAAAAAGACCTGAGTAATGCTCCCCTACTCACAGTTTTGTTTCTCCATAGAAGGTCACAAAATATACCATGGCTGCAGGTGGTCTTATGTAAACAAAGCAATCTGGCCAGAGTTCAAGGCTCAGCAATAGAATATTGTCAAGTGATCATTTTGTTGAAATAGTTGGATGCCTATAAAACATCTGCAAATGCTAAATTTAAAATACAAATAAAGCCCAAAGTTGGAAACTCCTCAGACTTCTGGTGAAAACATTGTTTTGTAGAACACAGCTCCTCTTGTCCCATGTAAATCTAATGCTGAACATGGACAAACAGCTTAGCTCCTGATAGTGCCAAGAAAATGGGCTTTGCATGGGTGCAGAGCTCTTTTATTCCTGCAGGATCACAGCCCAGCTTCCCAGAGAAAAAAAGTGATGGGAGAGCAATAAAAATCAGCTTGGGAAGTGGGGGGAGAAGGCTCAGGGTGCTATTCTTGCAGATTGTGAAACCTAAATTAAACAGAAGAATGAAATCATCTTTCTGTTACTTATTTAGCACTTGGCTGAGACACATTAGACCCTGTCCTGAGAAAAGTCCATAAATGGTATCACCCCAGGAGCAGAACGGTGAAGGCATTAAGTCATGGGGATGCTCATCTGAGATAGAGCTCCATGCTGACTTTCTGTTGGCCCACAAAGGGATGGTCCCTGACTGCTGAGCAGAGGGACATGACAATGCCACCTCAGGCTGCCCCCACTCTCGCTCTTGTTTGTTTAACTGTGCACTGCAAAGCAAAGAAAGGGATGGAGCCAAAGCTCCCTCAGCTTACGATCTACCTGCTCCAGACAAGCTGAGGGCTTGCAGCAGGGCAACATCTACTGAAGGAGCAGTGGGAACTGAGGGAGGGAAATGTCAGGAGCCGGGTGATTTAGGAGGATAGAAGAACTTTCACAGGAAAAGGGCTTTAAAAAGGGAGGCTGCCACCTCACCTTACCCTAGAGATGAAGGATAATGTGGTTAAAGCCTCCCTGTAGGTAGCCAGCGGGAGCCCTTAGGTTTTGGTTTAGCACTTCACAAATCTGAACAGGGGGAGAGAAGAAGGAGGGAATGGAGAAAGGATTTCATACATATTTTTCCATGTTTGTTTTTCAGCCCTACCGACTTTTCAGCTAACAGCCTTATTCACATTTCCCAAGTAAGCCCGGCTTCTGAATGCCGGGGGTTAGAGGAAAAAGTCACTTTGCTGCTCTCAGCGTATCCGCAGCAATCGCTGCTGTCGAGGAGACACCGTGCATTGAAACAGCAGGTGGTGTTGCAGGTTAGGAGTGAGCTACAAAGCAGAGTTTTGCTCAGCTCTTGACTGCACAATGTCTGGCTCGAACCAGTGGTATTAGTCTCTGAGGCCCCGTCCAAGCTACAGCTTGAGCCGCACTCGCGCTCGCAGCTGTGCTGTGTTCAGAACCGTCGGCAGAGGTTTCCTGGCACGGTTCTGCTATCCAGCTTTGCAGCCTGGGATTTCTCTAACAATTGTGCAAGCCGAAATCATGCTCTTGACTGTCCCTCTGGGTAATATGTCACTTAATTGGTTAATACGCTTATAATATCGCTTAAAGCCATCGCGGGCGTGGACGCAAATGGCTTTGAAAAGCAGCTTCAAATACAATTATAAACCTTATTGCCTTTTAAAAGAAAGAGAGGAAAAAAGATCCCCCCTTCTGTTGCTGGTGCAGATGGGATCGATCCCGTAGATGGGGCAAGAAAGGCCTTTGGCATTTTTACCACGGCACCAGGTCATTGTTTCAAGCAGTGTGTAATGAGCATTTCCTCCACTGGGCAGCCCTGAGCAAGGTTAGGTGATGTGGGGTTCCCAACACCCTCCCCTGCTGGAAGCACCCTCTGCCCTGTGGCTCTCATGAAGGTCAGCCGGGGGCTGCAGAAAGCGGGCAGGACCCGAGGGCAGCAGACACCTTGGGGCACCGAGACGGCCACGGCTGTGCTGCCGAGCCCTCCAGCAGCCCGGGCTGTGCGAAGTATTTTGGATGCTGCGTCTGTGCTAGCACGGGCATCTCCCCTAGCTCCCACGGGGTGTGTGAGGGGAGCAGCGGTGCTCCCCACGGGCGCAGGCAGGCAGCCAGCGCAGCGCCCCTACTCTCAGCCGGGGCATCCTGGTCACATGAGGTGTAACTCTCCTACGACAGTTTTCATAAATGGATAAATAATTCACCAAATTCTCACTTCCCAGTTACCAGACAAATGACTGGTGCTTACCTGAATTTTCTAGAAGTGTAAATGTTCCTCAAGTATTAAGCTAATATTGCTCTCCAGCCACCGACAGAAACTGCTGCCCTGCAGATGCATACAATTCACTTCGTGCGTGAGAAAAACATACACATTAATGATATATTCAAACTGTAACAAAGCAGTTAATTCATTTGCTAATACATCTTTTCTGCTTTAGAGCCTATCAAGTAATGAACATTTAATGACCCATTCATTTTCCTAAGAACTGCTGCATGGCACGGTGGAATCAATACAAAAGATGACCATTTTCACGCATCAGATAATCTTATCTACAAGGTTAAGATAATATTATGTTAATGTTTCCTGCATTATCTTGCATGCTTTCGACTCCTTTGAGAGGGATTCATTTGGTTTTAGCAGCTTTTGCAAGCGTTTTTTGCTTCCTGGATGATTTCCGTTTCATTTTAGCTTTGCAATTATTCTCTGCACTTGGTCAGATCCACTAACAGTAGTGAAAAAACAAACAATCAGAAAAAAAAAAAAAACCACCAGTGCAGGCAAATGTTATATTTGACCTGTTTTAACCTCCAGTCTGCTCTGTAAAGCAGAACCGGAGAAGACAGCAAAGAAAGGCCGAGCTGCAGCTGAAGTATGGCTCTTGAGCTGGCTTCCGAGTGCTTGCTATGAATAATAATTGAACATAAATTAAAAACAAACAAAAACAAACTAAAACCCCTTCAGACTAATATCCCTCTCAGCCTTCAGTTCATCCAAAGCCAGGCCTGGAAGGCAAGGAGGTGATGCTGTCCACATGTGGATCCTCTTGCAGGAAGGACCAGGTCCCCCTCCATCTCCACCCATGCCAAGGACGGAGTCGGAGATGCACCATGGACTGCGGGCGGCATCCCAGGGTGTGCACTGCTGCGTAGCTGTGCTCACCTGTGGCCACAGAGGAGCGTGCTGGGCCAGTATGTGTCTGTAACAAACCAGCATGACTGCAATGCCCTCCCTGCCAGCAGTGGCTAACGTATATAGAGGTGCTACCTGGTGTGGCCCGTGTTGTAACTCCAAGGGGTATCCAGAGCCCTCACATGCATTCATGGTAGCTACATACTATGCACATTTAGGAGTCCCTGAATACTCATTTACCTCTGTAAATACAAGCCAAAGGCTCGTTATAGTCTGTTGGGTCAAAACACAACTTTTTTTAAAAGTCCCTAAGCACGGATTTTATCGGCACACCTCAGCAGTTCCAACAAACGTCCCTCTAACGCACCAGATAAATAGCATCCATTAAAACATCTCTGAGCAACATTGCGAGGACAGCTGCACGCAAGGTTGTGTGCAGTAGCATGGCTCGACACAGCCCCGAGCCCCACTCGTGTTTTCACCACGGTCATCTCCTCTGTCCCTGGGCTCCAAACGAAACCCAGCCCAGACTAAGCTCCAGCAGTCCACCTACAAAATTAAACGAATTAAACATCACCACTTCCATCTCACTGCATATTTCTTTTTTTTTAATTGCTTCTTACCACAAGTAGCACCCAGGATTATACGACCTGGCGGCAGGTTCGAAAACATGGACGTGCACACGGGTAGAGTGAGAAGGAGGGGACCTGGCACATCCACGCAGCCGCTCACCGCAGGCTCCCGCAGGAGCAGCTGGCACGGCAGCTCGCTCCACTCTGTGCAGCTCTTTCATACGGCGACCTGGGAGAAAGAAATATTTGTAAAAACTGGAAAATGAGCTGGCAAAGCCAAAAAAACCTGGCAAGCAGGCTCGGTTTGGTGTTCTGCCACAGCCTGTTTCTCAATTCTGTCCTTTTCGTGCATGTGCTGCCTACCATCTCTGACCAGGTCCTTAGCTGCAACCGCTGTAAAACAAATAAACAATTTTATTATGAAATGAGCACTGATACTGCTTTTTCAAGCTAAATTCCACATCAAGGCAGCAGGGCTTGCTGGCTTTTGAAGGTATGAACACACTCCCACCACCAGCCAGTGCTGCCAGGTCTCCAGTTTTCTGCTGGGTCTTGCAGTCCTGGGCGTGCTTCCATCAGCCCCAAAAGTCTGCAACCAGCCTCTGAGGTGATACTGAAAACCATGACAATAAGGGTTGATCCAATCCTGCAGCTCCAAAAGCAATGGAAAAACATAACTAACAGCAAACGTTGTTGTTGTTGTTGCTGTTTTATCTGGTGGAGACAAACTTGCATACTATCAAGAAGACACAGATATTACAGAAACAGTGGAAGGAAAAAATCAGTTCGTTATTTTGTCATGAAAGTTATTTTTCTTTCTTTAATTGTAAAACACTGATTTATTTATTTTCTTTTTTAACCTGAACACTACAATTACATTTCAGGGTCTTGCTGTAGTGCATACAAGTAGGAGGCCAGAACAGATGTACACTGTCCATCCTGCCTATAGGTAAAAGAAATACAAAAACAAAACTGCAAAAAATGTTTTGGCTTTGTTTTGTGTTTACACCACACCAGTATTTTAACTCCGCTGAGAATCAAGTAATTCTGTAAGTATGATGAGTCCTATCTGCAGGCAGCCCTAGCAGGACACGAGATGTAATCAGATGGGCATCTCTGGGGACCCTTCCTGTAGCATAAAGAATTTTATCCTGTCTGAGCACAAATACCACTCTCAGATTTTTTATGAGAGAGAAGAGGAGAGGAGAGGAGAGGAGAGGAGAGGAGAGGAGAGAGGGATTTTTGCACGCGTTTTTTTTTTTACATTGGTCCTGCAAATTAGGTGATGCTGGACAACAGCTTTTGCAATGCACTGTAATAACAGGGTTATGGAAAGTGGAGTGGGAGGATAAGGAACTCCAAATTACAGACATAACTGGCCAACTTTGGGGGAATTTTTGTTCATGTAAACATGTAAGGTGCTCCCATTGACTTGTGAGTTTGAATCAGATCCTGTATCAGTGGCTAAAACTACCTGATTTACTCCAGCTTGCAGATTAGTAGAGTGAAGGATTCTGCTTGCCATGGAAGAGTAGAGAAGCGTAAGCCATAAGCAAACCCCTAGTTGCAGCAGGAGGTCCTAAGAGCAGCCTGCACCACTGAAATGAGCCACAATGATTCTATTAAGACAAATATGCCCCCCTCCTCTGGGGAGGAAACCATGTTAGAGCCTAAAAAGCCTTCCAGCAATAACTATACTTCTGTAATGTTATTGCACAACCTCTGCTGTAAAGTGGGGGGGAACCAAAGAGAATACTATAAAGAAGCCGCCTTGAAATGAGAGGAGAAACCCCATGACAATTGGATGATTGGTTAAAATTAGTCCCACTACACAAAAGCAACTGTTCTGATCAAGCCCATGAGAATTAAGCTCTAACACTGAGGAATAAAAACAGATAGAGAGACAGGTTGAGAACACAGTTTTTACATAGCTCCACAGATCAAAACCGTCTACTATTGCTTAGAATAACAGTGACAATTACTGGGAAGGGATTTTAAAGGAATAGGCACTGGAGAGGCCCATAGGAAGAAAAAGGGAAGACTGAAGTTCTCGACAGCAAGGCTGAGGACAAAAAAAAAAAAGACAAAATGAACTTTTCCAGAACACACCAGGAAAACTCTGTGAGATAGGGTCTTTGCAGCTAAAAAGCCTGACAGGAAATGGAAGTTTGGATGACTAATTAAAATTGATGAAAACGAGGCAAAGACAGATGAGTTCTGTTTCTACTCTTTCAGTAACTGACAAGGTGAATGCCTCAGTTTTCCCATCTATAGTATGTGTGGGCTCATCAGTTCTCTGTCATCAGCAAGGCAGTCTGCTATTAGAAATAGTTCAAAATTGCTGGAAGAGCCTTCAGTGCTAGGTGTTGTATGGATTATACTGGATTTATTTCTGGGGCTGCTGCTTCCAGAGCTGAATCTATGAAGAGATGGGACAGACCAGCAAAGGGGCCTTCTGACTGTTTCAGCTCCATGCTCCTAAACCTCACCCTTGCAAGCAGGACTTCCGAAATGTAAATGAACATTTTCCTTTGCCCTTACTGATCTTTCCAGAATTGCTATCTCCACTGGCTGCTCTGTAACAAAACACGAGTTCCCTACTTTTTCTGCCCTCCACATATTCTCTCTGCTCCTTTTTCCACAGTTTGATCAGGAATTGGCCTCTTGTCTTTCAAGCTTATGTGAATTGTTGTTTTTCCCCCTTACACAGTGGATCCTCATTGTTAATATGTAAGTTATATGATCACCCACAGCTGGAAATTCACTTCTGTAACCATATAGCTATTTCCTGTATTTTTAGAAATGGCTTTTTCCAGCCCCTCTTACATCTAATCCCAGTAGTACTGGTTTTAAATAGAAACTTATATTTATCTACAAAGTACTGAGTCCTGGCATCCCTCAGGGGACATAAGAATCATTCCCCATCTCACATATATGACAGGTCTGCAGACATTGGTTTGCGATGGCAAGTGGGACCTATGTCTTGGCCCTTGCTCTTCCATGAATGGGCATCGCAAGCACCTTTGTTCTCTTGGGGCACATAATCAACCTGTAACCTACAGCTGGTGCTTAGTGTTCCACTCAGTTGCTCTCTAAAGTGCACTGCAAAGAGGTTTCTTGCCAGAAGCATCTTAGTTGCATTGAGTGCTGCACAAGATAGGGAGCTCATTTGCTGGTTTTACAGCTATCAGCAGCTTTTACTTCCGATTTTGAGCAGAAGGGCTTTTCCAGGTGGCCTGACGTGAGTCTATAGGACAGAAACAGATGGTTATTTGTGAAAGATGGGGAGATACTGTGGCATTTGATCTTAAAGACTAGCAGGAAAGAGGGTGACAAAGAGTGCTAAGACAAAGGCAATATCTAATGCAACAAAGGCCAAGAAAGTAGATCACAGCCTGCATTGGATGTTCATCCCTTATTAGAAATACTCTGTGTGTGATAAAAAGGCAAACATAGTACCAGCACACAACTTCCAATCACTGTAGGCGACTGCAACATCCCCACATTGTACAGGTCAGCTAGAGGAGAAACCAATATATTGGCATACTATTCTTTTTTAAAAAAATAATGTGAATATGAATAGTGTGCGTAAAAGATCTATGGGGTAATAATTGAAAGGTTCTTTTATTCTGCACATGGGCCATTCAAGAAAAGCAGCGCATGACACAGGACATGCAAGAGCTGGCAGAAAGCCCTAGCAAGCCTGTAACTTTTCTCCCTCTTTCATTTTCCCAAGGTAGTGGAGATGACTCCGACATCTATCAGTGATTCTTATCTCTCCTTCCTCCTTTTCCATTAGAGTTGGCTCCATAGGTACCATCATAACATGCGTGTAAAGGCCTGACAGAATTCATAGAATCATAAAATGGTTTGAGTTGGAAGGGGCCTTAAAGGTCATCTAGTTCCAACCTCCCTACCATGGACAGGAACACCTCCCACTAGACCAGGTTACTCAAATTGTCAATAAAACAAAAATATCTAGCAGGTAGTCTTCTGTTTTTTTGATAAAAATATAACTGAAACAGAGTGGACTGAGAAAAAGACCCATTGGTCCTACTGCCAAAAGAATAATGCCCTCTTTAGTGCTGTTAAATTGAGATTACACAGTTGACTCGTCTCAATTCCGTAGCTCCAAAGACAGTACCTGCAAATGCAAATGAAAGGAGGTGCAAAGTGTACTCAAAATATCTCCTCACCTGACTGCAGGAGGCACGCTCCTCGCTACCACCTGCCATTCAAGAAACTAACCAAAACACAGGGTCTAACTTCTCCTGAACTTAAGCAAATCTAAATATTCTGAGGTCGCACCTACAAAGAGCAAATTGCACAAATATTACGAAGGGTACGCGCCTGCCCTTTACAGAAAACTCTGAGGTAATGTCAGCCCGACTGGTAGGTCTCCACAGTGCAACACTGCCTGAATGCATTAGCTTGGGATCGGGCACATTAAAGTCACGTTTGCGTGGAAACACAGTTACGCTGTTCCTGGATCAAATGCTGGTTCATATTGTGGGAGACATCTGCGCCTCTGCCCCACACCCTGCACTTCTCTCATGCCAAGGGATGCTGCGCAGGACACCCTTTGTGCAGAGGCAGCAAGTCGTTGTAAAGCGGAGAGATCACACCCTGATCATCTGACTTCTGCTGTGGGATCTTTTCTTTTAGGCCCCTCTTACAAAGACATGTGACATGAAAAGGCTCAATTTTCCACAAAGAAATATTTTGCCGTACAAGTGTTCCTGTGAAGACATCATTTCATGACTGCCCCGGTTCAGTTTAGAGAATGCGTGCAGGGAGGAGGGGTTAAAAATACTTAAGAAGAAAGTTTCCCCAGAACTACTCCCTGTTGAGTACACAGGGGGGATAAGCTTTGACAGTTTAGTTTTAAACAAGAGATAACATCAAATAGGCCCATGGGACTGGTTCCAATTATCAACCCAAACAAAAAGAACAGCTGCACCCAAAAAGGCCCGTGCTTACAGTCGTATTTCATTTTAACCACATTACAAAGAAAAAGTCTCATGATATACAAGGCTTTTGGGTTTTCTTTTTAATTCCACGACGTATTTAGTAAGTCACCACATCATATGGTATAGAGATGCACAGTCAATTAAGCAGACATTTCATTAACATTGCTTTTATACTCACATCAAAATGTCTTAGGTTAATCAAACCATTACATTAGAAGGGAATGCTACAAAAAGGAAATAACTGACAACTCTACCTATAAAACCCATGACTTGATGTCGATATTGTTCCTGGTTGCCTGTCAAGGTAAAGTATCTTGGGATTGTATTTCCTTGGAGTTTTCACAATGATAATGAGAACAATTATATTTCTCCATCTGGAATCCATTAAATATGATTATGATTGCTGACTTTCCTATCCTTATTACTATCTGGATTAGCTAACCCCATTACAAAGACCATGCTCCCAAAGCTCACTTACAAATATGGTTATATGATTTCCTGTCATCCAACCAGAGTGTCTTGCTCTTTCTCTCTCCCCTATCTCATCTTTCTGTTCATGTACCATTTTACAAACTATTTCGCCCTTGTCTCAATTATAAGAACCTTAATAGGTTCAAACTCCCAGGTGACCTGCATTTGCAGGTGTTTGGGGGGGGAAATCACCTGCCCTATGTGGTAATGACTCTTGTGTTGCCTCAATCAAGCAAATGGATCTGGCCTGTAACTTGCAGGTGGCACAGGGTGGAAACTTAAACATCCTGATCATTTGTTTCATGCAGAATATGTAAAGATTAAGTAAGGACTATGAAGAAAGATGTTATTACAGAGAAGGAAGAAGACAGAGGTTTTGTACTATAAACTTAATAAGCGATCGTCTCAATCCAGAAAGCTGAATTGTTGGCTTAAGGCTTCCCAAAGTCTCTGGTTTTCATTCTGTGCTCATTTGCACTATTAGTAAATGCAGAGCAATTCCACTAGTTTCACTGAAGTTGCTCCAAATTTATACCAGTATAATAAGGATCAGAATGTATCCTTATTTATCTGGAGAGTTTCTTATGAATTAAGGAGTCTGTTAAAAGCAGAAATGTTATTGGTTAAGGGTCAATTTACAGTGTTTTGGTCCTGCGCCAGATTTATCTCAGAGTTTGCATGTCTTCAGCTGCAAAGTTGAATGTGACTCCTTGTAAATGACAGTATCTGTAAGACCAATAAGGCATACCAGAACTGTATAGTCACCTTTGCTCCTTGACACCAGACAAGTGTCTTTGGGTCAAAGCTGCACTTGTTTCCTGTAGGGCTCTACATGAAATTATTTGAGAAGATGCTCTTGCTTCACCTGTGCCCATAGATCCATACTTTTTCCTCAGTTACTTCTTCTGCTGTACATCAACCCTCATCTACTGATTTAAGCACTAATTTAGAGGTTCGTTGATGCATTATAGCTTCGCACAGCCAGCTCAGAACTTTCAAACTGTTTGCTTTGTGCTTTGATTATGCATTCATTTTGACTTGAAAAAGGATTATATAATAATAAGCAGCATTTCAACAGAAGCCAGTTGTAGCTGTTTCTATCTGTAATGATTGTTTAATGACTATTTAAGATGTGCTGCCTGGGGTTGTCTAATCAGCCAGTTTTTATTAGCTTTCAGTGAATTCATAAAGTGATACCTAATCAGCGGTAAAACTTCAGTATTAAGCAAGGTAGAGTTTCATGTAGGAAAAACACAAAGGTCAAAAATTATTAATTGCTATTATTAATTATTATTGTGGGCATTTATAAGGCAGGTATTGTTGTGACATCCAGGAAAAAGGCACATCAGGACAAAGACTGTTCTCCTGGCCTACGTTTTCTTCATTAAACCATGGGAAAGTGGGTTTGATTCCAAACTTCTTGAATTCAACAGAGAAAACCACCTTGGTGAGTCCACGGCCTTTGCATCAGGCTCGTGGTGAGAACAGTTGTTCACACTTTGCTACTCTTGAATCCATCTCATCTGCTTTTTGTTCATAGTCTCTTTTAATTCTTTTTCTTACTGCGCCATTGTGGAAGTGATGCCTTCATAGCAAATTTGGGGAAGAACAACTGTGAAGGGAATTTATAAAACACATGTCTTGGGGAAACATGCTAGGTGATCTAAAACATCATGTACACGTTTCTCCCATTATTTCTTCGAGGAGTTAGATATATTTTAATTACTGCAGTCTAATGAATCCTTTCTGCTCACCAGCTGAGCACCAGCAACTGACTGTACGCACTGTTTGTCCATTGCAAGTATGAGCTGAGAGGTGTTTGCTTAAAACTCGCTGAAAGAGGTTTACGCTGACTCACTATCTCATGTTTGTGACCAGCTAAGGGCATACACATGCCACTTCCCACAGCTCAGCTGACATGCAGTAGTTCATTAAGCCACAGTAACATGATCATGTTTCAAGAATCCAAATTGCCGTAACTGTGGCTACCACTAATTTGCTGTGGTCACATTGAAATCTATCAAGTACCGCCAGTATGAAATCTACATAAAAAAGTAAAAGCTTTTTAATTAAATCTCCTTTACTGCCAAAATTAAATATCGAAGTTGTCTAGTGACTCATTTCCAAGTGCCAGCAACTCAGATCTTCTTTGCTGTTTAAAACCTCCTTTTCTGCTTCCAACTCATTTCTGTCCAGATCCTTCTGTTCTTTCCTTCCTTCGTACTCATCCTTGCTAATGATAAATTTGCAAAGCCACACCAAGTTACCGACACAAGCACTATGCACAGCAGTAGGAGCATTGATATTGATGGGTCAGCAGTATCAGAGTTGCCAAGATATCTGGCCTAAGCAAAACTACCACTGAATCATTGGTTGGCCTTCATACTGTTTCCTACTCAAGGAAAAACAATTTGCAGCAACGTGGGCACTTTAAATGTAGCACTCATGGGAAATTTGCAATGCGAAAGACAGCCCTGTTCTCTTCCACGGTGTGGGCTTGAATCGACAAAGCATTTGGGCTGGTGCTTTTCTTTGTGTGCTGAAGCTGCTGGAAGAATTGTAGCTTCCATGCTCATAATGCCATATATAACAGGATGTGAGCACACTTCACACCTTGCAAGATCAACCTGTCATCAATCATCATTTGGTACAGAAGAAACAATTAAAAATCTTTTTCATGTCCTTATATGCAGATAAACCTGCAAAGGCCTTCTCTTGGAATCGCCTACTGAATGCCCAACCCAACCGGCAAAATGCTATCAAAAGTTACATGTAAAGTTTTTATGAGATGAACTATGAACTTTTTAAAGTCTGGAATCTTTAGCAATTGCTTATTGCCTGCAGGATAGATGCAGTTAGTATAGTGCCTTGTGGGCATGCCCTTAGCTGCAATCCTTATTGATGTTCCTTTGCTACTGCTTTCAAAACTGTTAAAATTCCTTCGCTCAAGTGTTCTTAGCACTTATGTTGATAGGGAATACTTCAAAGGATACATCTTTACTTTATCAAATCTGCTCTAATTTTGTAGACGGAATCAAAGAGGTTCATTTTAAGTCTAGTCAAGTTTGCCAACTGTCCTAAGCTCAAGAAATCAATTCCATGTTGCCATGTAATCAACCTAAATGAGAAGCCTGGAACACAACAGGGCAAACTTCTCCTTGCTGAAGCTACATTTGCTTTAGCACATTTATACTGGAAATAATTTTGTTCTACTATTCTTACTCCCACGCTTTTTCTATTTCTCCCATTCTTCTTAAAGCTTCCCTGATGTATTCAACTCCGTGGCTGTATTGATGAGCAGCTGACACATCAGTCCCCAAACATAGCTCTCAATGGTGTCTGTTGAAAGTACAGCATCGTGTACTTGCTTCTCTTTCTCACAGAAGTCTCCTCCGGCACAAAGAACTTGCTGGGTGTTCTCATGCCGTTATTACAACGGCAAGGTATATAATGAGGGTCCATGCACTTGGCAAACTTTTATGAACAAGTAGCAAAAGACAAAACAGGAGTTTTGCAGCTGAAGTCCTGGGCATTAACCTCCACCTACTGCAGCAACAAAAACACTTTTTTTCTCTTAACAACTTAAGTACAATTGTAAACCTTATGTCAGTGCTACTGACTTGTCCCTCATGTCATGCTTGGTGCCACACATAGCTGCACTTCTAGTTGAAGCTTTAGTTTGAGTTATTATGAATTCTATAGTCATGATAAAAAAGGGATTTTTTTGTTTGGTTTTTTTTTTTTTTGTCTTGTAAAATAACTGTAGAGAGAGTCTAAACAAAAGGAAGAGATCTGAACACACTAAACAATTTCTGCAGGAAAAATTTATGCAAAACCTGGAAAGCTATGAATCTTTTCGAGCAAGGTGCTTATCCTCATCTGGGACCAGATCAAGTGTGCAGAACAGAAGTTACATAGAAGGGTTATCAAAAACCTTCACTCCTATCCCTGTTGCATGAATAGACCTTTAAAAATTATTCTTACCACGATGCGGGACCTGGCCTACTTCAGACTTTAGGAATCATAAGATCAGTTTGGTTTTGTTCTTTTTGAAAGTCTTCTCTCAAGTGTAGGCTCAGAAAAGTTTTGTCTCAAGTGAGACTGTCAGTCTTCAGAACCATTATTAGGGTCCTCTGTAATACATCTTGCACCATATACAACGGACTGAAGATTATTACCCTCTTGGGAAACTTGTCTCTCAGAAGCTATCCAAAATCAATGTAGATTCAAAGATGCAAAACATGTGGCAGATCTGTTGATGACTTTCATTTAAAAGTCCTGCATATGCAAGATTAGCCCTGTCTCAGCAATAGCAATTCACTCCACAGAGTATCCTCTGTTTCCAGAAGGAGAATATTCTCTTTCCCGATAAATTTGAACTCAGAAAATTTTTCCTGATATTTGGTTTAGGATTTTATTTTCAATACTATTTTGATTAGACCATGAAACACTAAAAAATTGTATCCTGTGCCAATGCTATATTCACATAAAAAACCCAGTAGCAAAAAGCCATCAACTAGTGTTCTTACCTTTTCGGTAGTATTGAAATGAAAGTCCAATCCTGATGCAGGCAACAGTTATAGTCACGTTGACTTCAGCCAGGTTTCCATATGAAAGAAGATACATTCTGTGAAGATTTTAAATCCTGCTTTGTCTTCTACTTACATTTTCTGACAAGGAACTGACTTTGAATGTGTCCCAGAACCTAAAAGAGATGACAAAGCAAAGACAAGACATCTACAGCCATTTACATTGGCTCCAACATACTGTTTTTTGAGTGAAGAAACTTTGCATGTACTCATCAGCTTAAAGTTGTGGTAAAGTCTCTGCAACAGGCCAGACCAAAAAATGCGTAAAGTACATACAGGAATACATAAACATATAGAAAAAGAAAAGGGTTGCAGCATAGCTTAAATATCACTTCCGTTGTCTTGTGCTTTCAGTTGCCTGGCTCAAGGCCTTCAGTACATAAGAAATTTGTTTACATGAGGCTGAGTTGCAGAGCAGAAACTCTGTGTATGTTTGTAAATACGTATATAAGATTAGGTGTATTTTTTCTGTTTAAATACAATGATGCCCATCTTCTGCCTGAGTATCAAAGGACAGCCACCGCAGTAAATGACCACAGATTAGCTTTGCCATGTTAACATCACGTCCAGAGGACAGTAGATGAGGTGTATGTATATGTCCAGGTATGCAACCACATGCGAATACACCAGTATACAAAGTACATAGGTATTTGCGTACATCAATCCATAAAGCATCTGTGTGCTTGCGTGGAGAACTTTCTACATGAAAGGACACACTCATGTCTACCTATACAATGTGCATATGTGCGTAGGCAGTCACTGACAACTAGAGGAGTATATAAAGTGTGTCTATATGTGCCAATTAAGGTTGACAACTCCTGTGCTGACGAGCCATGGCTCTGAATCCTGCCGTTCCAAAGAGGCAGCGGTGAGAACAGAGTGGCTGGATCGTGGCTGGATCGACTGCCGTGTGGGAGACAGGCAGCCGGCAGAGAGGGAGCATCGGCGTGATTGACACGTAAGCATTGTGCAGCTCTGTGAGTCTTTGTTGGGTGCCTATATGGTCTCATTTGTTTTTCTTGGCACTCCCCACAATTCATTTAGTGGCAGCACCACTTGAAGAGACTGTGGCATCTAGTGGGGAGGGAAGGAGGGGATCCATTCAGAATAACAGCAACTTTTAAAAAGGAAAGTTCTCTCAATGTTTTGGTTGTCTAAATATTTTACAAATGCTTTTGTGTTTCATACAAGCAAGAAGGTGAAGGGATTTTCACCTCTGTCCGTGCGGTGATGAAAGCAAGCAAACAGTGACCCTGCTGTTAAATGGGCCCATTTCCAGAGTTTAGAAGGACTCTCATTTGATATTCCCAACAAGGGATGTTCCTCATTATTAACCTTTACATTGGATTGTACAGTTCCTGAGTGCTTTCTTCCAGACGTTCCCTTATGACTGTTTTTTCCTGTTCTTCTCCTTTGAAATGGGAGTGCAACAAACGTGCAGACTGACCCCGGTGCCAGTGCAGGCACAGTGTCCCCTCGGTCCCTCGCCTGCCGCAAAACTCCCTTCTCCTGGGGCGTGGAGAGGGAGGGCTGCCCTTCCAAAGGGTTAAGGTATTTTCGAATACAGATTTGTATCTTGGGCACAGAAAACAGCACGTCGGGATGAACAAGAGAAAAAAAAAGATCCTGTTTAGTTTCAGTGTGTGACATTTGCCTGGGGGAAGAAAGTGCAGAGCTCATTGGAAATCCTATTGTTGAAACTCTGACCAGTCAGTTATAAAGTGTCATGATTTAATATGCCAGAGTTGTTTCCATTTTCAGGGTCAATCACTGCGTCTGTGTATGTGTGTGTGTGCGTGTGTGGTGAGCTTGTGCATTTAAGGAAATATTTTCAGGTTTTATGTTGCTTAATTTCCTTTACAGGAATTCATTTTGTTTTCAGCAGAACAGATCTCCCGCAAGATTGCTTCCTTCGCAGCACGTGGAGGCACATTTTCCAACACCAAAGCAATGGAAGTTAGAGATTGAAGCAATAATTATGACCTTGATCGGGGTTCATTCTGTTACATGATTAATCACACACAATATTTAAAAATATCAGGTGCCTGCCTGCTGCTGGTGTGAATTTCAACTGAAAACACTACTTATAAAATAGTTGGAAGAAAGGTCAACAAATCTCAGCTTGTTACGGCAAACTGCAAGTCCTACACATTTCAGTGTTTAGACATCAGTTTGCGATACCTGTTTTCTTTTATGACTCTGGGCTTTGTTACCAACTTACCATTAATAGGGTTCAGCCAATGCAGATCTTTTGACTCTTTTTCTCTCTCTGTCCTCACCTGTCAGCCTTCTCTTCATCAACTATATTTATTACAATCAAGCCCTGTCAACTGTCACAGCTTACATACAGTCTGCCAGTAAATATGTCTTTCCAGTCATTAGACATTCCTTCCAGTCACCTTGGGATTTCTACCTTGTCTATCTCACTCCAAAAAAACTTTTGTTCAGAAGTATTAGACTCCCACAGAGCAGTGTCAGCTTGGGGCCATTACTGTAGGAAGTGACAGAAAACACCAAACTGTCACTCATTAGGATCTAGTTTTTCCAGAGTTGATGTAAGTCAGATTTAGCCCCAAAACGAATCATGATTTATTTAATATATTTGCTTCTACAAGTGTCAGCTCATCAACTTAAAATGTTTCTCCTTTAACTCTATTGAGGCCTGTACAGAAAGTTTTCTTTGAAACCTAGTTTTTGCTCTAAGGCTCAATAATTAGAACAGAATCGAGAACAGTCAAGTTTCTGCTCTACAGGTGCACTTTAGTGGCCCTTGGTTTTATAATTATATGTATAAAGCATTCATGTTAGAATTAAGGCTGGACACGTGAGAAAATGCCACCTGGTGGGTAAGCTCTTTTTATGCTGGCTCCCTCGTCCGAGGTGAGATAATATGTCTACAGATAAGTTTAAAGAGAGAAAAACTAGTAGCTAGGGAAGCAAGGATGGAAAAAGAAAAATAATTCCTGTTATTTCCTGATTGTGCTGAGAACTGTGTCTCCAAAGGATCTATAGTCATCCATCCAGAGAAAAACAATACCAGTGAGGGACGTTCAGAGGTGCTTCTGCAATTGCACCTACAGTAAAAGCCTTTGCTGAGCGGCATAAACCCCGAGTGGTCCCCTGCCTCCCCAAACATGTGTATGTTGAGCTGGGCTGGTACTGGGATGTATACTGGTATCTTATCCCATGTAGAGTTGGAGAGAGAGATGAGTAGAGCGCCTTGGAGGTCAGTGGATTGCAGGGAAATGTAAAGTATGTGGTGTCTCCTTTGGAAAAAGTGAGAGAAAAGAAGGAAAAGATAAAGGTCCAGGACTGTTAACCCAAAAGATCTGAATCGCTTGCACCTCAGGCACCAGAGAGAGCAAGTCAGGTCCTTCACTGGTAGAAAACAACATAGCCCAAATGGTTCCAGTGAATTTACAGAGCACAGACGTAGAGCTAATCAATGCAGAGAAAATGTCAGTAGCCAGATTTTGCGTTGAGATAAGGATATCATCATTAGTGACTCACTGACGTAGCAGCTGTTACAGACTGTAGGGGTCTATGCAGTGTCAGAAATAGCGTGTTTGTACCAATGACTTGGTTTCACTGTCAAAATGCAAACATCTCTAAGGTAGAAAGGGTGTCTATAAAATCGCAGGCTATACTAAACAGGAACAAGTGGTGGAGAATAAATAAACTGTCCCATAAAACATAGCCACTAGGGATTTTTAGTGGACACAATTACCAACTTCTCATTCTTTGTTTGCTGGCTGTGAAAATAACAAATCCTGCCACAGATTGCCATCTGGGATTAAATATGGAGCACAGATTATGACAGTCATCAAGAGGGTGAGCAGGGCTTGCAAATCACCTACGGGATTCCCAACAGCTGTGACCAAACAGGCTTCACCCTGACAACCGTGTGAGTGAGAACAGGCTTCCCCATGAAGGACACTGAAAACTGTAGGTCATTTGAGGTTTCCATCCTGAACCATGGGACCCATCCAGTGTAACTCCTGACCACCATGGGGCTTCAGCAATCCCAGGATGCCAGCACAGGGGCAGCAATGAACGCTAGGACATTTAAAACTGCTTGCTTGGAACAACATGCTGGGGAAAAAAAATCTTTGGGAAACCACATGTAGATGCTGTGTGCTGTATCAAAAAGGTGATGCTTCATTATTGCTCTGTTAGCAAATAAGATCAGCTACAAATGCTCCTGACAAGGTTAAACTAATTTTCTGCCTTTTCATATGGCAGCTCTAGAAATGTCCTCTTTTTAAAATACAGATTTTTTTTATGTTTTGGAGACACTAGGAAAAGAAGTTGGTACTTACATTTTCTGGCATTGAAACCCCAGGTTGCTGCTGATGAATATTGTGTAACCTTTCTTCTTTTTGACCCGGTGAATGGTAAGACCCGCTACCTGCTGGTAGCTAAACATAACTCATCATAATTTACAACTTCTTACTGAAAGCAGCGTTAATTATAAAACAAGGGAATGGAGGGTAAAAGGTAGGGGGGTACCATTTACCATGAGGTGGGAAAGCCTATTATCTGCCAGCACCATAGCTCTAGTTCTGTACTAAATTTGCAATATTTAAAGCTACATTAGGCTCCTAAACAATACAGGGATCGGTATTTCTAACATATTTTTAAGTCTCTCACCACCCTTGCCAACCTAATTTCTGCTTTAGAAGTGTTTTGCCCCAGCCAGATTGCTCACAGCCCCTCCTGCCTGAGGGACCACAAGGCACACCATCTTCCAGGATGTGTACTCACTAAACAGGCTGGCCCATACAATGTCATGCATAGGAAGGTCTTGCCAGGCTCATACCAGTTAACACCTTTCTATATCTTCCCAGGGAGGTTGAGGGGAACCTGCTGGAATGGTCAGCCATTTCAACACCTGTCCAGAGCTCCAGACAAAGCTGACCAGTGTCTCCTTCTTCCATTGGCAGGAAACAATTGACTCACATAATTGACAATGATGGTTTCTTGCCAAGGAGTGCCAATACCCATTTTATTATGCTCTTCTTTTGAGAAAAGAGTGAAGAGTGGTCTATGTGATGGCATTAATAGGGTGAGAATGTCCAAATTCAAAAACACCAGCCTGAGGACCACTGAAAGTCTGAAACATTGCTGACATGCAGAGTAATAAGTGAAGTAGATTCTCCTTAGTATTGAGAAGGCCTGTCTCAAACAAATATGCCAACATTAACAGAATTTTGCAACCCTTTCAGAAGCAGGTGCACATTTATATGGTTGGGAAGCAGAGATCAGAGGATTCAAGGGACCTTTCTGCAAGGAAAGACATGCTCACTGCTGGAGTTGCCCCAGACTGCCTCCTCACTGTTTACCTCTCAGGTGATCTAGGAAACCAGCCTGGAAAACCCTACCTCATCACAGTGGACAGACCCCCAGCGAGGTCAACACGCTTTGGATCAGGCATAAGATTTGAAGTTTATACACAAGATGGCAAATAAATTGTCACGGCAGTTTGAGAAAACAGGAAGTGACCACAGACATGCCAGCCACACTGGGAAACAAATGAAGGACCCAGCACAGTCTGAAAAAGACACAAGATGGCTAAGACATGGCAACTGTTTCCTCAGGGTCTTCCTCAGTGAAACCCAAAGCAAGCTCTGTAGCAGGAACATCCTAAGGAGGTGGGTGTCAATAACACAGCATGATTTCCACCTGCCCTGCGGGAGCTGTAACAACTACTTTTTCATAGGAAGGCAATAATTCTTGTCTCGCTCAGCCTCCCACAGGGAATCTGTCCAGCACCCTCTCAGAGGGCAACGGGACTCAACCGAAATCAGCTACAGATGTGTCTGGAGCTCCAGTGCTGCACCATAATTCCCATCATACCTCTGATTTTTAAGCACTTTTTCCCTCAAATATATCCTTTCATTCATTACATAAAAAAATCCTGAACTAACCTAAAGCCCTTCACCACTGGCCCTAAAGAGGATGTCCTAAAAATGAGACACTAGATTCTGTTTGACAACTCATCTGAAATACTTACACTGTCCTGACTGTTGCACTCGTCTCTTTAGTATGAAAAAAGACTAAATAAATGCTTGCATGTTGACTCCAGCAACACAATTATAGAAACTGCAACCAACAAAGAAAATAATAGCTGCTAGAGGTGTAGACGAGGAAAGCGGTGGGGGGAAGGAGGAACGAAGGGAACCTCAAGGTTAAATGAGCAATGGGTTGGGGCACACAAAAAAATGTAGACAAGAGAAATCTTTCAGCATAATTTTGAAGGTAAAGGCAGACTGAATCATATTATGCAGGTGTACAGAAAGCACTTTGCTGCATTATGCCATCTCAAGTTCTTGCTCCTATTTCCTTTTGTGAAGAGGTCTTTGATTGTCTTCCAAAGAAAGGATAAAATGTCATGTGAATAGCTCAAGTGATAGACTGCAGTATCTTGGCTGCAGCAAGAAAAAGCAATGCTAATGCATTCGTACAGTAAATAATATGGGGCAAGAGGGAGAAACAATCAGGCCTAGCGCAAGCATAGAGAAGGCCGCTTGAACCTCCATAATTTGCAGTGACTGCCATGGATTACTCAGCTCAATGTACTCCAGGGTGGAGGAGAATGGCTTCCAAATATCCCCTATAAAAATCAGAGGGACACACTAACTGTTATGTACCTTAAGTGCTGATTTTTTAATCACCTTTTTTTTTCTGATTTGCTACTTCCTCAAAACTGCTTGTTGCAAAATATCTGTCCTTCTTCCTGAGGTATGGTACTCTCCTAATGGATCATAACAACCGCCCTGCAAGCTGGAACAGAGAAGTCCAGCTCTCTGACTGGTAGCCATGGTCACAAAGCATTTCTTCTGGCCCACAAATAAATGGCCCAAACTTCCTAAGGCTCTTCTGTAGCCATGTGAAGTGAACTTCGCTCTTCAAGAGACCTGTCTCACTTGATGTTTTCCCAATTCAGTGGGAGATAAGGACCTGCTAAGCAGGCATGAGTAGGTTCTAAATGAGTCCCAGGAAAGGAGAGTAAAAATCACTAGCTGGGTTAAACTGGTGTCACAAAAAGTTGCATAGAAAGGAAGCAAGCTGAATGCACCGTGACTTTCAAGACTGGGTTGCTATGCTGATTCTGGAGTCAAATGCCTCTTCCTGTTGTATTAGAATAGCACAACACACAACAACAGTTCTGCTGCATGGCTGGCAGGTTGCTGACCCCTAAGCTCATCAGATTGGAGATACAGGAGCCCAAGCAGCCAGTGCAGCCTTGGTTCCAGCCAGCCCCAGCCCAGGCAAATGGGTCTTTGGGCATCACCCGCAATGTGGCCTTGTGTAGGGCTGTGCTCCCACCAAACAGGCTGTAGTGGGAGGGGCACGGAGCTGTGGCTTAGCTCACACAGACATGACTACACCTTTCCAGTCCCCCTACTTACCTTCACCCTGGCAGCCCCTCTGTTCTGCTCCTATCCACTCACTACACACACACATACCTGCTTTTCTCCTTCTGATCCTTTCTCACCAACCTTTCTCAAATGCTTTATCCGGTTGTATCCATACCCACCCTCCCTGGCTCCCACTCCTGTTTCCCCTGCAGTTATCTACTCCTCCCAGCTCCCAGCTCTGGCCCGTATCCCTGCACACGTTCTCATCTGCTCTTCTCACACCCCCTAAGCCTTTCCACTTCTGCTTCTTTCTGTCCTTTCTTCTGTTTGGCTCTAGGTCCAAATTCTGTTCCTTCAGAGACTTGTCCTCATCATCGTGGCGTTCATCATCATGGCTGCCTTCCCATTCCCTTACTGTGTCCTAGGCACCAGCAGAGGAGATGCCAAATTTCTACATTGTTGTCATCTTAAAAAAAAAAAAAAAAAAAAAAACAAAAAAAAAACCACCAACATGTTTTAGGATGGGTTTTTTTGCCTCAAAGCTATTGAAGTACTTGGTTTTGATCAGTGTGAATTTTATGTCACAGGTTTCGCAGTTCTTGGTGTTATTGTGTTCTTTCCTCTAGTTGCTGTTTAGGCTCCATTTCTCCCTGCACTGTCTAAAGGCTGTCTCAGAAAAAACACCTTTCTGGATGAGAAGAGATGGCTCACTTTATAATAATGTCCAACACGACTCACTCTGGGGGAAAGGTGGACAAAGGGGGCTGCTTTGACACATTTTCTCCCCTTTGGGAGCAAACCCAGACTCAACACCAGTCAGGGCACAACAGCAACCAGACTCAGGCGTTGGACTCAGTTTTCCGTCCATTGGCACATAACAGAGGCACTTTCTGAACTGTTGCGAATATTAGGTTTTAGATACAAAAAAATACATCCAACTCCCTTTGGCCTTTTGGCTGAGATCAGTAGTAGTATCTGTTTGAGATCTGACGCGTGCTGTATCGGGGACGACAGCACTCACTGGCAGGGGCAGGTGCTCTGTGATCTGACAGATCTTGCCTGTCTTTAACTCCTCTGATCCTATGATTTGGCTGCCCTGTGGGTACACTGCGCACTTACCTGAAGATGCACAAGGAGCTGTGGGATGCCATCACACTGTCAAGATGCTTCACGAGATACCAGCAGCAGAAGACTTTCTGGAAATGACACCGCATCATCATCCACTTCATGCTGCTAACTTTGTGCTGTTTCCTGGAGCCATCTTATCCTGTTCAGGAACAACAGACAGGGTAAAGGAGGTGAGGTATGAACATTAAAAGCACCGTTATCTGGTTTTCTAGCTATTGAGAGCCTAGAGTGAACCCCAGGACTTCAACTGCCTCTTCGATCACCAAGCTTGACTCAGAAAGCTCGGGAGGTGGTAGTGGTAGGAGACTTTGTAGACCACTAAATCAAACCAGGAAACAGGATGTGTTACTCCTTAAGACCTGTCTGGAGCACATCAAGAGGAAGAACTGCACTGTTAGGGGGTCCTCAGTTTGGGAGGCATATGCTGGAGGTCTCATGCAGCTCGTAAATAAAACATTACTTGGATTTCTCAAGAAAGCAAGACAGAGAGAGAAAAAAAGAGGTATAGAGGATAATTGCTTTAATGAGAAAGGTACAGATCCAGTACATCGTTCCTGAGTGCCAGAAGTTAATTAGTTACAGCCATGAAAGACAGTGGTCACTACATACCTATAGGTGTACCAACGGTACAAACAAGAGAGTCCAAGCAAGTAACGTATGTAGTTGGCTCAAAAGAGCCAATTAATGAAGAATAAATTGAAAAGAATAAGAAAAGAAGACAGAAAAATGCAAATGAAGATTAGAGGTACTTTATAATGAATTTCTTAAGCAAGATAATTATGGAATTGCTGTTAAGTTTAATTCACATACTATTTCAATGGAAAAAATGATATTCGCAACACTGATAAGGCATAGGATGAATGGGTGAAGAGCTGGCTACTTGGCAGATCTCCAAAAGACAACTGCCAACAGAAAGTCATCACTGAATGGGATTTTTCCTTAACGAAATTTAGCAATGAGTAGTACTGGTCTGCAACTAGCTGATGTTTTCTTCAGTGGATTCAGTTAGTAAACATCAATAGCCTCATGCATATGAATTAGACTCAGTAAAAATTATATCCACATCAGAACATCCTTGCAAATTGTTTTTTGGAAAATTTCGTGTCATTGAAAATGTGTGTGACCTGCTCTCTCAAAGCCTGTGCCAATTACAGGTATGGGAGAACAGAGATCCTGACAGAGGGACAAAAGAGGGTGCTGCTGATGGGGGAGTGGCACTTGCAACACACTGAGGCTCTTGGCAAGGTGGGAAGAATTCGAAGAGAAGGTGTTCTCAAACAGCCTGAAGCAAAATGACATAAATGGGAAAGCGTGCCCTTCAGAAGTGTCCATCCATCTCCACTGACTGTCTCCACTGACACTGAAATCAGATAACTAAATTTTAGATGGTAAAACTTCAAGTTTGGGTAAACTTAGGTGGGATGTGTCTCACCTTCATAGCAAAGAAGAGAGTAAGCAGGCTAGAGAATACACCCCAGGCGAGCGTATGCTAGACTATGGGATCCAGTTGTCATGTTAAAAAGGGGTGTTATAAAATTGGAGAAGGCTCAGAAAAGAGCCACAGAAATGATTTGCTGACTGTAGATAATGTTTGACAGTGAGAAACCTAAAGATCTCACACTGTTTAATTTATCAAAAAGAAGATTAAAAGGTTACTTCATTGCAAGCATTATCTCATAGGAATGCCACGTACTGAAATGCTCTTTAATCTAGCAAGAATGGCACAAATATTTAACATTGAGGGTGATTAGCCACTAGAATGAACCACCAAGGGAAGAGGTGGATTCTCTCTCTCCTGATGTCTTCAAATCAGGTCTGAACGCTTTTCTGGCAGATGTGCTTTAATCAAACAAAAGCTATGCTCTAGTCAGATGCAAGTTACTGGGCTGAATGCAGGGGAAAATGGGTGAGAAAAGGATGCACTCCTGGCCTCAAAAATCTACAAATCTGTGAATGCCAAATGTAATTTGAATGTACTTGCAGCAATCAAAGTGTTCAAAGTGTGCACCACTTTAAGGTATAGGAATCCCAGGGCGGGAGGTGGGGACGTGCTTCTGGTGTTTATGAACAGCAACTAGCTCTAAAAACTCAATATCTCATCTAAAACTTGACACTGACTGCTTCCATGGCCCAGGCATGACCACTGCTTCAAACAGGGCTATCTAAAAAGAAACATATCAAATCAGTCTGATTTTCATAAGTGGTAAGCAGAGATGCCCTCGTTTTCTGGGGCCAGTACGGCCCAAACTATGACAGATTTATAGCTCTGAGGTCAGAGGGATTTGTGAGCACTTAGCACCTATGGATGTGAATTTAGACACCTAATGAAAAAGGAACATTTTGGGAATGATTTCAATAGCATTGGAAAGACACGTAGGAAAACCAGCCGTCACTTCCAGCGGTCGCTGTGCTCCGAGATCAGAGCAGCACTTTTAAAATTCCTGATTTTTGGCACCACCTTTCTTTGTCTCTGTTCTCCCAGTTGCAAAATAATCGCATTTCCTGGACTGGACAGCTGAAAGGATTAACGTTAGAGTGCTAGTTTTCAACCGGGGGGTCTGCAGACCTCTGGGGAGCTCTGTGGTCTACTTCTAAGGTGTCTGTGAGAGGTGGTTAAGAAAAACAAGTCCATTTATGCTGCACAGCACTTTAAGAATGTGCATTTCAAAAGGGACCCACTCCTCTGGAAAACACTTCATGGTCCACAAATCAAAAAAAAAGGTGAAAAACACAGAAACAGAAACTGAGAAACAGCCTGTAAGTAACCGGCAATTTGTAGCTGCTTTCCACGCGCGGCAGCCGGGGATGCTCAGCCTTGTTAGGGACCGAGGTGAGGGGCCCCCCGGGCTGCACCCCTGCCCACTCCTGCCTTCCCAGGCAGCAGGTAAGGGCTCTGCCCAAGGACCCCCTCCGCAGGCAGCGGGGGGAACGCTGCCTCCTCTCCGGCCATGGCCAGAACCGAATGCACACAATGGAAATAAGCACAAAAAGGCAGTAGGAAGCAATTGCATCTAAAGCATCCCCCACCTCTCCTAGCCCCCTGGCTGACGCCTCCCACCAAACTCGGTGCCAGCTGACAGGTTTTTGATTGCCTCCTCTCCGGGGTGAGCAGCGGGGCCCCCAGCGCTGCCGATCGCTCTCCCAGCAGCCTCCGATGCCGGCGCCTTCAGGATCACTTCTCATCTTTGTCTCTAGCCTCTGTCACTTTTTCACCTATTCCCGTGAGTTTGGAGCACATTTTTTCTCCCCCCTCTCCTTCTTCTTTTTTAAAGAAAAAGCTTTGCTTGTCAAGCAAGTTTTTTCTTCCCTGAACTCTGAGACTTTCAGCCTCACAGACACAGAAATACTATTCGAAAAGGTGAAAGTTTACAGTCTCAAATAACAATGCTAGCTGCTATCTTGGTAACAAGTTCCACTTCTGATGCAGAAGGGACGAGAGGGTGGGGAGGAGAAGCCAGCAACCCCGGTGTCCAATGCGGTAGGACTATTTTGGTACGTGAGAGCTGTGGTCTAAAGGTGTCCATGTTTCCAGGTGGCCTGAGAAACAGCTCTGCATCGGGAGAGGGACCGGGAGACCAAGCCTGGGCAGGGAGCATCTGCCTGGCCCTGGGGAAGAGCATCCTCCTCCCTCGTGCCTCTGATTTCTCGGTTGTTACCGGGAATACAAACCCTCTGTAGCTTGTTCAAGCTCTGATCAGATAAAAAAGAGATAAGAGAATAGGGTGAAATAAGGGAAAAGCATTCAAACGGCATCATTTTGGGCTTAGCTGCTCCTCTAACGATAACTTTTCTGGTGGACATCAGACTGTGCAGTTCTTTTACAGCTGTATAAAGGTTTTTCTACTATGCATGCTTTTTAAAGCATTTTGGACCATTTCTTTTACAATACAGTTTTGGGGGTTTTTTTCCTTTTTTTTTTCTTAAATCGTTGCCAAACAGCCTCTAAAAATCAGACTAGTTCAGACTGGAATCCTAGTTCTTCTTTAATCTTAATACTCCAGCTTTGTATTTGAGCTTTGTATTTGCATACAGAGTTTAAGCAAACAGTCAAGGTATCAAATAACAAAGCGCAGAAGCTCTTAGAACTGAAACGGTAAATAAGAAACATATATCATAATACCTAGGCTTGACACTGGACATTTTGAAACACCGTACTGCTGAAGGAGAATTCACAACACTGATTCATTGACATCTGACTCCAAATTCTTTCATCATTTTGACATTATCAACTACATAATAAAGCAGGCTTTCTTTTTTTTGTTGTTTGTTTGTTTAGATAGATACATAATTTATGATTTTATCAATAAAGGGTTATTTTTTTTTAACAAGCCATAGCCACAGAAAGCTTTGTGCTGTCTTTTTAAAAGCATCAGTGACACTAAGATATATATATCTAGTACAATCATGGAAACCCCCTTTCATATTTATTGTATACATATGTGAGTATAAATATACATATACAAATCTACTGTTATTGATGTTTTAAAAAATCTGAAGTAAGCATTTCGTGGGTAGTTTTTTGGAAGACTGCTTTAAGAGAAACAAATGTATGGACACAATGTAAATTATGTCTCTGAACCAAATTGAAGATGTCGCTTTCTTAAGGTAGCTCACAAGAGTAGGATGGCAAAAGAGTCGACTGCCAGGAAAGAGTTTTTTTTTGTGTGTGAGTAAGGAATGGCAACGTGTCTTGTGCTTGGCACGGGCACGGCGAGCGGAGGGGAGGTTTTGGCTCTACACCCCCTGCAACCAGCTCCATCCCGCCGCGGCTCCGGCACCCTGCATCCATCCCTGCACTGGGGACGCGGGGCCCCAACGCAGGACGTGCCCATGCCCCGCACTGTCCCCCCTCATCCTCCTCCCTACACCTGCTAAGGGAAGGAAGAGTTAAACCTCAGTAATTCTGCCCCCCCCCTCCTCGCTACTTCCTATCGCTGCTTGAATTGCTGGAGCTTTGTACATCTGGTTCAGTTCATTCCCCGTGATTCAGGTTCTCGTTTTTCCCCTCCCTTGGGGACACCTTTCCTGAGTCTTGCTGCGGAGCCTGACCCCGGTGCCAGCAGGATAGAGCCCCAGGAAGTCCCAACAGCCTCATCCCGACTGCGAATACCCAGCTGGGTTTTAAACGCATTGCATCAGAGAGCAGTAGGTCACCACATTAATCAGGAACTCTGAAATCCTCCGAGACACCTTGTTGGGAACGGTTACCGGGTTCTGGCTAGTCTTAAACATAATTTAAAAGACTTTGGGGTTATTTTAAGGCTTTCCCTTCCCTTCAGCCCTATCTCTATGTAAATGCTCTCTTCCACTTCTCGCTGCCGACTGCTTCTAACAGACACATTATTTTGCTTCTCTGGCCTACTTTGTTGCAGACAAAGTTTTGACTATCCGAGTTCTTTTTTATTCCATTTTACATTTTTAATGCTATGTTGTAAAACGTCCTTCCTCTTGAGCAGTAATAAAAACCTTTCCCCCCCCCCTCCCCTCTTCAGATTTCTTTTATAACACATTCAGCATTTTCTGGGACATAATTAAAACATCAAACAGTTTTCCTGCTGGTTATGCTAAAATCTGAATGCTTGAGTCTGCTGGCATTATTGAAAATTAAAATGTACTATTCTTGAGTGTATTTAGGATGCCCTTAAATAACTATCAAAAGTGGTTTTGTTCTGCTTTATATACAGACTGGCACCATAATGCTAAAATACCTGCATTAAATAATGTCTCTAATTGGTAGCATGAGGATACTTTTTTAAAGTATAAAATATGTATTTTTGTTCACTATTTTTCCTAGGCTAATGTGTCTAATTTTCCCATACAACTCTATCCCCAAGGAAAAATATAGACGGAAAGACCATTACCAATACATGAAGTTCAGTAGTTCTCTCTCTTTAGATGTAATTGCTATCAAGGAGGCTGGCAGCAGGGTAATTTTAGTTCAAATGAGTACATAGCCTGAAAAAGGATAAATCAACCTTTGTAGGTCTGAAATTAGATCCCAGTGTGGGATTGTTCTAGCTAAGTGTACATCAGTTTCATAAAATATATTTGCCAGAATGAGAAGCCCCTAAAATGCAAGGGCAGCAGTGAGCATGGGGGCCAGAGGGGCAAGGTTTCACGCCCTGCTAGCAGACCTCCTTCCTTCCCCCTTTGCTAGTAATGGCCTCAAATTACCTTTTTAATCAGGCAATGAGGGCTCAGTCGTGCTCCCATTCAAGGCAGTGGAAAGCCTCCCACAGTACGCAAAATCCCTTTTTCAGGATGATTAATACCTTTGGTCCACATTCACAAAGGAGTTGAGAAAGGAAGAACTGATTTCATTGGGAAGCTAGAATGGGACACCGTCACCAGAATTAGGTACCTAAACATCCCCGTGGCTCTGGATCCATGGTCCCCATAGCACTCATGAGTGAATTAGCTGGGCTAACAAAACCCACATGTCACCTTAAAACATCCTGCAAGTCTCCTTGCAGTGGAATTAACTCTCAATAATGTTTTTGTTTGTTGCAATGATTTCTCTTTTCTGCGGCTGCTTTGGACATGTGAGCAATTAAAAAAAAAAAGGGGGAATAGCTGGTGCACAATGCAGAATTTAGGTCACACCTCTGCTTTGGACTGCGTGATGTTCCTCCTGCATTTTTTGAGCCCCAGTACATGCATGTGTTGGGCCAAATGGCGGGAGATGTGTTCCCTACGTGTGAGTGGGTGGGTCACGCAAGCAGCCGTGAACCTGGGTATCCCCCTCCTGCCAGTCTGGGAGTGTGATAGTTCCTGAATTGGGGCAAGGAAAATCCACCATCCCAGGAAAAATCTAGGACAAAAGATTTTATTGGAAGTGCAGGATAGCAGTGTCTGTACGCCAGGTCTGTCCTATAGTGTGAGAAGTAAGATTATGCTCATGCTTAAATTTGACCTACCCATTTTTCGCTAAGGGCTCCATTTTGGTCAACAAAGTGACTCCAGCTTCATAACTAAATTTTCAGCAAGACAAGGTTGTGTTTTTTCCATACTAAAGATCATTTTGGTAAAAGCAGACACGTCCCAGCCAGCATCACTTACCATGACTTGGACAGCCAGGATGCCTGGGAGGCAGCAGGTTGCACTGCCTTGCTGCTTTGGAGAAGATCCCTTGCCCTATGGTCCACACCTCTTCATCAAAGAATAAGTTGAATGGGAAATGTCATAGGAGATCAATTTCTAAAAAATCTGCGCTATTCAGTTGCTTCTAGAATGAACCTGAATTTTACAGAAGCACGACAGAATTGTGGATAAATGGATGTCCCAAACAGTTTATGATGCAATTTCTCAGACAACCTCTGACAGCCATTTTATGGACTGTGTTTCCAGTGCCTTTGTCCTCAAGTTATTTGAATCTAAAAATTTGGGCACTGCATGTCAGAGTATGTGGGCTATGTACAATTAACTTATATTGAGGTTCAGTACTTCAGTTCATTGTAGATACTCAGGCAAATGCTAACCAGTTGCCCAAACTCAGTTGACAAAAGCATTCTTAGAAAAGTAAGCAGATGACCGAAAATCAAAGCATATGTGTTGCTCTTTTCCTGAAAAGCAGCCTAACAATTATAGCCACTTCTCCTGGTTTTGAGGAGGAGGGTTTGGATCAGATTTTCCCACTCCTGCTCTCAGCCTCCCACAAAGCACGGACAAACCATTTTCTTAAAGGTTAAAGAGAGTCTGTATAACCTCGTAAGTGCAGCATGTCTGCTCCTTGACCTCAGCTCTCAACATTGTCCAAAGTGTTTCTGGAGCGACAGAAATAATAATAACCTCCCCCCAAATGCAGAAGATTGCTGAACACATTTCTTAAGCCAAAGACTTCTGTCTTGCTACAATATGCTGAAGTAAAAACATATCCAGGAGTCGTCCCTGGAGTCTCAAATCATTCTCTCATCACACTGGGTTCAAAGACAATGTGAGTTGTGTAGCATAGCTGAAAGTATCTGCATAAAGCAATTCCTCTATGATGTTGTTTTGTTTCTGGCTTGCTTTTACCTGGGCTATCTGAAGACATTGTTTGAGGCTAAGGAAAAAAATATGAATAATGTTTGGGCCTAGAGATCAAAAAATCAGACTTATTTCCATAGTCGTTAGTAGCCAGTATCCCATGTGAATCTGTTCGTTTCTAAAGCTGCACTGAAATGCCGGGTGTATTAGGAAGGATTTCTTTTTATTTTTATTTTATTTTTCTAAGAGTTTGTTCTTCTTGATTTTTGAAGATGCTGAAAGCTTTTTGATGTCACAAAACCAATCATAAGAGGGAAAACACAAATTTAAATGTGAGATAAAAGGGGCTTTGCATGCATGCATAACAAGAAATCCATTGAACAAAACAAATTACTTACCACCTCCACAATGGCTCTCTGCCTCCAAGGGATGGGCTGGTTCACAACGAGGAGGTGACGGTGATAAAGTCACTGTGATACTGTGATCAGAAAAGCTGCGGTAAGAAAAAAAAGTATATAGGGGAAAGTAAACTACAAAGAAGGGAGGGTGGAAAAAAATGGATCACTATTCCCCCGGGACTGTGAGTGACTTTCAGTATTCCCCAAAAAGTTTCACTTCAAATGTTACAAGGCCAAAAAGGTCTCTTTCTGTGTGCCAGTTCTGGCAGCAAACAGAAAAGGCAGAGGAAGGAGGATGGCTGAATTTTTCATTCAAATAACTTTGTTCCCGTTTGGATATGCCTTGTCTGGAATCCCCATTGATGGCAATGAGGTGTGAATTTTCCTGATTTGGAGGGCAAAAGTGAGCTCTTGGATCTAAGTTTGTTTTTAAGAGGTTTGCTTTGGTTTGATTTTGTTTTCCATTTACAACTCTCCCTTTCTTTCACCATTTTAAAGCCATGAATGATGAGTAGTAAGGGTTGGGGAAAGGCCAAGAAAGAGATGTAGCTATAAATTTCCTTTACTGTTCTGTGTTTCAGTGTTTGGGAACCACTTCAGATTGGTTAGCAAGAAATACTCATCCCTCCAGTCCCCCGCTTCCACCCCCAGACAGGGGTAGATTACACTGGACACAATCCTTTTATATGTTTTTTTAACATTTATTTTGTTTCCCAGGGCCAAGCACTGATTTTTAGGAGCTGAAAGTCTGAGGCTGCCTCAGAAAATACTGTACCTACTATGGAAAAAGAATATTAAAGATACTTGGTTTGTAGGACAGAAGTTATGTCTTCATTTGACCAGCTGAGCTTATCCAAAACATCAAGAGTTTTCTGAGTACAAATGCTTACCTACGCAGGTCTTACACGTACACTGCCCCCAAGGCTGTTGTAACTGAAGCCCTTCCCACCAGCGAGCCCCACTCCAGCTGCACCCTAGACATTCTCACCCTCGGGATGTGCTGGCTTGCGCAAGGGTTCTTCATGCCCCGTTTCTACTGGGGTTCAAAACCAGAAGGAATAAAACCCACAAAGCACTCTGAAGTAATTTTCTTTCCAAAGGACCTGGCATATGGTCAGAGTGCCTGGAAATATTTAGCTTTTTTTCATTTTGACTTTCTTGTCTTGGTTTCTTCCTTTTCCTCTCTTCTTCTATCATTCCCTCTATTTCCTTGGTCACTGAAAAAGTTAGAAAAAGAGGAGAAAGAAAAGAGATGATCAAACAGAAAAATAAATGAAAGGTTGACTTGATTTTTAAGCAATGAACAAAAATCTGAAACACTTCCCTGAAGATTTTTTGGTGTTTTGTTTTTTTCACATGGGCAGGTGACTTTCCTGCCTGCTATCAAGCTATTAGCCAGTCAAGCTCCTTTTTTTCTGTCCTATCACAGCAAATCCTTTGGTCACATTTTTGATGGTCAGCAACCTATAGCTTTCATATGCATCAAATCTCAGCTACCTTTGAAAACGGCTAAGGTCAAAGGATTTGCTCAAGAATCCTCTACTGTCAGTAAAAACTTATCTATGGCCTTCCATAGTGTTTTGGGATCAGATCTGACCTAATTTGGTGAACCACTGATTGTTTCTTCCTCCAGCATGATTGTCTTATTATGTTTACTGATTTATGTTATAGGAGTTGTCCTTGGTTTTTGATATCAAAACAACTGTTCTAAAGTGTGTCAATTATCACATCCAATTGAAAATTATAAATTTGAACTAAATTTTACTTCATAGATGCCCACTGTATTTTTGGAGCTCTAATTTTAATGCCAATCAAGGGAGGAAAATATATCTCAAGTACATAGAGACTATATAGAATGGGTAAGTGTTGGAAGACGCCTGAAGGAGATTTAAGAAGCTTTTGCTACTTCAAGTAAGCACCTCTCTTAAGAGCTGTTGCTTTTACCAGTAGTACTATGTCTTGAGGATGTGAAGAGCATTTCCATCACTGAGAGGAGCTGCAGAGAGTTATACAATAATCACCTGCAAATTTGACAAAGCAAAGTCAGGATCTTAATACTGCAATTCATTTCCTTTGATATATTGTCTGTCATCTCCCCCTTCCCACACAACCTCTTTATACTGAGAGGGAGATGGCACGTCACCCATTCCCTTGACTGTTGAGAGAGATGGTTATTTCTCTCCCCTTTCTCCCTTTCTCTCTCAGTCATCTTCTTTCTTTCTCTTGTCTTTTTTCTCCCCTGGTTTCTTCTGGTTGTTTCTTCCATCTGCCCCTGCCTCTTGTACAGCTCTTTCAAAGGAGAAGGAAGAATCCTGGTTGCTTCAGCTTGCTGCAAAATACCACACCGGAGATCCAGCCCGTGATGAGGGCATTGGCCACAAGGCCCACAACCAAGTGAGACTGTCCCAGTACACCCCTTTGGGTATGGCCAGGCTGCATTTTCAGCGAAGGCCCAAACTATGCTCATTTCACTTTCAAAGAGCCTGGACAGGCCTTTGGGGAGCTCTGAAGTCCAGGGGAGGAGAAAGCTCGCATTCATGCTGCCCGCTGTGCAGGGAGGACAGGCCTGGCTGAGGACGTGTCTGCATGCCTGCGTTTGCCACCCAGCTGCCCTCAGGAGCTACAGGGTGTGAGATCTACACAGCCCAAAAGAGCCTGGAGCTGAGTAATAATATTTATATAACCAGGCTTTTCATTACCGTGGGCTTCTTTGTCACTGGCTCTCATTGGCTAGCAGAGGCTAAAGAAACCACAGTTACAATTAATTTAATTTTTAAATATCTTCTCAGACTTTACCACTTAAAAACTACCTATGGTTTCAAGCGTGATTCACACGGCATATCTGGCCCTTCAAGTTAAATCGACTTAAAACTTTGATAGAAACTCTGAAGGCTACAAAGCCGAGGTTTATTTATATCTGTCATAATCCCTGTGAAATCCTAGGAGTGGACTTACCCAAATGAGAAGTCCCAGTGTTTGGGTTCTTGTCTAACCAAGGCTCATTGATTTTTAAGCGCATAAATTCAGGAACTCTAAAGACCCAGCCAAAGACAATACAGCAAGCAGCGCAGCTCGGAGTTCCCCCCGGGGAGGAGATGTGGTTGTAAACACTTGAAAATGTTTAAATGCAGTGAATGCTCTAGTTATATTTGGTAGGTCTGACAGGACAAGAAGTCCTAACAATCTGAAACACTGGACAGAATGGGAGGAAAGACTTGCCAAAGATAATAAAAGCCTCACAGCCCTTTTTGCATCTCCTCTGCCAGAGCATGGCGTTATCACGGTCTCGGTCCTCTTAGAGATGTTCTTCCCTCTGGGCAGCTCTGATCCAAGGGACATGGCAGATGTTCTTTGCATTGCAAGTTCACCTGGTGGGGGCCTCACACACCACTCAAGGAGTGAGGAAGACCTTCACAGAGAGCAGCAGCATGACACTTTCATGCTGGGCCACAGCGCAGTTTGGACGGCAAAGCCCTTTGCACCATGCCCAACACCCTTGACCACTTCTACAAGTCTCTTTGTAGCTGCACGTTATGGACGGGTTTAAATCAACTTTTGTACAGATCTGGTAATGAAACAGAAAGATTAAATGATTTCCCTAGGATCTCAGGGGAAGCCTGCGAGAGGAGAACAGCTTGGTCTGGGCTTATCCATGTCACGTGTCTGCTCCCTGGCCCATCACCATCTCTCCTGACAGTGCCGGGCTCCAGGCCCTCAGCTCCCGGCAGCAGCGTTACGTGGGGTCAGTATGAAGCCCTCCCAGGCAAGAAAATGGAAATCTATCTCTGCAGAAAAATGTTGGAGACTTCTAAAAATACCTCAGTTCAAGAAGCATCAACATTCCTCTGTAAAAAAAAAAAAAAAAGGTGCGGAACAAAGAGCAGATAATGTCCAAAGACATGCTGAATGCAAGGGGACTGTGGTTCAAAACTGGGACTCTGGGGTTTGTGAGCAACGGATGTGAGTAGCAAAGACACCAAAGAGGTTAGTGCTAGATAGATGGGTAAGGAGAACAAGAGCGTTCGCAAAAATACCAGGGGAGATGAAGTACTAGCGAGAAGTTGAATCCTTCAGTAAACCGAGACACTGAACTCTTTTGAAATCCGCCTTTAAATAAATATACAAACAAAGTTTGAACAACTAGAAAACACTGGAGAAAAATAAACCTGTAAAAATAAAGATAATGACAAAGAATGGGTAAGGGAATATAGAGGAAATATGAATATAAACAAATCAGCTTTCCAGATTGCGTGCAACCCAGAACACTTAGGGAATTGAATAACAAATTTATTGTACAACCAACAATTATTTTTTGACAAATCATGGGAGATTCCCAGGGCCTGGAGCAAAGCAAATATTGTACAGATTTTTCAGAGGAGAACTGAAGCGTGATCCCAATAATTACCATCTCATACGTCAGTTTTCTCTCCCTGGTAGTATAATAGCACAAATAATTTCCTGAGACCTGTGGGGCTGACCTGCTCATTACCCTGAGATGATCCAGTATAGTCCAGCACAATGTTGGTGTGGGGCTGACTGACAGCTACGGTCCCAACCAGGGAAAAGGAGAATGACTGTCTCGGCTGTGATGCATCCAGCAGCATGTCTGGACCCCACAGTGCAACCCTGCGCAGAAAATATGCAGGATGATGCTGAACAAACTCGTTTCCAAACTGTAAATAATGCCAGTGCTCTGCCTAAGCTAATTAGCCCCGATACTAATTTACCTGATCCAAAACTCAGTGGCGCTGTGGAAAGCGTGTGTTTACATCCATGAAGAGCCCTGTGAGGAAATTCTCCCAGCTCAGCCACGCGCTGAAGGGACAACTCGTCCATCTCGCTTGGATTCCACATTCCTAGAAATGCAGCGGGAAGGAATTCAGAGAAAGCAAAAAGATTTACAGATGGCTTAAAAAAAACCCTACATTGTTAATATAATGAAAAAAAGGGCGAGACAATGAATAAACAGCCAGTGCTGCGGTCAGGCTAATGCTCGTAGCTGTTTGTCCAGCTTCTGGGAAGGGGCTACGGGAAAATTCCTTTCCTTAATTTCTTGTTCCCACCCAAAACCTGCTGGTTTTGACTTTGTGCAGGGCATGTCTATTTCATCTATAATAATTATTCATAGATATTTTTTAGGGCCAGGAGGGACAATTAGATCATCAGTTCTGGCCTCCTGCATAACACATGCCATAGAATTTCATCCAAAAAGGTAATGAACTATTCACCTCGGTTGTGGTGGTGGATGAGGGCTGAACTGTTTGATCCTGTGGCTTTGGGGGAGATCGCTGATGAATTTTGACATTTCTCCATACAGATTCTGCAAAGCATCATCACATGGAAAACCCCATATAATAAACAATTCTCTTTTCCAAAAAAACCCACTACTCGGAGAAAAAGGGGGGTGGGGGGCAGTGTGGAAGCCCACAGTATAAATGGAAAAAATTAGAGATTATCAGCTTTTTTCAAATTTCATATCAAGCTTTTTCTTTTTGCCCTCTTCCTAGTTAACTTTTGTCAAAATAACCAGACACAAGCATCAGGGAAACTAAATGATAGTTTAGTCTCCAAAAGAGGTGAAAAAAAAACATTTACTGAAATGTGTTTCTGTAGTAGACTTTATAAATCCATTCAGTGTGGTCTAATGTAAGTCAGGCTTTAACAAATATTTTTGCTCATCTTGGTTCCAGGATAAAATTGTAGAAGTTACTGAAAGGTGAAAAAAACCCTCAATCTATTCAACTTAAAAAAAAAAAAAAAAGACATTTAAGGGGGGTCTAACTGAAGTATACAAAAATCTTAGCTGAATGGATAATATCAATGCATGTTACTACTTTTGATACTGCACAGATGACAGGATCGGGGGCATAAATGGAAGTTCAAAAAACAAATTCAGAGGAGACATAAGGAAGTGCTTTGTCACTCAAAGAATAATAAATGTTTGGAATGGCCTACTGGGCAAGGTTGTTGAGGCAAAGACAGTGGGCTCGTTCAAGAAGCAATTAGATGCTATCCTGGGGGAAACGCTGTATTACAAGAGACAAGCATCAATGTATTGAATGGCCTTTTCTCATTCCTAACATTTTCTATGTTCTTTTCTCCAGCTTGCACTCTTAAGGGTCTGCAGCCTCAGTGTATGATATCAAAACTGAAATCAGGCCCAGCAGTGTTCTCCACTAAACTGGGCCAAGAAGCATAATAAAGATTTGGCCTTGCTATAAAAATGTGCCGCGCTGTACTGCTACCCTGCTTATTCCATGCTGGCTTCCGGGCTTCTAATAAAGGAGCAGGCGTTGGGCAAAGCACCCAGGGTTCAAAGATTTGTTTCACACCTTGTGTCGAGTCCGGAGCGCACTTTCGAGAAACTGGGGCACCCTGCCCTTCAGGTGGGAGCACTTCAGAGGTGGGCCAGGACAATTCCAGTGCACGCACGGCTCTTTGGATCCTTCACAACTGAACTCGGTATTCAAATGTGCCTTTATTAGTAGTTATTAATATTTTTTGAGAATTGCTCCATCCCTTTCAGCTTATCCATCCTTTCTAATGCTCTTTCTTCTCCCTCCAAGCACAGCGCTGATCCTTTCCCCCTTCTTTTCCCCTCTGCGTACATCAAAAGGGACGTAAAGTTTGTATTTGTTCTTTGGTGCATGAGAGGGCACTGGCATGACAAGCGAGTCTTTAGAAGGTTAAATAACATACCGTGCGTTGTGCCAAGATGGGGGGCACTGGTCACAGAGCAACCAGCCAAAACGGTGCGATTGCACCCCACCACCTCCTGGGAAAACCGCAGCCCCTGCCATGCTGAGGTCCCCCCAGCTGTCCCAGCACCACTTGCTGCACACCTTCATGCTCCTGGGGCAGCAAAGAGGGATCTGTAGAGCATCCCACTGGAGATGCCCCATTTGGGAGGTGTCAGGTTCAGCTGCTAAGGAGCACAGAGCTCCTGGCACCCAGCTGAGCAAGCTGAAGTCCACTCAGAAGAGAGGAGTGGTCCAAGATATATCTTAGGTTAGCCATTTTATTGCATTCATCTCTTTTACGGGTTATGGAGGAAACTTCAAGGGCTCTCTGTAGCAGGCTGCATTGAGGTACTACAGTAAAGATGGTCTCTCCTCCCCTAAACTTACTGGGTATCCTACAGCGAGAGATAGTAGGCAAGCACTACTAGACAGTGAGGAAGTACTTGAGGACATTCATTTTACTAAACACAGAGACTGTGCAGCTCTTATCAAGTATTTCATAGGCAGCTCAGCAGGGAGGGATTTTAGGGAAATATCTAAAGAATGATGCATTTGTAGCTGTGCAGTTTTGTATGGGAAATCTCTACCAAACATGACGGGCTGCACAAGAGAAGGTATTAAACTAGTTTGAGGTGTGGTGGGAAATGCATGGATGTGCAAGAAATGCTCAGCTAAGAAAGCAGCTTAACGACTGGAGGCGAGAGATGGCAGCCTCTCGCTCTCCAGCCAGGGTGAGGAAGGAAAAAGGAATTGAGCTGCCACCCCTGCCCAGAAGCTAAGGCAGCCCCTAATTCAGGGCCAGGCAAACAGAAGTTAAATTAATATGAATTGCTGAAAGACTCACACAGTCTGTCCTTTCTTCCCCTAACTCTTCTGCAAGTTTGGGTTTGTTGTTTTTTTTATTTTATTATATTATTATTTTTTACTGGCGAGGGATTCTTATTATTACTGTTCTAACCTTCATTACAGTGGCTTTGTGCCCCAGCACTCCAGGGGAAATGCATATTCAGAATAGCTTTGCAAGTGCTGCCGAAGCCATTTGATGTCTGCACCACTAGCTAAATTATTTGCCAACAAACTTTGAGACTTTTTGCCCTTCCAAAGGAACCATTTCACATGTGGTTTTTGGCTTCCTCTGCAGTGGCCCAGCAATATTATTTTATCCCAGCAAAGAGCACATTATTGTTTAATATCACTGCTATATTCCAGTATGTTTCCCAAGATGATAAATGTTGGCACAGAAAAGAGGCAACTTTTTCAAACAATAAGTAATAAATTGTGGAAGGCTGAGGTAAATATTTTTCCATGTCCCCAAACAACTCTGAGTACATTCCTGAGGAGTGTATTGACAGTAAAATGTTTGAGAACAAGAAAATTTGTTGGATCAGGTTGTGGTTGTTGTCCAACCCATAAAATATCAAGAAAATTCCTAGCTCTTTCTACCATCTGTTCCACTGTGTACTTCTGGGTGCAGCTTTAAGTGAAGCATTCGAAATGTCTACTATAGCAAATATGAATATGAATGAGTTAGTGTGAGAAGATAAACTGCATTGTTCCAAGACTTTAGGAAAAAAACCAAACTGAACCAGAAAGTTTGTCAGATATGTCCAAGTGTAGGGGGAGGTATCTTGGCAAAGAATTATTCAGACACCTGGATTCACTGTGCCAGTGAGATCTGCAGTGCTTGGGGTGCCCGTTCCTGCCTGGTGGCATGTGATCCCACCAAGCAAGGTTAAGAGACGTCACACACAGGTTGCTGAGCACTGAGAGTGTGCAACGAGCTGCTTGTGAACAAGCCATGGACAACAAATGTCAGAAATTAGTTACTGAAAATGTCACCTCAAGATTATATTTGATAACCACTCCCTGCTGAAGGGCAAGCTGCAAAGAGAAAAGGATGACCAAAATTATTATCTAATGTAACATTTACCTGCAGGTAATGCCATCCTTGCGCGCATGTCCTCCAACACCACCCATCTCTACCCCTATACCTCTCTTTGAACCCCATCCTTAGAGATTCTGCCCTCAGGCTGGGACACCCAGGAGGGGTGCTCACTTAACCCACCAGGAGCCAGAGGGAAAAGGACTGGCAGCTAAGCTGCAGGTACCTGGCCCCAGTGGCACGGAAATGTGCCCCTCAGAATATATAGAAAAGGCTTCATGATAATAATTTTTCAAAGGATTTTTACAACGTTTAAATATTGAATATGGGCATATTCAACATCCTTCTGGGACGATATTTGGCTGTTTAAATGGAAACTACTAATCCTCTAGCACTATAAGGGGAAGACATACTCAGTATACATACTCTGCACTGGAGACATAAATAATAAATGCAATTTAAACTGAAATTTCAGCAGACTTTCCATTAAGTAACAGATCACTGTTGGATGGTCATGGTTTTTTATATCTGGCAGAGGGCTGTATCTCAGATATGTAGACATCATGTAGAGATGGGATATTTTGTACGAACATTAATAATGATGTTCCTACATTGCTCATGCTGTGGAAATGCTTCCTATTCATCTCATTATCTTCTGGTCCCACAATGGCAGCATGATGAGTGCAGAGAAATGAGTGAGAAGCCTTCTATGTCTTTGTGTGGTGGGTATAAAATGCTTGCAAACCAGATGAATGCTAAATACATTATCTCTTTGACATTTTGCACTACCCTTCTGGAAAGACCCCATATATTTAATATCAAAAGGGCAGAGACCACTTACCATGGGAGAAAAAGAGAATGACTGCTTTGTCCTGCTATCTGTATCCCAGGGAGCAGATCACAGAGGACCAAGATGGTTTCCCTTACGCCTTGAAAGGGGCTGATGAGAACCCAGAAGCACCTAGATAGAAGTCAGATTCATTCACTCGTATCAGTCCCACAGGTCTGCTCTAAATCGCATTTCCTGGTTGCCTCCTCCAGGGTTAAAAAGATGGCAGAGCAGACTGTGCCAGAGAGAGGTTGTTCTGAGTTATTGTTGTGTATGTTTCAGTGGTCATTGCTGTCTTCATAACCCTCATTTTAATATAAATCACTTCTGTTTTCACATTTTCTCCTGGACTAGTTCCACATCCCAAGGACCATTCCCATGAGTAGCTGTTGAATTTGGCCCCCCAGCTCTTCTCTAATGACCTTTCACAACATTGGTAAAGGCTTCAGCACTCACTGAAAGCATCAAAGGGCCTATTCTCATCTTTCATGGAACCTAATAAGAATGGTGGGGCTGTATATTCACAAAGCTGGCACTGCTTCTCTGCGTGTCCTTGGGCAACTCCTTTAAAAGCTGCAGGAGTCTCCATGTGGGAGAATGGGAATAATGACACTGGCCTGCCAACCGTGAAGGTTACAACACAGAATCACTTAAAAGACTTGTTGAAGCCCAAAACAATTGATGTAGGCAAAACACTTTGCAGGAAAGTAAGGGGTACACACATTCATGGAGAGGACAGTAATGTGCCTGGAGGCAGCTTAGCTGCCACCCCAGCCTGTAGCCCCAAAGTATAAATGATGACAAGACTGCAAGCATGAATATTCCAAGCTTCACTGATCTAATTTACATCAGTGGACAACTTCTTGTACAGACTAATCTCTGGAATAGGCCCCCTTCCTGCATGCTATTAACAGAACTATAAATATTTAATTTGAAATATAAGATACTAATAAGCATCTTAAATAAAAGAAAATTGTGATAGATTGGCAGACTGCCATGCTCATCTCCACTTTGTACAGTGCTTCCTTCTTGTCTTGAACTCCTAGATGACATCCTTCCGATGGAATTAATTGGCCTCTTTCTTGCCCCATGCTATTTCTGATTAATTATCTTGCAGTTTGGCCAGCAGTGGACGATGTTCTTCTTGCCGCTGCTCTTTTGGTCTCAATGCTCTCTGTTGATGCGGGATGTTTTCTAAATTCAGTTCCATTTTCCTCTTACAAGTTCCTGACCAATATTTTGTAACATTTTCTACAGAAAGAACCATCTAGAGCCCAGTGCAAAGTGAGCTGTGATCAAAATCTGTTGGCTTCAACAGCAAACAGATCAGGTTTTCACACCTGCCTCGTGCCTCAGCAGTCACAGGACAGAAATGTGTGTTGGAAAATAAAGTTGCACATGTGAGGAAGAAGAGATGACAAGACTGCCTGGAAGAAAAGAAACTGGGTCTCTCTTTTCTCGGGAAACTATAGCTTGACCTCAGCTCATTGAGAAAGTATGAAAGCCATTCCTGAAAAGTTTCATAGACGTGAAAGAGCATAATGTCAGGTTAAAGCAAACCCAAACCCATCTCAAAACCCTAATTTCCACCTTTTTCTGTTCCTGGGAATCTTTCAGAATCACTCTTTGTGACAGCTGGTTCCTGACTTTTCCCATACCGTGACATATTGTGTAGTTTACATGCCCACCCAGTGCCTTCTTATACGGTCTGTCAGAGCTGGTTTAGTCTGTGTCAGGGAGCCAAGCGTTAGTAAAGCTGGGGAACATTCTCCTAGATCAAGAGAATATTCCTGCGCTACGAGCCAGGTGCTGCAGCTACACTTGAGACCGGCCGTGGACACATACTGCACTCAGCAGTGGTATTTATAGGATTGTTAACTGTCGAAGAGATGTGAGGCACAGCCCTGCAACATTATTTCCTTTGCCTTCAAAAAGCACTTCTCTGAAGTGCCCGGAGACATCCTGTCTTAGGGGTTACTCCCAGTTAAGATAAACCGAGTGAAAATGTGTGACTACTGTCAAAAGAAGAATAATGTTAGTGCTTACAAAAGCTCCCCTTCAGATATGAACATCGTACCGTTATGCATAACCTCTGTGTTTGATTTCTCTGTCATATTTTCTCACACTGGAGATGGTCCCAAAGCAAACTTCTGAACGCAAGCATAGAACATGATTAAGAATCAAAGCCTGGAACACCAGAACATATGTTTGGCTTCTTGGTTGTATCTTTATAGAGGCCCAGCCAAAAGCCTCAGTGCAAACACTCTTGAATATTTGTATTTTTTGCACAATAGGCCAACATATTCATGCTTAACACTATTAACCCTTTGCTGACTAAACCTGTGATGCAAACCTAGTAATTGCCATTGATTCTGCAGGGGACAGAAGCCCTGTTTGACCCAAATACAAGGCTAGCTCAGCCTTGTGTTTGTTCTCCAGATATTCTGATTGCTATTCAAGTCAAGAGAACATTACTTCATACTACTGAATCCCTGAAGTAGGTTCCCATAATATTCAGGCTCTTAGACAAAACTCTGGGGGGCAGCGCTACATGGTACGGACCCACCATGCTTACTTCCAAAGGACTAGATGCAGCGATTTCCATTGGAAGCTAACGGCCTGTGGTTAAGACATGAGTAAAATTCCTCATATTAAGCTGGTTTACTCCTAGCAACAAGAAAATTGGATATCAAAGAGAAAAGGTCTTCAGTATGACCAACGGTCTATGCACGTATCTCTCAAACCTAGAATGTGCCCATAGGTACATTCCCCTAGGAATGTACTCCTTTTGTGAGAAAAGTCAAACTTACCTGCAAATGCCACAGCTGGAGGTCTGACATCATCAGATACCTCTGACAATCTGGACTTTGCCTCCTTCCTTCTTATGTCCTTGTAGGACTCTTCAAATTCTGCTGAATGTTTCTGCTCTCCCTGTCCTCCAGCCTTCTTAGACATGTCTCAGCAATCTGATGACATCCCGTACAGGTCAAGACAAAGTGTCAAACAAGTGATCTTTGCAATAAATCAAGCTTTTGCCCAGCTTTAGGCATTCACTGTCTTTTCCTCCATGAGGTTGTTTCTGACAATCTCACTAGGTGAATTAATGAATATCACACTTATAGAGATATTTTACACCACTCATGTAAGACTAGGAACTACTCAAATTATCACAAAGTATCTGCAATCCATCCTGCCTACTAGATCATGGATACAATACAGGAGATAACCTAGCATGTTTTCTTTGCACGCCCAAAATCCCAATGAAAATAAAATTACTTAGGACAGAAAAGATGAAACAAAAAAATCTCATTTAAAACTTACTCCAGAAAATTTCAGCATGGAAAAAATTTAATCATATTCATTAGTCAGATTCCAAATAAAATCAGCTGTCTTCTAAAGTGAGAACAGAGAAAAATTAGGACAACATATATCTGTGAAAAAAGTTGGACTTTTTGTATGCCAGGAGAACTCAACTAAAAGCTCCCTCCATCCAGGCACCTGGGTTTCGTTTCATAATAGCTTCGGTTCATTGTTCCTTATTATCAGAGCTGACTATGTTCAAGCTAAGGCAGATCTTGTTCCTAAATTTATGTCTCTGTGTGTGACCACTACAATATGTGTTTTGTATGCTTTTTCCTGAAAGCCTAATATAGTGATACCTGTGACACGGCTTGGACTCCCCCTTTCATGTATATTACCAACTCGAACTGCAACCTGCTGGTAGATTTTTCTTAAACTCTAAAATGAGGGTCTAACCTTCTCTTCTTTTTCTTTTTCTTCTCTGTTACCTATAATCTTGATTTGACTCACACAAAAGTGACACAGTGGGAAATCCACTCAAGAAGACTTTGACAACTAACAATGGAAACCTACCTACACGAAAGTTGACTGGTGGCGTTTATAGTGAAAAAATGTATTCAAGTTTAAAGATGTCATCTGTGTTAACTGATCCGTGTTGGTTTTGTGTGTTTTTGTCAAAAGAAATGTGCTGCGGAGTCACCTCTGTTAGGGTAAAGAAAACTAGCCAGAACAACATCACCACTAAAAAAGACAGTAATAGTCAGGAAAAAAAAAAAAAAAAAAATTAAGTTTGGGTAACTATGATTTTTAGGTTGGACCAAATCCAAGGGATTTATATGAAGCAGTGAAAATTGAGCATATTTAAATGCAATTAACATATAGAATTATTTATACTCCTGTTTCTTTTGCCTTCTCTAACATGAAAAATATTGTTATTTTATGCTAATGTATCTCATGGATTAAATTAAAATAAGACCACTGTAGGTTTTTCAGTAGTAGCTACTGATTGTTTTGGCTTCGGTTTTAGAGTCGAAGTTGAGACAGTTTACACAGGCTGCTTTCCCCCCGGAATGAAAAGAATCCAGCGCTTGCTGCAAACCCGCCTTCTTCAGCAAATGAGACACTCAAGGCCACGAGTTGTCATTGGATATCTTGGGCATTTCATCCCAGAAAAGAGAAGAGATGCGAGTCAGTACAAAGTTAAAAGACGCTATTAGCCAAGTAAAAGGTCTTAACTGAACCTATGAGGTTATTAAAGTCGTTGATATTGTACAACCTGTCCTCATGTCCTCTTTCACATTACTAGGTCTGCTGGACTAGGCCAGATCTTGTTGCTGGTCTCAGCTGACTTGAAGCAGTTTGTCACACTATTATATTTACTGCTAATAGATTATGTTCTTGAAAAACATATCACGTATTCTGCAATGTGAAACTTAACTCCAAAATGGTGCTTTGGGTCAGGTTACAAACATGTGAGGTGGAGCTGACGCTACTATGACATCCCCATGAAATGCGGGACAACAGGTAAACCTGGTGGCTCTTGGAAGGAACCTGAGGTGCTGAGATGCAACAGTGATGAACACTGTGTAAAGTGTGAATGGAAGAGAAAGGAACCGAAGGAAGAAGGATGCTGTTGCATCCCTCAGCTAATTTATTCAGATCCAAGCAGCCTGAAGAAAGGACTGAGTTCAGAGGGGTTGGTACCGCTGTCCACACTGCGGGTGGCCGCTGGCTAAACAGAAGGCTTTAACGAAAGAACAGATTTGCAGATGGCAAATCTTTCTTATCTGTGTATTGCCTACACCTAATTCATGCTTGTTAATTTAAATTAACTTAAAAATTTAAAGAGGATGGGGTAAAGAAAAAGATCATCTCTCAAAAAGAAACAATTTGAAGTGAAGCCACTCCATTGAATGTTTTTTCACTAATCCAAGTTTTTTGTCAGCCCTCACGATGCAGGAGTCGTATATAAAAGCAAGCCACTTGGCTGCTTCAGGAAAATTCATGCAGTAAACAGGGAACTAAAACATGTCATTGATATGACAAGGAATACCTCAGAAAATCCAATGAGAAGCAAATATGTTGTAATGAGTGACTGGAGACTGTTGTGGCAGCCCTGATTTTGCTGTGTGGGTCCTGAACATGCTTATTAGAGAATAAGAGATATGCAAGCCAGTGCGCCTCATGACTGCCTCTTTTTTACAGCCATTTGAGAGCCAGGTAAACTGAGGTACTTGGTTAATGCATACCTTAGACTGCTAGGAATATAATTTGGGCATCTTGTTTGATTTCAGCCACTAACAGGCATTTTCTGGTATGCTCCTCCATACACAGTACATCTTCCCCACACGGACCCTCCACCTCAGCCCAGACAAGGGCTACCGCAGAACCACAGCTCCCGTGTCACCCACCTGATTTCTCCTACAGCTTCACTGCCAGACAAGTCTCAGTATCAGACGTCCATGAGATGAGAGCTGGCCAAAGTCTCCAACCAGAAATCCCCCAAAAGTTGTGTGATTAAACAAAACAAAACAAAACAAAAAAGCCCTTTAAATTCTTCTTTAGAGAGGATGTGTTCAAGTGCAGATGGGGGTTACTGTGTCTCCCGCATCTGTCATCGGGTAGTCAGGGTAATTGACCCAGCAATACCTGCCCAGAGGAAGAGACAATGTTTGAAATTCCTGTTAGAAACAATTATGTACTTGACCTTAAAGTATGGGTCTTTCTGCTTTTATTTTTTTGGAGGGCATAAAAAAAAAAAAAAAAAAAAAAAGGAAAACAAAACCAGAAAGGCTCCCAACTCTTTGAAGGTCCTGTTTGTGCTGAAACAGACTCTGTGAATTAGTAATTGGCCTCTGAGAGCCCAGGGGATGCGAGGCTGAGGCAGCGCTCAGCAAGCAGGCACCGCTGCCACGCTCAGCACTTCTGCAGCCACTGTCCTCCCCTGCCCTGCTGCGGGGTCTCACCTGCAGTAGGACATGCCGTGGACCCCATCCCACAGCCCGCTCTCAGCACCCTCCTTGCTCAACCTCCCCCTGCCACCATCGGGGGCTACCGGCCCTTCTGTGAGGCTCCCATCCTTTGGCTCCTTTGCAAAGGGCTGGAGAAGAGGTGGCGCGGAGAAGCAGTCGATACAAGGGTGTCAGTTTGTGGGCAAAGCGCTCAAGTCTGGAGAGCATGGCCTCTTTCACAAGGTTAAAGTAGGCAGGCACCTCCCTCCATGCTCAAAACAGAAGCAAAAAAGCAAATCCACAAATGCCAAACTTGTCTGCTCTTCAGCATCGTTAGCTGTTTCCTGTTAAACTAGTAGCTGAAATGATGCAAAGTCTCTGCGGGTTTTGCTTACTTCAGGCTGTGGATGGGGGATGCAAACAGGAGGTGTCTGCTTTGCCGAGCAGCAAGGTCAGAGCTGACCCCACCAGCAACCGTCTCAGATGCCCAGGCTAGGTCAGAAAACAGCCCTGCTCCTGGGCATCAGTCCCGTGAATTTTAGAGAGAATTCACTACTTGATGTGTAGGGTGGCTCAGAGTCCCCCAAGGCAGCCCGACACCGGAGGATTAGGAGGCATCAGGGAGATGCCTCAGAAAATGGGAAGACATCCACACTGGTAGTAGCTGCTCTGCAGGATATGCTTGTCCCCGGGGGTCTGCAGTGTTTCACACGCTGTTCTTGAGGGCTTTGCCTTTCACCCAGGGCAGGGCTGGCTTTCCTGCAGCCGAGGAGGGGGAGGAGGTGGCCGGCGGGCTGCACGAGGAAGCCTGCAGCTGCTGGCTGAGAAATTGCTCAGGTTTTCCTGGCGCTAGCAGTGCCTTGGCTCGGAGGCAGACAGCATAGCAATCCCTGTGCACAGACACACCCGGACAGGTAGAAAATTTCTCTCCTCCTCTACAAGCAACATTGTCTCCGCAGAAAGATGCATAGCCCGGATTTTACACTTGTCCCTTCCGCCCTCGTAACCGCATGGGATTAGAAACAAAGAACGATCTTCAGCAAGACCATGAGCATTTCATGGGCAGCCACTTTGCTCTCCTGCTCCATAAGGAGAGAAGACACTGTGTGGTCCCAGCAGTGTCCCCACGGCCGCTCTGGAAGGAAAAGCTCGTTGTGAGCCTGGAAGTGGTGCACAGCATCGTCCCATTGGGCTCCTGCTTCCCCTCTGGGAAGCCAATCACGCAACATGAAGATACGCGCGTGGGAGTGGGATAACCCTCGTGGCCGTGTACAGAACGGGCAATTTCAACCCTGCTGGTCCCGGGGAATACAAACCATTAAAAAAAAAAAAAAAAAAAGAATTAAGCCTTGCCAATGTCTTTGCTTTAAAAATCAAAACAACAATAACAAAAAGACCAGTCAGGTTAATTACACCAGAGCAGAGAGGAATCTCTAAGATGTAAATACATTTCCACGAACATTAAAAGCAAACCCCTCTCTAAAGTGTTTTTCTTTCACAAGCAAGCAAGAAAATACATTGGATAAAACAAACTTTGCTTATTTTAGTTTCGACTCAATTACCTGTTAATGGAAAAAATCTGGCACCACTAATAATGAGGCAGGAATGAGATCACTGTTCTGGAGGCCTGGCTTGTCAGGGAAGCTTGCAACAAGAAGTGCATTTATCTGCCTTTCTATAACCCTTTTCAAGCACTCTGTCAGGGAGCCCAAAGTGAACAGCCAGTTTGGGAGGAACTTGGAACCCGCTCCAGGCCCCCTCGGCCCTCTGGGAAAAGGAAAATTATTGTTGGCAAGTCTGCCTGGCTCCAGAAGTTGATCCAGTGCCCCCCACTTGCCCATGCAGCAGCAGACAGAGCTAAGAATTTTGTTATAATTAAATAACGGAGTGCTGATTGGTTGCTGGAGGTGGTCTTGAAACTGGTGTTTAAGGCAGTGGAGAACAACGGTTACTATTCATAGAAAAAGCAGAGTCTTAAAATCCATCTGTTTCGTTCCAAATTTAGGCCAAAAAAATGCTCACTCACTGTCTTTAAAAATACCACCTGCTTAGCTATTTTGTATAATGTGCCATTATATAAGTTTGAAGGAGGAGCAGGCAGGCAGGCAGCGGGGGCTGAGAAAGGGCAGGGGGAACAGATTAAAAAGATATAGTTAGATCCAAAAATACCCCAGCAGCATATTCAAAAGGGAACACAAAATAAGGGAGCAAAGGAGATGTTTTTTGAGGAAGATTAAAACCAGGGGGTTTGCTAATGCCTGGGAACCAGCTACTACAAATGGTCTTGTTTGTGAATAAGATAATCTTTTTTCTTTTTTGGGGCGGGGGGGGGGAGGGGGAAATCACCCTTCTTGCTTCGCACACCCAACTCCACTTCTCACCGTGCTACAGGATTGTGGGAACACCCCCAGTCTTTCCCACCCTGTAGACCTTTCTGGTGGGGGGCTGGGCCAGGGCAGCGCAGCCCCTGCCAGCAGGTACCTCCCAGCCGGGGCTGTGCTTCTCCTCGCTGAGCTGGGGCAAGCAACTGGGTCGAAGGAATGAGACAAGGAGCTGGTAAAACCCCACAGCGTCTACTTTTCCAGAGCAGCTTTGCTCCGCGAGCAGTCACATTAGCAAAGCCTGGTGTCCTGCAGATGTGTCTCCTGTCTCCCCATCGTCCTTCCCCTCCCCTCACTTCACCGCTGCAATCTTACATAATATTACATATTGCAGCTGCAATATGTCCAGTTTTCCCTATACCCTTAACTCTCTCCCATGTCCCTTGTTCCCTCCAACACCCCAATGCTCTCCATGTCTCCTACCTAATCTTCTTGGCCTGCCAGCTGGGCAGGAGAGCGCAGATGCTGGTCCAGAAGTAGACGTGTGATAATTGGCCATCTGGACGCTGCCAGAGAGAATGGATAACAGCTGAGCTCTCCCTGCCTTTTCTTCAGCAGCAGATCTGGAAAGCCTCTCTTCTCAGTGCCGGCAGAGATTTCCCTGGAACTCACAGGGACTTTATCATCTCCGAGAGTTTGACTGCTGCTGTCAAATCTGGTTCAAAATGCCAGAGGATTCAAGAGTTATCAGGAGAGGGTCAGACAGATGGACAGACAGCATGACTTCATGATCTCCACTGCCTTAGAGGTCAAGGCTAACAGACGCCCCTCTCCCCCCCCCCATAAAGTGCATTTCCAACTTCAGAAAAAGAGCAACTGTAGAACATGGATGCAAGTGATTAGGGAATATTCTGGATTGATCCCTGAAGAAAATTCAGTCCAGGGGCTGGCAGACTCCTGTCCTCAGGGAGTCCTTCAAATGGGCTGGTGACATTATTGACAACGACGGGCCATTGGTATGTATTCAACTGTAGCTGATCTCCCTTAAAAGTCTCAAGATGTTTTCCAAGAGCATCTTAAAATGAATGCCAAAGTACCTGTCTACTGCTTTTTATAATACAGCAATTGCTACCATCTTTGAGTGCATTTGCATATTCATACTTTTAAGGATCCAAGAGCATTAGGCTTCCTGTCCAACAAAGACCAGTGAAGCTGAATATTGGATCTGTACTGAATTTAGTTTTAAGCTGGAGCATCTCTCCCAAAACAGCATCCAAAATCTTTACCCAGTCTTAGGTGGCAAAGCATTCCTATGTGTATGCCAGACATAGCCAGGCAGTACCGTCACACATGTTCATCTTAATTATTATTATTGTTTACTTTCATGATTGTTGCAATGACCCATGCGACTATTTTACTGTGAATTCTCTTTACATCTTTTTATGGTCTAATGAAATGAACAGGACTCTAAAGCTTGCTCTTTTTTCCTGCCTTTCCCTTCCTTTTCTCCTTTTAAGCAAAGCTTAAAACCATGTGGCACTGCTTTATTGAGTCAGCAATTGCTTAAACTTTTTAAAATTCCATACACTAAGTGAAAAATGAGATTTACGAAACTAATGGAAAATAAATGTCTCCTGAACACGCAATACATTGACTTGCTTCCTTGACTTATCCCATAAAAACAGATGGAAGCAATAGCTACAGTGAATTACGTACTGTATGTCGGGCCCCATGCTGTCCCGTGGCAGCCCCGTACAGGGACAGAGCGTGCCAGTTTGTCACCACGCCGCCCTGGAGGTTGCCATCACTTGCCTGGATCTGGGGGGAACGGGCTATACCCCTGTAGCCGGCTCCCAATCCCTTTTTACACCTACAGCGTACGGGGCGGGCTGTCATCCCACCATGTTTCCAGTGTACCTGCTCCGGTGGGGTCTTTGGCTGCGACTCCCGGGGCACAAAGGGAGTACATATAAATAACGGCAATTTTCTCCCAGCTCAAGGGATTCCGAGCAAGGGGAATTTGGAGGCAACTTTGAAGGCGTAAGCCCATGAAGGGACAGGGCTAATGCGCAGCCTGCAGGAAACCCAAGTGGTTGCTTTCCCAGGAATATGCAATTTTTTTCCACAGCAAACAAGCGTTCCCAGCACCAGTCACCCACCACTCGCGAGCTCTGTTCAACCTTTCTGTCGAACACGTGCCTCTCTCACCGCGCACACAGAAGGAAAACCAATTTGTCCGGGAACAGTGTTTTTGGACTCTGCTTTCCAAAGGCTTGCTAATAAAGCAGCGAGCAAAGAACACGCTATTTTGCTGAATATATGAATCATACCTTGATGGTGCCTCCTTTGAATCACGGCATTCAAAGATCCCCCTGGAGCACTATGTTTTACATTAGAAGAGAGCAGTTATCCCCAGCAGAGATGCAGCACATGTGTCTGGCTGATGGATGGCCATGCTCTAGTGAGAGTCAAAACGTTTAGGAGAAAGAAAAAAAAAAAAAAAAAAAAATTCCCTAGAACCCTTAAGTAGCAGGAGAGTAATTTGAGCATCGTGTTCAATTTGCTGGCTACCAACAACAGCAAGATTGGGCACCTTCCACAAGGGCTTTACAGCAACATCCTTTTCCCCGTGGCAGAGTCCCGTCCCACCCGTGCTGCCCACACGCCTGTCACGGGTGACAAGGGAACGTGTCCCACTGAAGTCGAGGGTAGTGTTCTGGCAGAAACAGCATCAGGCCTTGGATCAAGGGAGATGAATGGAGCCTGGTAAAAAATTCACTGTTATACAATCCTTCTAGTAGGAAATATGAAGCAATACTCACGTATCTTATCCTTTATTAACACGTTTGAAGCAAAAAAAAAAAAGGCTTCTGGCTTATAAACTGGTCATTAAAAAAAAAACAAACAACGGTAGCAATTTAAAGTACTATATATTCTGTTTAAACATTATTTAGTACTTCACCCAGTGCCTCCCAGCCCCTCTACAAAGCAAATTCCTTCTGCAGCCTACAGACAACCGCTTTGCAGCCAGTTTTGGTTTTATCGGACACCCCAACGGGGGACAGCGTGGTCTCAGCACCGGGGCTGGGCTTCCCGAAACGGCCCTGTTCCCAGGGCTCCGCAGAAAATCACTTCCCCCATTTCCCCATGTGAGGAAGAATACTTACCCTTCCCGCAGAGTCCGTCAAGACCGACCGAAGATAAGTGCATTACCTGAGCAACACACTGCGGGGAACAAGACCTTTGCATTTGATCGCCCTCGAGTGCCAAGATGACCGGGGCTATGGTGACATCCGCTTCTGAGAGATTCCTGGAAATGATGAAGCTTAAATCCCTACTTAGTTTAGAAAAACCAATCAAATCAACCATTGAATAAAAATTCTTGCATGTAAGTTCACTCTCATCCTGCAGCATCTGCATGGGGCGGATGCCAGATGCTCAGCGCTGAGAGCAGGCTACGCTGCAAGGGCTCATTGCATTAGAAAAAAAAAAAATATATATATATGTAAAATCAGGCTTAAATTTATCCAGGAGACAAACCCTAAGGCCAGCACAAGGATTCTGACTAATGAGGGCTACCTAAGCTCGCCTGTGTGACCTTTATAGTGCATCAGCCCTGTGTTGTGGGATCATCAGCTTGAACAAAAATGTTTAAAAGTGTTTTAAAACGTTTTAAAATTAAAGGTATCATCAGCCCTGGTCTCCCGTTCCCCAGTCAGGATCACTTCACACAGAGGGACTACATTACTTCTTTAGCTCACGTGCTATTTTTGTCTTTTGCCAAATCTAAAAACAAACAAACAAAAAACCCCAAAAAAACAAACAAAAACCCCCCACGATTTTCAACTTTTGCAGCAAAAGCTGAGCAGGGAGAGGGCTAGTGCAAAACAAATTTAGCAGGCGGCAGCACGGGAACCCGAAGGAAACGGCGTATTTCTCACAACTAGAGCTGGCTGCAAGTCACCACGATTTTCACTAAAAATGTTTTTCAAGGAAGTTTTCCACTCAGGCTGTGAATCTCTTTGGCCAGAGTAAAATGCAGTCAACGCATAAATGAGTTGACAAGTCGTTCTCTGCACATACTAAGTTGCTTTTATTAATCCAGAACTGCATGCTACAGATACTGTACAGCATGAACATTTATTCATTACAAAAAATGGCTTCCAAACCATTAAAAATGAAAATCGGAATAAGAGCATAAAACGGAACAGTAACATCACAACTGTTAGGAAACATTCAAAGTATTCACAAAAAATGTTATAGTTAGCATCTTAATAAACCAGAGAAAAATCTGAGACAGTTTTACAATCGCTTCATGTCAACTACAATGGCACTGAATGAACAGATGAACAATTTTTCAGCTTTATACAGCGTTTTTTGCAACATCAACATGCCTAGGTTTTTTTTTTTTTTGTTTTAAGTTTGCTACCTACCTGTATGTAGTAAGTGTACATAAAAGTGGCAGTCTGATTTTCCTTTTATGAATAATCTAATATACAGAATTTGGCCCTTAAGGGTTTATACCTCTTCATTTTAAATGCTTTCCGGACAATCTGCTACCAAACACGTCTGTTATAGGTGACATTAAAACTACATACATATCTACCTATGTAACATCACAGCAAAACATGATGAACAAAAAAATTACAGCATTAATAAAAAAATAATAAAGTTGTCGGGAGAAAGTTAAAAGTCACTGAGAATTTTGGCACATAAAAATTTTGCACACAGCCTACAGTCCTAATGTCGCAGGGGATTCAGCTGCAGTTCTGAACGGGAGACACTTGGACTTTGCTATTTTTCAAACAGCGTTGCTAAAAATTCCCTTGCTAAATTTTCAAGTCTTTTTGTGTGTAATGGCTTTTAAAGCAATTTTTTATTTTTTATTTTTTTACACTATTGATCCTTGAAAAAAATGCATCTGCGAATGTCCATTTGGTGGCAACTGTGTTTCATATAGCAAAAAAAAAAAAAAAAAAAAATCACAAAAGGAAATCAAAAACAAAAATCCCGGAAAAAATATATATATACACATTTATATATAAACTTAAAAACCTTGTACAAATGAGTTGTTATATATAAGATGCTTACACTAAGGGAAAAAAAAAACCTTTATACAATGTTTAAAGAAAAAAAGAGAAAAAAACATTTAAAAAGGGACAACATACAGATACAACAAGCAATTTCTAAAGCAATAAATACTACTGGTCCAATAGCGTTGTGATACTTTTAATTGTTGAGTAGCGTTCCCTCCCCCAAAAAGAACAACACCATGGAACAAGGTATATTAACACATTTTTTTTTAACCCTTTGTTTCTGTACATTTAAACAATAACAAGTAACATCACAATAAAGGTTGTTTCACACAAGGAAGAAAAAAAAAAAGAAGTTGTAGCGGCACCGCATTCGTTGTGCCCTTAAAGGTTTAAAAACCAGATGTAAAATGATTGGTTCGCAAGCTCGTATTTAATACAAATAATAAAGAACCAATGCCTCCGGCAAGGGCTGCTTCAAAATTGCTTCTTTTTTTTTTTTTAATTTTTAAAATCAGTCTTTAAAACTAAGCTATTGGAACTACATAACAATTATGTATATATATATATTTTTTAAACGCTACAAAGACTTTAAACAGCTGTTGATAAAAATTTTGGCAGAATCATGAGGCTTTTCTCATCTACATATTTAAAAAGGAGAAATTGAAATAAGAATGGGTCAAATATTGACCAATGAACTCGATAAAACATCAACTAATGTAGCCACGTGGCACAAATTAAAAACAAAACCGAGAAACGACGACGAACAGCGGACGACGACGAGGAGGAGAAGGCAAAAAAAAAATAAAAGTAATTAAAGAAAAGGAAAAAAAAAACAAACCAAAAAACAACCAACAAACAACCCAAACCAAACCCAACCCCAAATCCCAACAGAATTCAACATCCCCGAAGGAAACCGAAAGGGCTAACGAGGCTAAAGCTATTCTAAGGACTTGGTTACGAGGGAGAGCGGCTGGGGCTGTGTCCCCGCCAGCGAGCTGTGG
>NW_009647731.1:6087603-6095546 GCF_000708025.1 Charadrius vociferus | reverse complement strand
GGACGAGCGAGGATGGCGGCGGCATCATGACCAGGTGCGCCAGCGGGTCGGGCTTCAATGAGAGCGAGAGGGGTTGCGTTTGTTCAGTCTGTGGTTTCGAGTCTCTGGAGGGGGAGGCGAGCATGGCGGGGGAGGACGGAGGAGAGTCTAGTAAGCTTTCATCTGAAGAGGGTGGGCTGACGCAGCTGCCTTCACCTTGTATGTAGCGAACGCACTTTTTTTTTCTCCTAGAAACAGGGAGAGAGTTATCTGTGAATAACGGGCAGAGATGCTGACGGAGACAGTTATCTCAAGCAAAGAGCCGTCAATTAGCTACTCTGGGCTCTGCGCGGGCGGCAGCCCGGCCCCACGCGCCGTCCTGGGGGTCTGGCGGGGTGTCCTCGGCACCGAGCCTGCTCGGGAACCTCCCCTCGGCTAACAGATTTGGAAAGGATTCACCAATTGTCTCTTCGTCCCCCTGCTCTTCAGACCGCCTCCTTTCCTTAGTTATTTTAATAATCAGAAAATCAGATAAGACGTTTTTGGAGCCCACTGTGCTAATCTACAAACTTGACTTTTCTCCAGGGGGGGTGGGGGGAAAAAAAAAAAAAGGTTTAATCCTTATAAAATAAAATCTCTGGATAGTTGATGGTATCTCAAGATGTCCTGTAACGCTGTCCAACTCAACGGGGCTATCTCTACACCTGCGTCACCTGTCGTCTCTTACGATGCACTGCCCTTGGGAGGCAAGGACGGCTGCAAACTACTGCTCATTGCTTTCTCCTCTGTTAAGAACCACACCAAATCCAGAAACGTCAGAGTCAGACAGGAGGGATATATAATAGAGAGAACGAGAGAGAGGGGAAATAAAAACAAAACGAACAAACAAAGCAAACAGAAGAAAAAAAAACAGGAAAAGAACAGGATAAACAGAGTATGATCCAAAATAACAAGAATAACTGGTTGTATGGCCTGCAGGTTGTGGCTTTAAATCGACTCAGTTTTACTTTTCATTTTAAGGGGAGAGTGGTAGATTTGGGAAGCTGCTCATATGCATTTTGGGGAATTTTCCTCTGAGAGGCCATCCATGTAACTCCAGAGTGGGATCCAATTTCAGTAGGTGAAGAGCACGACGACAGGAACAAAGGTGAGGAGTAACATGGAGCTTATTTCACACCAGGGAGTATGAGAGTCTCACAAGAGCCGCTCATCTTCAAATAAATGAGTAAGTGACCCGACAGAGATCTTTTCTCCTCCCTCTGTCCACTTAATAATGTAAAGGAGCAATGAAAACAGATGACAGTTTCACACCATCTCTCTTGCCAAGTATATGCAAGACAATTCTAGCAGCAGGACAGAAATAATGAGGCAAACAACCACAGCATCTGGCGGAACGATGTTCGGTGGCCACCTTGACCCCAATAATGATGGCTCTCCAGCCCTCCTATTCACAAGCACACTTTCCATGGGAAGTGCTGATTTGAACCGCTGTCACACAGCCCGAAGTATATGACAAAGTCTGTTTGGAGCAGCTCTGCCACAAAAACTTTGGACGCTCAGCTAAGCTGCACAAAGCCACCAACACGAAGGAGTAGGTTGCTCTCCCCCTCCAGTGGAAACCTCACCCTGGCTCAGCAGCTTCATCAGAGGAAGCACCTGAGCGTGGCACAGCAGCTGAATGTCACTGGGTGACAACCCCCACTCATGTACGTGTCCCAGCTCCACTGCTGGTCACCAATGTTCTCCCCTATGTACGGCAACTACGTTTGATTTGGGTTAAACCAAGGTCTGCTACCTAGGCAATGGGGCTAGATGCTTCTCGACTGCAAGGGAGATCTAACCAGCTTGATCCTGGAGTTAAAAGATATCATCTCCCAGAGCCAAGAGGGGAACAGTAACCCCAGCACCACATCTTTCTACCAGCTTCAGCGAGGGACCAGCGCTGTGACATCCCTTCCTCAAGCTCTGCTTCACGTTCCACATGGCAAGGTAAGGGGTTAGGGCTATTAGAGTTTTAACCACGTTAGCCTGCAGACCAACACATGCTAAAAACTAAAGACAACCATGCAACTTAAATGTTAAAAAGAAAGAAAGATAGATAGAAGACAGCAAGTGAAGGCTGTAAACCATGCTTTATTAGAGCAACGTTAAAAGACAGAAAAAAAAAATTAATTTGGTGGGCTCAAAACAGAACCTGTTAACTCTTCTACCATCAACAAACAACACGGGAAGCCTCTGGCTCTTGGCTAAGGACAGTTCTGCTGCTCTTTCTCCCCTCACCTCTGTCCCACCACTTCCTAGCTCCAGCTGTGCAATGCCACTGGGGCCACAGTTCACGTTTGGCCCTTCTGTACAGCTCCAGTGGCAAAGCAGAACAGTGATGTTTCACAAAGCTCACTGATAATACTTGTGTGGAAAGGTGGCTTCTCACAATCTGGAGACTGCAGGGCTCCCCCTCCATCCCCAAATGAAAATAATTTGCAGAGACCGAGGCTCTGCTTGCCTCATTGATGGTGGTCCAGAAGCCATTCAACTGGATTGCTCTGAACCTCCAAGGCAGTTAATTACTTCACTGGAGGCAGTTTGAATCTAGTATGCCAAAAATTCAAAATCATTTTTTTTAATACTATTCAAGTTCTGTGGCCTGAAAGGAAGAGTTCCCATGGCAAAGCAGACTTAAACCAGGTCTACCTGACTTTCTGACTCTGTCAAGTTAACAACCTTTTTAAAACTAAACCCACTGGTCTGCTACCTGAACTAATTTTCCTTTGACTAGGATTAAGGGAGCAGATGCTTCCTCTGCTTCTGTTGTATATTATATTCTTTAATAGTGTGGCCACTTTCAGTCTGAAAAGCCATTTACTTAAATCATGGTGGCTCAAGGAGGAGACATTTCTCCAGCCTGTGCCATTCCCACCAGGCATTATCTGTGATCATGTACATGGCAGGGTTAGGTGGGACAGAAGGCATAGATGATAAAACCCCAAACTCTGCAAGCCAAATATCACCAGAATTGAACAACACCAGGCGATTCTGGTGAACGGGAGTAAGTAAGTATCTGAGGAACTCTTTGTGTCTCAGTTTTGTTCTCCTAAAAGTGGGAACAAAAATGCTACGTATCCCCCCTCAGAAGCACTAGTGAAGATTATTCACTTGTGCACCACTCTGAAAGCGTCAACTGCAACATCAGTCCAGCAAACACCAACAGACCTGACCCTGCTCGTGCTGCCCTTGAAACTAGTCCCAGGACAGCACTGGGAAACCTGTAATGCTGCAATTGCCATGAGTGAAAGCCACAGAGGATGACATGGGTTTATTCAGTTGCTGTGAGCAAAGATGTCTCAGTTTCTATTGTAGTAGCAAACTGCACATCTTTAGCACCTACCTAAGATGCGCTAGCAAATGCTACCATGCTAGCAAATGCAATGTTATAATGGTTAGGACCAGAACTAGGAGAGAAATGCTCTAAACTCTACCTAATGATAAAATGCCTCCATGCATTAAAAAAAAAAAAAAAAAAAGGGCAGCTGACTCTATATCAGTAAGTCTAAAGCTATCGGCTACACCATTGAACGGTGCTCCATCAGTTGTCTCTGATGAGCTGCAAAGATTTCTGACCAAAATCTGGCATAAGTTAAGAGAGGGTTTATGCTTCACATGTAACCTAAGCACTGTACAGACGGACCGAGAAGTCCCCTTGCTGATAAAATGTAGTTTTAAGAGTATGCTGTTTACTTAAGAAGCTTGGGAAAGATAGAGCAACACAAACATGATGTGCCCCTGGTTCTGGTACTTGGCATACAGAGCCTGACATGCTTCGAATACTCTGTCTCTAGACTACACAAATATCTGCTGATAGTGCGTAGTGAACAAACTGCAGAATAAAGCCTAATTAAACACAGCATTCGAGCCTTTGGCTAGCGTGAGACTCGAGCCTCCTGACACAGCGAAGTGGCTACCCAGCTCTTCTGGACCGAATTCTTCTTCCTTTAAGCTTTAAGAAACTGCTGTTTTCAATGCCTGTTGAATGTACATACTGGTACTGACATCTAAGCCCCCAACACCCGGTACTAGCATGCCTCAAATGGGACAATGTGCAATCTGCTGAAGACGTTTCCGGTGCCTTATCCGGTATTTTGACACACACCACCACCCTCGAGCCGTGTTTTCCTCGACACTAAGCACAAACAAGACTGCGTGCATACACAAAATACGATGGACGTCTGAGCTACATTCTAAATGAGATGGAGCACATGGGACTGGCATGAGTAAGAGGGGAAAATGTGGGAGAGGAATCACTACACACAGAGTGTGGTTTGGGTTGAAATACCTACCATCATAATATTCCAAATTCAAAGACTGCTTGTATCAGAACAAAGAAACAACAAATTTAACCAAATGCGATCATATAAGGAAAAAGGAATGAGAAAAGAACTACTCGGTATCCCTCCACCAAGAAAGAAGTACGTACTGAGTTATACATGGAATTAAACTCCAGTAGAACATGGGCTGTCGAAATTTGGGCTCTCTGATGTCTTTCATCTGCTTTTAATGCTGGAAACTGTTCTACTAAAGTTGCAATTAATTTTGTCTAGAGCTCAGGCGTTTACAGCTCACTTGTTGAAATAAAATTTAGGAAAAAATGTACTTTCAGAATCAGAAAAAAAAAAAAAAGACAGACATCAGATCACTTGAAAAACTGATATCTACATAAACCTTACCGAGGCGTAGATGCCTACAGGTAGCTACTTAATTTTGCAGACACCACCAAAAAAATGAGTGCAATATAAGCTGTAAACACTGGCTTTTACATTTCTAATCATGAGAATAACGCTAGTGCTGCAGATCCCAGAACCTTTTTAAAAAGCCTTTGGAAGTAGTGGACATAGACCCAAATGAAAGACAAAATATATATGTCCAGCTAAACATTCATTTTGCTGAAAATCTGAAAAAACGTACTAAAAAAGCCAAAAAAACTGCCAGCTTTAAAGACTTCAAGTTTTCTTGTTCCCAGTTCTACCACCAGGGAGAGGTTATTGGTAAAGAAAGAGAGAAAATGGCATTAAATTAGCAAGAAATTCCAAAGATCAAAGATTATTAGCAATTGATGCTGTGGGAGAGAGAAAGGTGGGGAGTGGGGGGAAAAAAGATTAAAAAAATAAAATCACACAAATGCACTAAGAGGACAGATTGCTTTTATTTCCCCAAAGGCCTAATGGGTAGTATTATACCTGCATGGTTTGCACCATAAACTCTGTCGGTCAAGCCCGAACAATGCCCGACACTTCTTTGGAGTATTTGCATCTGTTAGCATAAGGTAAACACAAAAAATACAACACAATGGTGGATAGAGCTCATTTGGTCTGCGTCATCTTAGCTACAGCTACGTTTAGCTTTCAAACACCTCAGTTTTATTTGGTAATCTCCCCTCGTACCAAGGGCAGGAAAGAAAACAGGACTTTCACAATGAGCCAAAAGAAAACAAAAAAAAAAAGTCTCCGACACGGCCGTGCGTCTGTCCGGTGTCGGTACCGCGCTCAATGCCACGTTATCAAGGGCTTTGGGAGCGACTTTCCTCGGAGGGCAGGAGCGTGGTTGAGCCACGGATCAGATGGGCTTAAGGCTGATGCTGTTTTACAGTGGGTTTTTGGCTAGCAGCAGCGAAGAGGAAGGCAAAAAAACAACCAACAACGAAAAAGAAAAAGCAAAACCCTTTCAGAGAGATGATAACTCATGGCAGTGTCCCACTCCCTTGTGTCTTCCAGATCACAACACAGAGCTAACAAAGCAACAAGGCAGGAAAAAAAAGGGGAAAGTACCAAATAAACCAGCTGCAAATCAGCCATAGCGAGTCTGGGAGAACTATACACACCTGCAGGGGCCGCACCAGTTATTCTGTTGATCAAGGCCAAAGCGCGCTCGGCATTTCTTAGGAGCGCTCAGGTCTGAATGAGTTCAAGAAAAGCGAGCAGAAAAGGGAGAGAGGAAAAAAAAGAAAAGGGGAGAGGGGGGGAGAGAGAGAGAGAGAGAGGAAGAGAGAAAGGGGGAGAAAAAAGAGAAAGATAAAAATAAGGAAAAAATAAAAATAAAAAAGGGAATAAAAATCAATGTCCTCGTTATTAATTGCAAAATATTGACTTTTGATTTAAAAGTTAAAAAAAGTGATAATCACATTTTTATTCAACTCTTGAGATTAGCTGTTGCAATTAAAGCTGCAGTATCCCTTTATAAAGGACTGTTTCTTTCCCTTTTAAAAGAGCAGGTAGAGGAAAGTCATTGTGGCTGGTCTAGTAGGATGTTTCAGGCAAGATTTATTTGGGCTGGGGTTTTTTATTCTCTTTTTTTGGAGGGGTGGGAGGGGAAGGAAGAAAAGAAGCTGAGTATGGAAGTTAGATCCTAAACATGCTTTTTTCTTCAACTCAGATACAAAATAAAAATAAGAGAAAAAAAAAAAGAAAAAAAAAAGGAAATTATATCTCCTGGGATAATGCAGCTTTTGGAATAACATTCAATTTATTTGTTTTTATTAATTTGTATTTAAAAGAATGGAAAAGAATAAGCAGATTGCGAAATGAGAATGTTAGTATCAGCCAGAAAATAGAACATAAAGCATGGCAAGGTGCTGAGTTAGTACAGCTAGTGAATTGCAATGAATAGGCTTGAGCAGAAAGGAAAATAAATAAATAAATAAAAAATTCCAAAACTAAAATAATAATAAAAAATGCGTATGCATGCTGATGTGAGAAGACTTAGTGGGAGCCATGAAAAATGCCATTAGATTAAGGAGGTTCATTACTGACTTGCTTCCATTCTTAATCAGTCTCTTTAAAGAAATACTGCATATTCAATTTGCACAGTTAGTACAACTCTTGCGTTATTTTTACTGTATTACTGTTTTAATAGCAATTGTTACAAAAACAAAAAACAAAATTAAAAAAACTGTCAAACATATAATAGATATAAAGATATATAGATAATAAACACTATCAAAACGTGTGGATGGTATTTTTTTCTTAATGTCATAAGTGTTTAATGTTAAAATCTATAATGGCAGGAAAAAAAATTAAAAAGCAGTTTATAAACTATTTTAAATGACTCAAAATGACGTTAGCACCTGTAATCGGAGGAAGTGAAAGGCAAGGATTTAGGAAACATTCGCTGTGTTCTGAAAAAAAAGAACAAATTATACAAAGGCTTCAAAAAAACTAAGTCAGGGCTTCTTCAAAATTGACTATGAGATTGCCTATGCAGTATTTCTAATTTCCTATATAGAATGGCAAACCTCCTTAATTTAAAATGGGTGCGATTTACCACTGTAAGGCATGCATCAGAACATACAGGTACAGCCCAAATTAATACCAAACACATACATATGTACGTACACGCACACACATATGCGCAAAATAAGCGGACAACTTTATAAACGATGGCATAGGCATTACAACTACGGCTCTGCGGTTAAAGGCTTTGCAATTACTACGCACAAATTCAGCTAACGTCACGAGAGGCTCTTACATGCAATGGCTTGGTTACTAGTTTTAGAAGGGCAATAACGCGTAAATAATTAGAGTGCATTATAAAAAATAATAAAAAAAAAAAAAGGCTGTCTAGTATAGGGGCCGGCTCCCCCTGAGGCCAAGAGACTCATACCCACCTCCCCCGTACCCAGGAGCGTCACACCAGGATTGCCACACTTCCACTAAGCAAGAGATTCAGACTTATTCTTACTTACCATTGGTCTCGCCTGGCTGCTTATCCCTTTTCCTCTTCTTCTTCTTTCCCTGCAGGAAACATACACAAATGAGAAGGATTAAAAAAAAATAATAATAAAAGAAAAAATCCCAAAACACGTCTTCTTGCAAGACAGCACCAAGCGATGGGGCTGCAGCCGGTGCGGGAAGCTCCCCGGGGAAGACACCGAAGCGCGGTGCCGGCTCCCCCCCAGCGCCGGGGGGCGCGGCGGG
>NW_009647731.1:6082942-6087577 GCF_000708025.1 Charadrius vociferus | reverse complement strand
TGGGGATGGCTCTGCTCGCCTTCCCTCTGCCTTTTCCTACAGCCTCGCTGACAGCCCCCCCAACGCTAGCATCCACCAAAGCCAGAAGCAGCTGGGGAGGGGGGGCAGGCAAGATGCTTATGAGATTTGGCTTCCGCTTCAAAAAAAAAAAAAAAATCATTCCTGGTCATGTTTCTGTGGGATGGGGAGGGAAAGAAGGGGCAACAGTGGAGATTCAAGGTGGGAGAGTCCATGAGTGAGGTCAGATTGAGCCCGTGGAGTTCCTCAGCACCCAAAACCAACCATCAAAGCAGACGAGGAAGCCACAGTAATGAGCAAAACCTAACCTGCAGGTTTGTAAGTGCACTGATATCTTTGGAAGCGACGTCAGGAAGAGAAAAAATCCATATATAACTAAGACCGTTCCCATATTTTGCTCTATCACAAGAAAAAAAATGACCAGTAATGTTTTGCTAAACTGTGCCCCTTTCCCAAATACTGTCCCATAAGATGATGGAATTTGTTACGGTTTCTGACTGGAGGGAGAAAGGCCCTTTCTCCATTTCCCTCCCACAGTGTTGGAGAGGACATGACCAAAGGCCTGACTTCTGTGGAAACCCAACCATTGCTTTCCAAGAAAAGAGTTATAAAGTAACAAGCACGGCTCAAGAGAGAAAAGTGATTGTCTAATAAAACCCTTTTAACACTGAGCTACAGGGTTTGCAGACCAGTACAAAAAGGCCAGTGCAGGGGACGGAGTAATTTCATTTTCACACCTCCCCAGATGCTAAAAGCAATGACATTTGGGCCAGCAATGTCAGCTGAACAGTGCAGAGATCCTTGCTTTTGAAGATGTGGCACTAAGAGAAGCTGGTGAACAGACACCAAGCCAGCAGTTCCTTGTGGTCAAAAGGGAACAAACACCTCTTGGGAGGAGGAATCTCACAGTACTTTTGAAGGGATGGACATCTCTGTGGGGAAGCCAAGAGGTTCTCCCACATGGTGGACATCCTTCTCAGTAGGTTGGTCTGGCTCCCAGCTAAATGGTTAAGATTGGGTTTCAGCCTGGGACATCCACTATAACATTTGGGATGCTCACTATGATACGTTCCCTGGAACATATTAGTAAGAAATTCCTGCAACGTGAACGCTGGATTTTGACTGGTTGCTGTTGTCGTTGTCGTCACATTTTTCCGCCCCAAAAGCTGGCTTTCTGGCACGGGTCCTTCTGTCCTCATTCCCTGCTGCTTGCTCAGGGTCGTAAACTGCCACCCTGCTGTCCAGGCTGTGACAAGCACAGTCTTGTTCACGGGAGCCTTCTGGTGATGGAAAAAGCTGTGCGCACCATCAATTTTAAAGGATTTCAAAACAACATGCGCGTAATCCTGTGGCCTGGATGCTGCTAAGAAATCATCTCCCACACCTCTGAGGTCATTCTGGGGGATACGGAAAGTTGTTGCTCTGAGTCAATTGCTACAGCAGCCATCAGTCTAACATGACAGGCAGACAAGACAGACAAGCATTGCTCCTAAAGCTCCCTGAGAATAAAATAGGGAAAAATGTGGTATCTTGAAGTCCACATATCACATAAAGATACAAGAGGCTCAGACTGCTCCATCTATATTGATCCAGATTGACAGTAACTCTGTGAAAGCCGGTTATTTTTTTCCAGGTTTATAACAACGTAACTAAAACCAGACAATCGCCTCAGGACCATAAGCCTGATTTTTATTTAATCTCAAGGAGGCCACTTGCATAATTAACAGACTGCATCTCGTAACAAATTTGCTTAATTTCTGCAGTACATTTGGGAATTCAAGGGCTATTCCAATTTGAGACCTTCTAACTTCTTCACACAAGGGCCAGCCAGAACAGAGATCAGGAGTCATCTGCCCTTTGGTGACCTTGGCCCTCTTCAAGCCAGGTATTCAAGTACTCTAACCCCTTTAGGGAGCAATCTGTTAAAAACAGCTGATATACAGGAATGTCAGCCAGGGATCAGGCATTTCTAGTTCCTTTTCAACACAAGCTTAGAGAACTGCTCTAACAAAGAACTGACAGAGGTCCCACTAACTTTTTTTACACCCTTTTCAAAGGAAATAGGGAGAAGAATCGCCTGGCTTGCTTGTTCAATTTCTGTGCTACAAGAAGATATTTGATTAAGTAATTAAATTAATACATGGACTTCAGAAAAGAATTATGGCAGCAGTTCTTCAAGTGCTCTGCAGAAGACACTGTTTTGCCTTTGCCTCAGATTGTCCTCCTAAGACTGGAGCAGATGGTTGATATTTTCCGTCATCATACTATACAAATTCTTAGGCTGGAAGTAAATGTGGATGAAAATACTCTCTCACCGTTTTGGCAGCTCCCTCTGCAGAGTCAAACCAACATGGGTTTTGACAGGACTGAAGAGTTCTTTGGTACTAATTTTCTAGACAAGCAGCAGGCGAGGTGACTTGACCCTCACATACTTCTGAGTCCAGCACTCGGCACCGCCTAACATCTTATATTAGATCTCAGGAAGAGCAAATGTGCCTTGTGACACCAACGAGCCACGAGGGATTCCCCGAATCCTCTTCTCTTGTGTAAGCACAGTGTGAAAGCTGCTGTTTCTTGAATGCTCCTATTTCTGAGGACCTGGGCTACATCAGGCGTGAGGATGGGACCAGCTGTAAAGTGCCTAACGATTTAACCATTTCAAGCAGCCCAAATGTGCTCCTCTTCTAGATGTGTGAAGAGCTCCAGACCCTATGAAAAGCTGAGGGAGGAGGGGAACTCGGAGAGCTCTGAATGGACCAGGAGAGGAGAAATAAATAAATCCTGCAGATGATGCCATCGTGTGATGCAAAGGTACTGCGCTCTCCTCAGGCAGGAAGGTTCCCCCTGAAGGTCACTTGGGGGTACAGCATCAAGCCGCTGGGAGAGCGTCGGCTTTCTCATCCTGTCCTTTTTAGCTCAAGAAGAAAGGGTTTCTCAGTGCTCACACGGTGAGGACAAAAGTAAAAGGTCCTAAACACTGAAGGCTTTGTACATGCCCATCTGTCGGTGGCACAGTCACTGCGCAGAATGAGCATTCCCGAAACCTCAGTCGAGCCTATACTCCCTTTTGAACACCCAAGAAGATGATACTGCACAGTGTCGAGGAACTACTTCCAGCCTATGGTCTGACAGTCTCAGGCCAGACTACGCCGGAAAGAAAGCGAAAACGTGTTTAAGCAGGAGCAGTGCCTCATTGGGCTTAACGAGGTCTCCTCTGAGGAGCATGCACAGCTACACCTGCAACAGCAACGAAAGGAGGAAGCGAGGCAGAGCCCAACAGAAAGGAAGGATGATCAAGAAAGAACAGGAGGATTTCAAAAAATGTCCTTAAGTACATCTTGCTAAATAAGTGAGCGTGTGTATTCTCCACTGCTGAATGGTGGAAAAGCACAGAGAGCCGCTGCTGCTCTAGGCTTCGCTGCAGACTCTGAACTGGCTTCTGCCCATCCATACATGTAAAAGCAGATTCTCATAGAGGTAAATGCTGTCACATACAAAGCACACAGTTTATGTGATTTACGGCCAAGTAGAATATTTATGGTAAACCAGTGACGATGATGATGATGGAGGAGACAGACTTCAACAAAAACAAAATGCGTAACACTATACTTAACTGTCCTGACACCTATATTACAACTGCTGGTCCCCAAACCTGCAGGAAAAGTCTACCTGGAAGTTAGGGAGCAGCGTTTATTCCAGAGTTAGAGACCTTGAAAGTTTTAGATGATTTTTATTGATTTTTTTTTTTTTAAATAATCAAGATGCTGCTGGAATCCTACTAGAGAGGGTTTAGAGCTCCCACCAATCCACAGATCTGTCAAGAATTTATGGGTTTAGGCTTGCAAACATTTACTACCAGATGCACCGCTTACCCTTCGTGGGAGGAGGAGTTGTATACTACTAGTAAGTGGATACAATGCTGGTCCTATGTTTTTAACGGACAGAAAATTCTACCACTTTTAGCTTTAAAACAGGCTTTCTGAAAAGCGGGGGGGAAAAATCAATTTAAAAAACACTCCATTAATTGATCATAAACTCCAAAACACTTTTTGAAAAAATGAGGAGGGGAGGAAAAAAAAAGATAACATGGCCATGAAAAAGCAAAACGCAATCGAAATACACAACAGTAGAGCGTGGAATAATTCATTTAACCCCACTTGAGAGTAAGACTTTCAAACAAGTCACGCTTTTGGTTTTGCCAGTCCTTCTCTGAAGCTAGGATAAGTCATTCTTCCACTTTCCACTATACTCTCACACAGATAAGCACAAGACACTAATTATTCATCTTTTTGGTGGAAAGGAGAGGAGCCATACTAGGGGAATTTTTAATTTGGTTTAAAAAATAAAATTTAAAATGACCAGCAAGCCAAACAGCATTTCTAGATGCTGGTAAAAGTGAAGGTAAGAGTTCTTCTGAAGACAGAGCTCTACTGTCATGCCCCAATTCTAACCTTTTACTAGTCCCAGCCAGAAAGCCTCTTCCAAGTGGAGGGCTGGGAATTATCCCCAATAGTTTTAGTATCGCGTTTTAGAAGCGTCCGCTGTTGTTACCAGATTGGGATCCTGAGACACGCTTTCCAAGTAGTGCTTGTGTGCAATGTGTGGTCGTAGTTCAGC
>NW_009647731.1:6057766-6082922 GCF_000708025.1 Charadrius vociferus | reverse complement strand
TACTACTACTAAAAAAATTTCCACCTACATAGGAACCTACATAGTTATCCCGTGCGGACCAGCCCGGGTACAGCTGCATATGAAGCTGTCGTTCCTTTCTTGCTAGTTCATAGTATTTCGCTTGTTCTTCTCTGGATAACGCGTGCCACTGAGGTAAAGAAAAGAGAAAAAGACAAAATGAAAAGCACAAGTGTGGTTTTTTTAAGCACGTTAACAGCAGAGTATATTATTTATATATAAATACATCAAGAGTTAATTTTCATTTAAAAAAAAAAAAAAAAAGAGATAAAAACAGATGATCTGGCATGCTGCCATTCATATTTTATTTATAACTCCAGATTACAACTCCAGTAAACTCAACTGAGTCACAACTTACAATTTACATTCACTCAGCCCCTTTGTCTCCTGACGAGATAGGAGAATTAAGAAAACTAAACAAAAAGAAAGAGCAGGGGAGAGGGTCCAGAAGCTGAACCACTTGTCCTGAGCCAGATCTCAGTTACAGGTTTACAGAAGGTCCCCCCCTCCTTTCCCCACAGGCACCCCGTCTCCTCTCCTGGCTCTCACAGGTGCCGATACCAGTACTGTACACAAAGGTTTTTTCCTTCCTCATTTACTTTTCTGCCTGTTTTAGGACAGCATAAGAATCTGAGATTTTTTCATCTATGGGTCATGGAAATAACACCGAAATAACACTGCTATTAATTAACTCCCCCTCCTCCCCATGAATGACCCCACTGGCAAAAAGTGACTGTGAAAACCAAAAAACAAACCAAGGCCTTTGGTTCGTAACTTCCCTACCCACTATCAAAGTATCAGGAAAACACAGCGATTCAGGAGGTGTGAATCCTACCGAGTTTCAGTCCCTGCTTGTGCTTCTCCCTTGTTACCTACCCTTCGACCAAGGATTTGGTTGATGGCCGCGCTCTCTTTCAATGTGCATTCTGCTACAACTTTTGCTCTCATTTCCTTCATATACAACATAAATGCATTAAGAGGTTTCTTTATGTGTGGCTTCTTTTTCTCTTCTTCTTTTTTGGAGTCCTGATGTTTTCTGAAGGGTAAAGATACAACAGACATAAACCTCACAGTGGTAACTCTTGTGAATTTATTAAATTAATCCCCTCAATCCCTCTAGTATTAATCCTCAGGCATTAGTCTCTAGAAAGAGGCCCAAAAGGTTCTCTAGGGCCTTCACCCTGGCTGCTGTATGAGAACAGTTTTAAGAGCATTATAAGAAAACCTCTCTCATATTAATGCAATATCACCCAGTACCCTCTCAGCCCCTAGAAGAACCTTGGAAGGACACTGGGACTCAGGAAAATGGGTTCATGGGGAGGGAGTATGAGCATGATGGTAGAGGAAATAACTACACCACATCGTCACTGGGAACTGAAATGCTGTCTTGCTGCTTCACTCGAGAAACGACAGGCAAGAAGCACCAGGGGCAGAGCTAGACCAGGGCTCTCCTCAGTTCAAACCTAGACTGGATACCAGCTCTCTCTGCAGCTCTGAATAAGCCATTTACGCTCTGATTTATTGTCTCCTGTTGCGTATGTGATACCTCACAGCTTCAAATCAGGCACTGAGTAGCAGGGAAACTGGTCAGGAAGCCTGAATCTTGGTCAAGAAAATTCCACTTCCTTGTTAAAATGAGGGAAAAGAATAACTACTTGTCTACATCACAGAACGACTCTGACAGACCATTACCATCATATTGACACACTTTGGTAGTTAAACCATGTTCAAATCAATTAGAACACAAGAGAAAAAGCAATTAAAAAAAAATATTTTACAGCAAAAACATTCCTACAAATCCAAGCCTTTTTAAAAGCCACGCATGCAGAGGTGATGCTTTGGGTGTTCTAATGATAAAACATGGGAAGCAACAACTTACGAGCTGTGGAGTGAGCCGACGTCACTCTGGGAAGATTCCTGTTTGACTGTTGGTGTGACTATGGCCGGATGAGGGATTCCAGTTGTATGTAAACTATGGTGTGGCGGGACCATGTGTGGAGGAAACCTAGAGGAGAGAAAGCTGTGTAAATCGTCAGAATAAAAATGAATGAATGGGGAGGGATGTGTACACACATTAAAAAAAAAAAAAAAGGCATATAACAAGCACATGACAGCTAGACAAAGCATATGAAAGCTGGCAGCATTAATTAGCAATAAATTAAACATAATGACTCTTCTAATGTCATTAAAGCCAATCTTCCCCTTCATTATCATTACTGACATGAGACATCATGATTTTTAACATCTTTAACAAAAGGCAAATTCAACTGGACGAACTTGGATGAAAGCGGAATTTCAGCTACCTGCAAGAAAATCCACCAGTCCATTTCTTTGCTAAGAAATTATCTGCGGCAACCAAGGAATCAATTTTTATAGTTCTGAATCATGTTGTGAATTTGGGATGACATCTTTTGTTGCATATTGACAGCAAAATAAAATATTAATGCAAACACAATCTAGGTGCATTTTTGATAACCCTTATAGATGCCTCATTAGCTACATTTTGTTGATGGAGCAAAAGAAAATATTTATTTGTGTCTAATAAATCTCTGAGTCACATTGTTTCAAGAGAAACAAGAGTGGGAAGATTGTGGAATTAAGTCAATTTCAACCCGTTAAGGTAACCTAGGAAGGCTTAAATTCATGCAAAATAACAGTCTAGCCTTTCTAAAGAGAAACAATGTTGTCAGCTTTATAGTTTATGGTCATATACATGGACAGGCCCCAGTCCTGCAACTGGATTTAGAGGGATGTGCAGTCCTTCTGCATGAATCTAATTAATCGGTCGGGACCACAGCACGGAAATGGCATAGTTGTTCAGACTTTGTACTTTTTAACCAAAATGAACAAACATCTGAAAAGCAGGATGGACTTCTTATCATTATTTCTCAACAGTCTCAGAAAGGTTTTGCAGTGAATAAGGAAAGCACACTACAGCTGACTGCCTTTCCCTTAGAAAACCTCCACTGAAGTCAACTGGTTTCCAGGGAATGTGATCGAGCCTAAAAATTAGCTTCAAAGTAACTTTCCCAAAAATCCAAGTCTAACGTGATTATGGCAAACAACAAGATTTTTTTATCACTGAAAATCCCTGCTCTCATCCCAGATTTTGAACCCATTTTGTCCAAATAAACTACCCCAAGAATACTGAACACGCAATAGGATAAAGAATTATTTCTTCTATCATCAATATACAATGATTTTTTTTCTATCAATCAGGATATAAAATGGAGTGATATACCATGGATAAGTAGACTGTGTACAAGTGTCAGAAATATAATGGGATTGCTTTATTTTTCTCTCTTATAAATTCCATTACTGAGCTTAACTCCCCCCAGCAACTGCCTAGACATTCCCTACATTCACCAGATGACAAAGTAGTACTTTCATGAACAAGAGGTACTGTCCGCCACAAGCTCTGAGGATCTTTGTCTATCAGCTGGTAGTACTCAGGATCATTAGACAGAAGCATTTTGTCTTTGAAGGCAGTGGTGGGAAGAGCAAGGACTGACAGGGAGAATGTGAAATTGTTCAAACTGTAGAGAACTGCAGCTCCTCCCAAAGGCACGGAGACAAGGAAAGGAGGAGGGTGTGATGGCAGGGGAAGAGGAGAACGGGCAGCAAAATGGTCATTCCTCCACGCATTTCTACTTCTGCTAAAGACCCATGGACACAAATCTCCACGTGGATTGTCAAAATGCCTTCCCTGTTCTCTGACAAAAGCAGCTGGGAAAGAAATGCATGTTTGGGGAAATGCTTTGGTGCATGGTAGGTCAGAAGAGAAAACAACAGCGAGGCTGCAAGGAGAGCAATGTCCTGGTCCCACTTATGCCACAGAATTGCCTCACCATCAGCAAGACACAAACTGGGCCTTTGTATCATTTTATTCTGCTCCCCCTCTCTCTATTTTTGTGTGCGTGTATATTTTGATTGGACATACTTAAAGATTGTTCACACAGTGCCTGAGGCCTTCAGCCATAGTACAACGCAAACAATAAAAACGGACAGTAAGAGCTATCTTTAAAAACATAACTTACAACCATGGGTGAAAATAAAACCCCGACCTCACTGAAAGTGGTATAAGCAGTGATAAAAAGTTGACACACATCCTATTGAACGACTGACTGTGCTAGGCAAGACCCAATGTTGAAGAGAGGCCTATGCTGCTGGGGCTAGCTAGGGTTCAAACTGGAACGAGAGCCAGTGACAACGGAACAATGAAGGATGAAGATGGAGACGAAAAGCCTACCTTCAGAGAGCAGGTAGGAAGAGCTGCATTTGTTTGACATAAGGACACAGTGGGAAGGGCAGTGGGCACAGACCAGAAGTAAAAAGCCGAGTGCAGTGGCAGCAGAAGGACAGAAGGTATGAGAGTGGACCTGAATAACATTAGACTCATCACTGGAGAAGGGCTTCCAAATATCACAAGAGACTGATTACAGCTGGAGTTAATGGGGACAAAACATGGTGCTTGTTAAGCTTCTGAAGAGGACTTTGTGATGTGGCAATGGTAACTGGGTCATACACCGGCTTCTCAAATGAGGATCCACTCAAAAACTAAAACATACTGCAAAATGAACTCTGCCTAAATGGTGGATCGTTGGATGGTCAGGACGTTCAAAGGAAACAAATTCAACAAAAGATAGGGGGTTATTTTATTCATTTATTTTTGATGAAGATTTAAGTACCTCCAGCTAATAAAAAAATGAGGAGGGTGAAGAAAATCTGCAAAAAAAAAAAGAAGTAAGTTTCCCCCTAATTATGGGAAAAATGTCTTCCCAATTACTGTTTAGGAGAAAGAGAGTAAGTATTTGCACATTGGAGAGTGACCAGATGGGGAGGAAGGGCAGTGGAGGAGGAGAAGCCTATACATGCATATTGTGTGAAAGCCTGGAGGATGGCGAAGCCTCCAATGACTTCAGCTGGGCTGAGATTTTACCCACTGAGCTCTAAACTTCAGAGACACAGCAACCTTCAAGAACAGGCAGCTGCAGCTCAGTAGTTATTTTCGGGGTGGCAGTTTCTCCAAGGAACTTGTGTGTTCGTTACCAATGACTATTCATTATTTCACGCTGAATCTCTCTCCCTCCAAGACACAAGGCTACCTAATGGACTTACACGCCCCTTCCTATGACTGGAGCTAAAAACATGACCCAGAACCCAAAGTCATTTGCACAATCCCATGGACTTCAGTGGGCTGGGTGGGGGTTTGGCCCAAAGTCCAAGTGCCTATTTACTTCCATGTAGACATCCACTCACATGGCAATCCGAGTAGGGGGAGAGTGTTAATTTTTAAGTTCCTGGCTACACTCCAACTTCAGTAATTACATTCAGCAAAAGTGAATTTCCCCTGAAATTTCAATTACAGAAGGTATTTTCCACTGCCACCACTTAACTGCTGTGCAGTGTTTGTCTGGTATAATTCTGTTAAATTATTTCCTGATTTCCTCTCATAGCAGTTGTTTTTTCACAGTCGGTCCACTGTTTGCCCATCAGTCAGTTAACCCTGTCTCAATTTACATTAAGAGCATATTACAGGGGGGTAATGAAGGATCAAGAGATGGTATGAGCGTGATGCATGCATACGAAGGGAGTGGGGCGATGCTACAAGCAGAGAAGAGAGTTGCAAATGGTTAAAACAACCTGAAGACACTATCTTAATAGTCTAAACCATTTATGAAAATCACTATTAGTCACCCATTAACCTTTTATAAACTATTCATAAGCACACTCTAACTAATGAACTCTAATTACTAAGCTTAGGGAATATTCGGGGTTGGGAAGCAATATATGCTCCAAAGGTCTATACCATAACGCAGGCAAAGATGGAAACCGCTTTTAAAGGAAGGCTCTGGAAAAATGCGGACGTGGTCTTGGGGGATGGAGGGGTCTGCCCTGACTTCAAGATCTGAGCAGAGCTAAGACAGCAACCCTGAGGCTTGTACCAGGGCTGTTGCCCAGAGACCAGCCATGACTAGCAGCGTGTCTGCAGGCAAGCGTGGGCATCCCCGGGCACGCCAGCCCCATCTCCCAACTACGCTGGCTACTCCGGGCAAGGGCTGTCCCACGGCTGAGCTCCGGCACTCCAGCTGATACGGTGGGCATGAGAAAACATGCGTCCAACCACGTATCGGAGCACAGTCTGCCCAGAGGGTGTTCCCATGTATGGGAAACCAGGAGAGAAGTTTCTGGGCTGAAACAAAGGATAAACATCTTAAATCTATTCATCAGGCTGTGTGTGCGTCTGAGCATGTGTGCGCGTACGGGCGCGTGTCAGAGAGAAAAAGAAAGGCTGTGTGCGTATATACACACCCCTCACCTTTGCCTAAGACATTCCCCCATATTTTTTTCTCTAGACAAGTATTCCATGAATTGCAATAAACACCCTAAAAATTCTAAGCAGCTCATTATACACCACTGTCTCCTTTTATGGCTCCAAGCCAGAATATAATGATGAGTCTTAACTTGTTAAGGACAACTAATTTTTTGTTCCTGGCTGTCTCAGGGGCTTCTCTCTTACTCACTCTCACTTTACTTCACTGTTGACATGTTTCTGTTAACTGGATGTCATCTGCCTGCCTTGATTTTATGCACAAGCAGTGGGATGCATTTTTCTGTGCAACAATTCTGCTTTGAGTTGCATTAGATTTGTCATTATTCTCTCATTTTCCCCTTGCACTTGTAACATTTCATCTATTCCTGCCTTATTTTTTGAGCCACGGTGCACCCACATTATGGTTTATACATGATCTTGCTCCCTTTGAAGCCGGCGGATTTCAGAGCCAGCCCTCGTCAGGAGAAGTGCCTGCTACCAATTTAGCAGGCTGAGGGCCCCGAGCTCCAACAACTCAATCTAAAGGGGGTCACAGGGTGGCACAAGCGAGTGTCAGCAAGTGCTGTTTAATTGCCAATCTAGGCTTCTCCATGGTGTTTAAAGTATAATGACCCATCACTTAATTCTGAGAAGTCCTGGCCCTGCTGCTGAATGGAATGAATATCAAAGGATGTGCTAGAACAGGGCAAGGAGCCTACATTTCCTATAACTGCCATAAGTATAATAGACCTCTACTTCTGTCGTCCCATTACCACAATAATGTATTTAATTTGCTGTGTACTCTTTTTAACTAGATACCTTTCATAAAGCCTATCTTGGGAATATAGCCTCCCCCCTCCCACATCTCCCCCCTCCCTCAAATGACTAGCCTCTCTAATAATAATTAAACTAAATCAAGCTCTACTTTGCCTCACACCATGCCTGCAAGTCTTTTATAGATATTAAAAAAAGATTAAATGGAGGGAGGGAACCATTGTTTAAATTTGCAGCGCTCTCCCCAGCCCAGGATTTTTTTTTCTCCCCCATGCTGGGCCTATTAATTTTTTTTAAAAAAGTTGATTTTCCAGTTGTCTCTCTATTTGCTGCAGCAACACAGGCAAATTTTAATTTTTGCTTTTACTCTACTTATCTAAAGCACACAAAACACGAATTTCCCTACCTATTCACTCACGAGCTCTAGTTACAGGTTCCCATTTCTCAATGAGGTGTGTTCCACCCCCCCCCAGTCTTTTCTTCCTTAAATCCTCTATACACCAACCTTCCCATATTAAACTGCAGAGAGGGAGAGGAAGGGACAAAGCAGGGAAGAGACGAGGAACTTTGCTATGTAATGCATGCTAATTTAATTATGTGCCATCATCAAAATGGATTAGCTGTTTCAGCCCATCAGGAAAGTCTAAACCTCCACCGATTTAATTAACCAGACTGAAAATCAGATGAACAGAAAATAAAACTATCATTAGGAGCAATTAGCGATTACTTAAACATAGTGCTGCCAACCAGTTTGTAAATAAAACTAGCAGCCCCTGGAAAATTAGATGGAATTAATTGGAGGTAGGGAGGGGGAGAAATATATACTTCTAAAGCTTTAGAGGGTCAGGCAGGCCCTTTTATGTTCACTATCAGTGTTTGGAGCTTTGGTAGGGGAAAACAGTGCAATAACCTTCCTCCCAACTCTGCTTGAAGAGCAGCCCTCCTCCCTGCCGAGCCTCCCCTCTCGCACACAGAGCGCTGCTCTGGGTGACAGCCACCGAGAAAGCAAAAGGTGTCACGACTTCTCCTTCTTGCTTTTTCAACATCGCATTCTCCCGGCTTTTTCATTTAGTTTGGCTTTTAAAGAAGACTTCCCACTCCACCACGTCTCTCTCCAAAACAAATTCTTAAAGCCCAATGACAGCACAAGGACACCTTTTTCTCCTCAAATGGGAAGGTACCCCTAGTCCTCTCCTCCTCCGCCCAACTGAACAACTAAGGGGGACTGTTTAACTGAAGTGCTTTCAGAAATATGCTTCCTAGACGAAGTGCCCTCCTCTAGAGAGGGCAGCACGAGGAGTTACATTTGCTCTTGGTTCAGGACCTCAGCATTTACACTCACCTTGACATGGAAGCATTGACGGTCAGAGCTGTTGGGTAAGGGTGGCGGAAACCCCCTGTCGTGATTGGGTACACTGGCTGACCTTGCCTGGCAAAAAAGAAGGGAAAGAGAGAATGAGAGAAAGAAAAAAAGGGTTTAAAAAAAAAAAACAACAAAAAACTTCTCTCTGCACAGTAAGCTTTATTCTCATTTGATCAGAACAAAAATCTTGGGGATTGTACAGCAAGGATCAAAGGAAAGAAACACAGAACAATTTGAATGCCATAAATCTGATAGGAATGGCTAATTAAATTTTATAACCTCTGCTTATGTCAATAGAGACCCTCTCCCCAAGCTGAAACTAGGTGTTTTGTTGTAATAATTAAAGGCGAAGTCTCGCTTGCTTTAATGGAGCCATCACACTAATTGAGGGCTACACATCCAAAGGAAAACAATAATGAATGTAAATTTATACCAAAATAAAGTACAGTGAATCAAAGGACTTCAGTTGCGCTTTGGGCCTCTTTCGGTATTTAGATCTCGGTGAGAAAACATTAAATTAACAGAGCTTAATTTGTAGCCTTTTGTCAGATTAACAAGTGTTGACAAGAGTTACCGGGGGAGAGTCCCCAAGAAGTATTGTGGGTAACCAATAGACAATCACACCTCATTACAATAATTAAAAAATACAGCAACATGCAAAACAGCATCCTCATGAAAGACACACAACTTTTTCTGATTGAGGTTTGTCTATGCTGGCTAGTTCTTTTCATCTGTCCTTCAAATATATCATCTGACTGGGCAGGATGCTTTCGGGGTTGGGGGGTACTATGCTAGAGACATGCAGGCCAGCTGAGGATAGATGGGTTGGGAAGTTGATGGTGAAGCATGAGTGGCAATGAGAGGGGAAATAAAAACCTTGGGTCGCTTCTGCAAAGTTGGCCATGTTGCTCTCCTAGAGCAAAAGCAAAGGTGATGGTATCACTCCTCAACAAAAACCACCCGGAGAAGCTGTAAGAGCTGTGGGTAGCGAAGTACACTATGGGTGTTGACTTGTTATAAACCAGCAGCGATGACAGAGTCTTCCTGTGACAGGTGGCGATTAGCACCTGGCTGATGAAACTGGCCACACACAGCAACATTTGCGTGGGTTTGGCAGCCATGACATGAGGTTCAAGGAGGACAAACCTGTGTCTACACACAAAGGTGGGAGGCTCTGAGATACAGATGAGCAATGAGGCACAGGTCAACGACAGCTGGGAATTTCTTCCCTAGGCTCTCATGTCTTTAATGCTACTGACTTTTGGCATAAGCTGAGTATATTTGTTTTAAATGCTGAGGCTGTTACTGTGCAAACTGTAGCTAAGCAGTTGCATCAGAGGAGCGTGAGCTGGCTGTACTGCAGCTAGGCCCTGCAAGCAAGAAAGAAGAAAAGGAGCTGACATGTTCTACCAGCAGTCAACGTCCTACGTAGAAAGTAAACCACCACAAATGAGGAGGAATTTAAGATTTCAGGGAGCAACGCCCTGGGTTTTTCTTCTGCTCATCCTGTGCCTTTCTGGAGAAACAGCCTTCTGCAGACAGCTGATGGACACGCTTCACCCTCAGAGTGGGACAGCCTCTACCCAAGCATGTAGCATGACCACCGTGAGAGGAAGGGCAGCCTACATAGTGTCCAGAAGCCACATGCTGAAGCCAATGCTGGAGCTCCAGCTCTCCTGCATCCACACTTCTGTGCTTCAGAAAGGCCCCCAAAGCCTTTAAGGCCAATCCCTCTCCCTGTCTGAGAGCTGGGGGTGTGTGGGGACCCCCTGCTCTGCCCTGCTCTCCTATGGGCTGCGAACTCACTGCCTTACGGAGGGCAAACGTTTTAGCACAGCTGGCAAAACAACCTCCAGCAGGAACAAACTATTTTTAGCTTTGGGCAATTCATTTCTAAAGAAATATGATCTCCCCAGAACTGATGAAGCCTGTTATATGAGAAAAATGGGGTAATAGTCCTGATTTGTAATGCAGAGAACCATTGTATCCAGCAATACAAATGTATTTCATAGGTATTTAAATCAAATATACTGTACAAAAGGCCTAGGCAGTGCTTAAGTGCGTTATAAACCCATTGCAGAGATGGCAACATTAAAAAAAAAAAAAAAAAGAAAAAAAGGACTCATTTACTGGAGGGAACCTCATACCCAACAAGGCTCTGCAAGTGGGATATGAGGAGCTGAAAAGAAAGCAAACCCCAAAACTAACTTTCCACAGCTTTTCTCTGAGCCACTTTTAAAGTAAACTAATTCCACCTCCTTGTTTGCAAGAAAATTCCATTCCTCAGATGCCAACTGCTCAGCCACGTCTCGACCAGGAATGCTGCTCACTGGCCGATGTAAAGCTCTACTGTTTCACAAGAAAAACGAAAGGGGTTTCAACGGGGAAGGCCAATAAAATTTAAAATTGCACATTTATAGCGAGGACGGCCCTAGTAAAAAAAGAGTCCGTGAGAATCACCCTGAGCCCCCAGAAAACCAAACTTGAGAAAAACCCACATGGTGGAGTGTAAGAGCATTAACAAGAAAAGGACGTTTCTGCAGAAGGGTTTAAAAATTCATGCTTCACGGGCCATCAGCTGGTTGAGATGACACACAAAGCTCTGTCCAACTGCTCATGTTTGTTTAAGACCACATGACCTGGCAGAAGTTTTAATTAATCTTCATGAGGTGGGTAAATTCATAACCACTCAATGAAGTGGTAGTTGGCAAACAGACTTATCTCAGTGCACACACACATGCGCGCACACACACACACAATTTTTAACATAAATTTTACACATCAAAAAAGAAAAAAGAAATTAAAAAAATGGAACTCCTTACTGTGGTACTAACCATCCTAGCGGATGGGGGATTTGTCCTACAGTGCCCGGTGATAACGGATAATAAGGAGATATATCTGGAGGATGTGGAGGCCTTGGAATTCCTATGGAAGAGGAACATAAAACAGTGTTAGTATTGAGATATAGAAATAAATAGAACATAAGGAAAAAGCACATATGTTTCTAAATTGCAATCTATTCATTTTTATTACAATACTCATGCCTTCACTTTGAATTTCCAAGGGTTGTTTCACAGTCTTGTTTCATAAAGCGAGCCTCTTGGCATCTTGTTAAATGAGATTCAACCAGAAAAACTGATGTGATTCACTCCTTCAGTCACCTCTCCAATCAGAGACAATTATTTTGTTGTCTGCGATGAGAATTTAGGAGTCTCAGCTATAGTTCTGGTGTGACACTGTGCTGGGTGCTGTCCTAAGCACTCAACAGAAAGATGGTCCCGGTATCAACTTCATGGTTATTTTTGTCTCAAAGTCACCAAAAGAGCCCAGGCCCTACCCATACTTTGACTGCGTACTCAATAGCATGGCGCTATTCCAAAGTAACCTCCAAAATGAGCTACAAAGTCATTATAATCGCAAATGATGTTTGCTTTTGAGCAAACCTAGGAAACCTTCCCAAAACCTAGAAGTGGAGGGGAGAACCCCTGGAAATGCTTGCTAAAACAGGGGGCAGACGCCAAAGGTGTGCAGGGGAGGACAGAGGGCTCATCTGTCCTCTAAAATTGGTGCAGTTCCTACTCGGAGAGCAGAAACCAGCTCCAGACGCAAGCCTTAAATCTTCGTGCTCCTTACACCTTAAGAGCAAGTAGGAATTACTCAGAGGAGTAAGGGTTACAAGACTGGGTCTTTCAATTAACGAGCCAGAGCACAATTACACAGCAGAAGCAAAATTAAAACAGAGAGCATTAAAAGGAAGGGATACTGTATTCATGGCTAAAACCTATTTTTTTAAGTCACTCAGGAAGCTTTTAATCTCTAAATTAAATCTCCTTGTGTGACATTTTCATGCAGACATTGCTTTTTCTCCATTACAAAACCCAAACAGATTAACTGGGCTTTAACCATCCGGCGAGCTATTTGCACACTTGAAAGAATGTTCACAGAAGAAAAGTAAACAGTCTACAGACGTTAATCATATGTTTTACGATAACCATTTAAAAGCTATTCCCTGTACTACCATTATTTAAATGAGAGGTTGACTATGCCACTCACTTGCAATATCCAGGGATGGCGAGCTGGATTCCTTTTAAGCCATGTGAAGTTAACATTAAACACAATTAAAAGGGGGTCCCCAATTGAAGCATGAGGAGTGAAAACCAGCTAATGCATGGCCTCACTGAAGGGCTGGGCTTTAGATAAATTATCTGCATACGTTAGGGCCGACACAGAGTGATTCCTTTGGCGTTAATTCAGTTTCTGATGTACTTTCCAATTAACTAGCCGGGATTCGGATTAACAAAAACAAAACCACTGTCACTTGGATCTCAGTGCAGCCCGAATAAAGAAGACTGACACCATCTGACTTCTCTGGGCCCTCAGGTTAAACAGGGACTCTTAAAAAGTTAGAATAACATGTAAATTCTACTCTATAACACCAATAAATCTAGTCAGGGTTTTACGCGGTGCTCTATATTCAAGACAACTGCCCTTCAGGCTGAACTGAGAGTTGGGTAGACTTACATTGGGGAAAAGGGTTGCAAGTATAGAGCTGGAGCTAAGTAGTTAGAGTGGATGAAAATTCAACATTATAGGAGGAAAATGGCTGAACTCCTGACACAGAAACAATGGGATTTGGGGAATTAAAAGAGATTCATTTTGAATCCGGTCATGACCCACCACCTTTAAAATTCCAGCTGCAATTTTGTAAGTGCAGATCACAGAACGTACATGTTTAACTCTCTGGGTCGTGCATGCAAACCAAGCACTTGGTAGGTCGAACTACTAGATGGGGTATCACGCTTGCAAAGAAACACACCTGCGAACGACCCCACACATGCAACTCTGGTGTCACCCTGCAGAAGCTTTATGAAAATTCACCCAGTAGGTTTCCTTCTGAAGCCTAATTGGCTTAAAAAGAAACTATTTTGGCCGTGTTCTTGCACATGTTTGACATTTTTACATGCCCCCTTTGGTGCTCCAGCACAGGAAATCCTTTCCTCCTAATGCACAAAAAAGATCCACTCACCCACTCGCAAAAAAAAAAAAACCCCAAAACTTTTTCCCACCTACCTGTTTTGGGATCTACGTCGGCTGGTAAGTGTGGAGGAGGGTTTCCCGGTGTGAAGTGCTCATTGCTGTACGTGATAAGCGGCGTAAGAGGGTGTACATGGTGTGGGTGCTGCACAACTGGCACTTTGTTAGACTGTCAAGAGAAAAAGGTCGATGGCGTTAGAGGAGTGCCGGTTACTCCTCACTGCAGCACCAGGCATGACATAGAGAAACCTGAGGGTTTCAACACGGTCCTCAGACTTTTCCAGATTCCTTCTCGGTGTCACCCTTGCAGTTTTCCTACCGTCTTGCTTAAAACCTCCTCACACACTTTCCTTGCTCTTGAGTTTCTTTAATCTTTTTGACCTGTCGTGCTCCTGTACGGAGCAACAGCAATTCTTTAAAATTTTTTCCTTTTTATTTTATAATCTTGCGCTTCACCTCGAAGATACAGGCAGACTCCTCAGTGAGGGGCTGACAGAGTCCCCCATTTAATTAGCACGAGACCCAAATGCTCACTGACCTGTAGGTCTTTTCCTTTCCCCTTCCTGTCCTCGCTTTCAGTTCTGCATTTTACTGCTCATTGCAAATACTCCAGATAAAAAGCCTTTGTAGTGCTAGAGTATTCCCTTCATCAGCAAGCATTAAGCTGACAAGCGATCACCTGCATATTTTATATATATATATTTTAGAAGAGCTGATTAATTATCAATTCATCAGAGAGCGGTAATAAATGGAAACTGGATACTGATGAATTAGGCTACTAAAATATTCAGCTATATAAATAATGGCAAAAAAAACCCAGATAAGGCCATTGAAATTAACACTCTTGTGGGGGGAATAATCGCACAGATATCATGAGATTTTCCCTGTCACATTCCTAGCTCTGGGGGGGAAAAAAAGAAAAAAAATCTTTTTCTTAACAACAATAAAAAAAAAGAAGAAGAGGAGTGAATGAATGAAAGGAGAAGGCAGGCTGAACTGTAACTTACCCTTACAAGATCACAAAGGAAAAATTAAGCTGAAACAAGCGAACTGCTGGACCATTTACTGCGAGTAATCCAATTGCAAAAAACCCTATTCCCCATAGAGGATTTTCACTAAAATCCTACAACAGGGACATTTAACCAGATTAGGTACCAGCAAAGATAAAGAGGCTGGTATTAGATGATGAATGGATTAGAGTCAGGTTTCATTTTAGAATGTGTCTTCATTTCCTTTTATTACTTTAAGTAAGGAACAACTTGCATTAACATCAAGTAAAAGGAATCACATTAAAATAAAGTAGTGATGCCACGGCGGCCCCCGATAGCGCCGCTGCCGTTCGGGGTCTGCCAGCATTCTCCTGCTCACCCTCCTGCCCGAGGCCGGCTCCCACCCCACTGCTCGCTCCCCAGCACCCCCAAACACGCGCCCGCGCTGTGCCGCTTTAGACAAACGACTATCTGATCTTGGTTCCAATGCTGTGAGCTTCCCTTAAAAGCATTTCAAAAATAATTCAGTTATTCTTTGAGAATGAGTTTCTAGACTGGGGGGTGGAGGGGTGGGGGGAAGAGGGAAGACAGACAGAGCGCTACAAGGAAGAGAAACATCAGTCTTCCCCCGAATAAACAGGACCCTCCATCGTGCTTTGGTCAAGCTAAGCTTCAGCTCTGGCTTCTCCAGCCCCCCGTCCCTGCCCTATGTAGCTATTTGACTCACCCCTTTGAGAACCTGCAGAAAAAGTCTACATCCAAGAGAAATGAGCTAAGTAGCAGTGCTTATGTTTCCCACAATTTGTACCCCGCGTATTTCTTTTTGCAGCCCTTCCATGGAATGATTCCCCTCTAATACCACACTTGTAGCACAGGAGACAGTCCCACATCGAGTGGCCACAACGCAGGACAGTGTGCAGTCGTGACAGCCAACGCTATGAATTACAGCACGTTGTGTTGGCTGGGTTGTAGGTCAGGTCTTCTGCCAGTTGTACAACCAAGGACAACTTTTGGCCACACAGACCCATAACGGTTTTGCATCAGGAGCTATGGGGCTTTAGCCCCTTAATTCAAAACGCCAAAGGAGATGCTCTAACCCAACATCCATTCTCTTCCAAGTGAACCAACCAAAGCAGTCTGACAGTAACTGAAAGGTTTGGGAAGGGCTTCACCTAACAAGCTGTATTACACACCATGCAAAGCAGCAGGCATCTACTCAACAACACATGACATTATATGCCAAACGACCACTTGATCTGCTTCACAAAAAACAATCATTCCCAATAAGAGGGACTTTTGCTGGTCAAGAATTGTGTGAATTCTTGCTATTAAGTGACACACAGTGTGGCTGGCAGCTGCTGTACCTCTGTGCTCTCCCAAGTCTATCTTCACATCATTCCAAAAAACCCTCACCCAGATCCTGACAGACATTGAGGGCTGTCTTCCATGGAGAGCTTATTTTTGTAGAAACTGGAACTGGTTAGTTAAAAAAATAAGTATGTGACAGAATAACATTAGAAGGTCTGACTTAAGCCAACAAACAAGAAACAACACGTGAGAGGAAAGCTGGACTTACACGCCCGTACCACCAAAGCCAGATATATTATAGGGGGTTACATGTAAACTGTGGGAAACTACCACCCACTGCTTTGATATACCAAAACCCCCCACAATATCTCCACATAACAGCACAAATGCCAAATTATTATGTATTTTACTCAACACCTTTCAGAGAAAAATAAAAAGCAAAAGAAAAAAAAAAAAAAAAAGAAGTTAAAAATCAACAACCAGGAGTTTGAACCTTAGTCTGCAAACTTTTCCCCAGGTAAGTCACTTTTATTTGGGTGAACACCCTGCACTCAAACAGACAATCCGTGTAAAGGTACTGGATGTAAGGACAGGATACTTTTTAGCCACCCTGATGATGCTGGGGCAGAGGTGTGGGGAGAATGCACTGGGGGAAAAGGGGAAACTGTCATCTACGTGCTCAAAAATACGCTTTCCGGGACAGAGGAGTGTGATCCACCGCCCCTGCAAATCAGTGTGCATCTGTATCACTACCCCAGGCTAGGTTTGTATTCTGCACTGTTTATCACACACTGGGAACAGGGACCGTAAGTCTGCTCAGAATAGCACACGCAATTTGCAAGCCAAGCTAATGATGCATAATATGCTAAATACGCTGCTCTCTAAAAGCAGCATTCCTGAAGTTAACTACGCTTCCTTGGAAAAGAGAAAAAGAAAGGAGTAGCTGGGAAAGAGCAGGATTAATCCCACACATGCATCCTCCTTTGAAGTCAATGGGAGCTCTGCCTGAGTAACAAGTGTGGTCCTAACCCCATCCACTGGCAGTGAAAGGTAAACCACACAAGCCATCAATAGGAGACACCTATTAGGTGACCTTAGCCGTCCCTCTGCAAAAGGCCCTTCTCCAACATACATTTGCGAGTACTTTATCAAGGGTAGTTTTAAGCTAAAAGCCATTGTGAGATGCATGAATTTCTCTGGCAACTCGAAGAACTCCATTTATGGCCATGTAAGGCCCAGAAAGGGGAGCTGCGCTGGTACGCACAGATTAGCATCAGGGCATGTGGTAATAGGACGGGAACAAGCGGAGATTTCTAGACAGAAATCCCAGCATCTACAAAGTACCAAGTCATCTGCTGATAAATCACTCCTCTCCACTGAAAGCTGGGGTCTCGTACGCTGGGTTAGAGGGCACGGTAAAGAACTGCAAAAAAACAACAGAAGTTTGCTTTTCTTGATAACCCCCGCCTGAAGCAAACCAGAGGAAATTGTCCCCACAGGGACTCAACTACTAAATCTCTCTATATGAATTTGAAATACTTCTGGGAGTGCTTAAATACGGATGACTTTAAGCAATAACGGAGCTCTGGAATGGGGGGCGGGGGGAACAACTACCGCAAGAAATTTTGGACTGATGTATGTTTGAGAGGGATACTGAGATCCATTTAGCCTAAGTTGTGATAGGTGCCTTTAGGGAACAAAAAAAAAAATATCTGAACTTCAGATTTAAACTGCAGGGGATTGTGTGTATAAATTGCTGTGTATTAGTCTTTGTTGCATGGTAAGGACATTTCATTAACAGGATGAAAGATGCTTCTATGCGTATACAGCCCAATTTAATACACCCCACTGATGAATACTCCCCGTTTATTGAAGAAGTTAATACATGCTGTATAAATCAATAGTTCCCAAGTCTCTGAAAGCAACACAAGACTTGCACGAGATGAAACATTGTATTGTTGAGCACACAAAGAGGAACCAACCTTTAAATAGGAAGAGTTTGTTACTGCAATTTCTGTTTGCAAATTCATAGCTTGTTTGCCTTTGGTAATAAAAACATGGTATCAACTGAAGTCAGAGAAAAACATGCCAGAGAGGCCAGAGGATTTGTCCTCGCCAGGTCAATGTGCTGTTAGTAAAAGCGGGTGTGAAGGGAAAAAAAAGAAAAAAGAAAAAAGCCACCCAGTCGGAACACAAGCCATCATGGCAATGCAGCATCGGTGCAGCCAAAGCCTTCGGCCTCAGCAGAACGGCCGGCAGGAGACCCCACCAGGACGCGTCCCCGGCCGAGCCGCCACAGGCAGGGCAGGGGGGATGGATGCTTCTGCTCCAGCACAGCCCGGGACTCCCGCAGCCGGGGACAGACCCCCATCCCCGACCCAGGGTGACCTTTTAAGTGTACTTAAAGCCTCAAGCCCTGCTCGCCAGGCAGGGATGGGCTACCACCCGCCAGGCATCCCCCGACCGACCGCAACTGGGATGGACTGATCAAGCCCTTGTGCCCCGGACCCCTCTCCCCTTCCTCCTCTACGGGTAAGGGAGGAGGAAGGAGAGCTCGCCATTCACCATAAAACCTATTAATCAACAGACACTGAAAACAAACGGAGCTAGAGCTCCGCCTGCCTTTTTTGCCATGTTCTCCTCTTCCCCGTTTCCCCATTGCTTTTCCTTTCTGCTGAAGAAAGATGGGCCCTGGAAGTGCCTTTATAAGCCTAACACAATAAAACAAAAGCAGCACAGGAGAGGGTTTGTCAGCTTTTTCCCCTCCTCCAGGGTGGATGCAGAAGGTCGACAGTGGTCTTGAATTAGCAGGCCCTCCTGGAGCTGCTCCCCGAGCTTAGCAAAGGGTGCCGTTCTATGCCAGTTCATATCAAAAAAACAGGTTTATAACTTATCGCCCTGTATTTTCCAGATGGTGCTATTGCAGCTCTGCTGACTATGGCCAGTGACATGCTAACAGATGTTCCCGAGCTGCTCTGCAGCTCTAAGGATGCTCCTAAGAGGAGAGTTTATTTCTTTTTCAGTGAGCACCACTCCGGCCCCGGGGATCACCCACATCAGCAGCCGCTCCGGGTGGCACCCTAAACTTCAGCAAGGAAACTCCAAACCATTCCGCTTAACTGAAAAGCTAAAGCCAACCAAAGCCACCAGCTATATGTAAGTTAGTCCTCATCCCCTTCCCAAGCGTAAAAATTCGGTGCCAGTGATGAAGCGTTTCCTGCAAAGGTCGCAGATTTAATTTTACCCGGCTTCGTTTAGCTAGTGGTGTCACAGTTTATTTTTTTTTTTTAAGGATGCTTTCACACCTGACTAAGCATTTTCTCCTGTAAACTACTTCCCCTTGCTCCACTATGGCTGATACAGTGGCCTGAGCCCTTTCACAGTTTAATGTAGCTGATTTCTGCCTAAGGTCCTGCCCTAAGCTAACTGCCCATTGTAGCGGGAGACAAGGCCTCCATTGATAATCACAACTCCCTGCTAAAAAAAGGCTCATTTTCCTCTTTCACACAAATGATGACAGGAGCACTGACAACCATGTGCTGGGACAATACCCCCCCCTAGACAGAGCTTGCCAAAAAAAAAAAAAAAAACCAAAACAAAAAAACAAAACCCCCCACTGCCCTCCCTTAATTAAAAAAGAAAAAAAAAAAAAGAGGGGGACACCACACTTTTGCATCCTTCTGCTTCTTCCCCCTCCCTCCCTGACCACGTGCCTACCTTCCCCTCCAAAAACTCCCGGCTTAACAAAAAAAAAAAAAAAAAAAAAACAAACCAAAAAAAAATACCAACCCAAAAAAACCAAACCCATGCTCTATTAGCAATCTGTCAGACAAAACAACAAAATCAGCTTCCTGGCTTTAAGTGTCCAGCAATTCATTCAAGAAAATAATCGGTTTGGGTTTTTTTTTCCTCCTTTACCGATGATGAAGTGCCCCCTGCACACTGGAGCACTAAGCCACCCTGCTTGACATTTTCGGCATCCTTTCTGTAAGGGAGCGAAGGTACTGGGGGAAAGGGGGAGGGGGAAGCGGGGGTTTGAGATGTTCAGGAAATTTCCACTTAATTTCGCCAAAAGGCAATTATGTGAAATGATCTGGTGACAATTAGCATACGCCAAATCCTCTAGCGTTAAAGGGAAAGAACTGGGGGTTAGCTATCTAATTACTGCCTGGTAGTTCTCATGCGGGAGAATTAAAAACACTAGTAGTAAAATGTTAGTATTAAGTGTGCTCACGCTTTGCTTTCAAGGCTGTTGTGGACTGTAATCTTACTGCTACAGTATTTGGGTGGTTTGTTTTTTTTTTTTAAGTAAAAAAACCCAAAAAACAAAAACCCCAAAAAACAACTTGAGGTTTTAAATACAAGTGAAGTGCTGCATCCTTGGGCCATGTGGTGCTACTCCAACGTCAGGTCAGACCCAGACAAGCACCTGCTTGGACACTGCTGTGTGTTTTCAGACCCCTTTAGCATCACTTGGAACTACACTGATGCCAGTTAGATTTTACCTCGTTCATTCTCTAAATGCTTTATTGATAATGAGAGAGCACTGCTGCATCTGCTCTGCCTGATCTAAACACCAGTTTGGACACAGGAGTTTCCCCAGCCTACAGCCCAGGAACTGTGGCCTGCACGTGTCCAGCCTCACACTGCATCTCAAAATTAGAGATGATTTGATCAACAGGTGAATTTCCCCATGCAAGGAGGACAGGGCAGTGCTCAGACTCCAAGTTTCAAGCACCGAGGTGCCCAGATCTGTTTCTTCCATTCCAAAAGGAGAGGCACAGTTTCTTCCCCAACCTGACAAATACGCAGCGCTTTCTTCGCATACTTTAGTTAATTACTAGACCGATATTATCTCTGTAGAGCAGGCAAGCCTTCGTTCATATCTAACAAGGCAAAAAGCAGAAAGACTTGGCATACGTTAGACTAACCCCGAAAAACACTGTTTTCTTAAGCAGTACCAGTACAAGGTGTGCTGGATACACAAGCACGAAGCAAAGGAGACTGGTGAAACCTGAGCAGGTCTTCAGGAATCGGTCCTGACCATAAAGGGAGTGGAGAGGGGAGAGATACAGAGCAATAGTGCAAGCACGAAAATTCAGAAAAGATGGGAAGGGGGGAGAAGTGAATATAAGCAGAAGGGAGCCTGTAATTGCCCTGACAGACCTTATTTGTTACGTGCTTTGTATGAATACCTGCTAATGTAATTTTACTTACTGCCTAGCATCCTCTAAAATGCCACATCATAGACAGCTTTAATTCTTGCATATAAATCATGTAGTTCAGCACTAGACAGACATATACTGTAGGAGAAATAGCTCAACTGATTTTGTTAGGTTATCTGTGACTTCTGCCTACAGTAAAAACTTCAGCATGAGGCTGTTAAAAAACTGCAAGAAATGAAAAAAAAAAAAATTAGCATGCATGCCTATACCTACTTGTATTTGGCAATTTCAGTAATAACAGTATTATTAAAAAACTAACACGCACACACATGCCCTAATGCACGACGCCAAGCTTTCAGTACAGTTTTTTTAAAATGCAGTATTCACAAATTATAGCAGACTGTGCTCAATACCGATACACAATATATCTAGCAAATGCATATTAAATAGCTTAACAAATAACAAAGCTGTAAAAAACATTTTCATTTTTTATTGTGCTAAAAACAATACACGCTGCCACAGAACAACTGAGTGATGAGATCAACTAAGTCCAGGTCAATTATTTACCGTATAAATTCAACAAAGTTTCCCTAAAAATGTGACGTTAAATGCACATCAGAAGCGAAAACACCTTGCAAATATTTTGGAAGAAAAGAAACAGGAACGTTTGTACAGCGCTGTCAGGCCTTTCGCCCCAAGTCCCAACAAAAAGAATTCCTCTAAAGGTAAAATGCTTCCAAGATCTCACCACCAGCCATGTAAAACCTGCCTATGCCACAACATGCAGTGAAAAAAGAAACATCTAAATAACTCTCCTTTTAGATTAATTCATTTTAGATTAATTCTGTAGAATTTTATCCCTTGTTTTATGCAAGGAAAGGTAGATAAATCAACTAAGCTACTCGGGCAAAGGCATCTTAGAGTAGTGAAGTGATAGAAATCCTCCTCCTGGATGAAGTGACTCTCTAAACAAGCTTGGCAGAGTTAGAAAAGAAAACAGCAGAAAACTCAAGATTTCCGCAAAACCTCCAGTGAAAATGTGATGCATTCTAAAATTTTTAAATACCTTTCTATTTCCTGTGTATAATTCACGTGCAAGGCACAGAACTGGCTGAGGGGTAGGTTTACTTTCTGTAATATACATTATTAGGAGAAAAAAAGCCTGATGGACTTCTGATAACGAACACAGAACCACTGTGTCAAAACACATGTTATCTCATATTTATCAACATTTAGTATTATTTTTCATACACCTTTATCACGGGGTGAAATCGTTTTTATGTAGTGCCTCTAAAATTTTCACCTTTCACATTACAGCAGAGCTTTCCGACGAATTCAGAAAATCTGAGTGTCAACCAAACACAGGATCAAAAGCACCCAATTAAAAACTACTACATACTATTTTTAGTAATAATTTAAAAAAAAATAAAAATCTCGTTTTGGGTATGACAAGAGTTAAACCATTCCATCTCCAAACCCCCTTAACTGTATCGGATGTGCCCTGCCACAAACCAACTTTTTCTCCTTAAAAAAAAAAAACAAAACAAAAAACCCAAACAAACAAAAAACAACAAACCAACTCAAAACATTTTTACCTTCATGGTTTCAGAGTTAAGGAAATATCGTACTGAACTGAAGAAAGCTTTGAAGTGGCCCCCTCCGCCCCAAAGGAGAAAAAGAAAAGCAAGGCTAGTGATGTCATGGTCACTGTGTGAATGTACGACTGCGGATGTAACGCACAGCTAATACACGCGCGCACACTTCTCCCTCGCTGCTAACCATTGTTCCGCATCCAGAAATCAGCCCCTGAAACCTGCTGTACACCAGGCTCTGAAACACCCCCACTCCCCCAAAACACACCCCGAGCCGACCCTGGATGCACGAAAAAAAAAAAAAAAAAAAAAATAATCCCTCCCCACCCCCCCTTTCCCGTTAACCAAACCCCAAAATCAGGCGGAGGGAAGGGCAAAGAGGAGGAGTGCAACAACTCTGCCCCGCTGCACCATTGTGTCGCGACAAAAACGGCGCTCTGCCGCTCGCTCCTTGCCACTGCTGTACAATTAAAGTGTCATCGAAAAGTCACGCTTCCCCCTACTAAAAAAGACAATTACCATAAAATAAATAAATAAAAACAACGTCGCTAACAAAGGTCACAGCTGGAGATGCTCGCTTGATTTCTCCCCCCCCCCCCTTTTTTTTTTTCATTCCACATGGGAGGAAAGAAAAGGAGAGGGGGAGAGGGGGAGAGGGAGAGAAGTCACATCAGAAGTTCAATGGTCAAGACGGAAAGCGCGCACACAGAAAGTGCTACTCACCCAGCAATTCAAATTGAGATGCCAGCAGCCGAACTGCTGGAAGAGAGAGAACCCAGAGGCAAGTGCTCCTCCTTTACCACTCATATCTTCCATTCCCACTAAAATTGCATCCCTCGGGTACATAACAGCTTTGTCTTTCCTTCTCTTAACCTCAAAAACTTTTTTCTTTACTGTCTAGATGCCAATTGTGCTGGCTTTGTATTATTTTCCTTGCAGCTTTTCTCTTTTTTTTTTTTTTTCCCCTGCTCCCCCCCTCACTTAAAGTACTGGAAAAGCTGTCTTAAAAGATCAAGATGTCTCCAGCTTTTTGGCCTGGTGTTTTCTGAATGCTCAAAATCCACTGTCATGTTGGCTGTGAGAAGTGTCTTATTTCTAAATTGTCGGCTGCGGTTATCAAAATTTAGAGAAGCCTCCTCTCTTTTCCTATACAGCACTTTACCATCATCCTTCCAGAGAGTGGGGAAAAGCCTTTTCCCCCCGCTACGCAGGTATGCCTGCTCAGAAGACCTAAAAAGCAGTTACCTTGGAAATCAATGACAATGCTACTACAACCCAGGTTGCACAGGTATTACTAAGTGCAGCGAGGAAACGCCGGCCGGCCGTGAGGGAGCGTGATCAGTTAAGTGTAGCAAGCAGTCACTTTATCTGCAAGATTGTCAAATCCCTCAGAACAAATTTCTTAGGAGGAGAGCTGTAAGGAAAGTATATTTTCTTGTCATTGTAACACTGAGGTGACATTTGGCAGACCTTTACCATTACCTCTGGTCTCTCTCCCCCCCACCCCTCTTTAGCATTTAATATTTCTGTAAATCACTGACCCTGCTGCAAAAGCGATGCAAGAAGAGCTTCGAAATCACTAATGTTATGGTGCCCTGGCTATTGTATTTCCCCAAGCTGCTCCTGAGCGAGAATAAAGAGGGGTACCCACAGAGCATCACTGAACTGAGCACGGATGAAGCCTTCTCCCCTGCACCTCGCTCTCACCTATGAGAGTGGCAAGATGCCTGCTTCCTAAATCTGAGCAGGGTACCGAGGGCAAAGCGCAGCATCCCAGTTCGTCAAGAGTCAGTTTCTCATCTCTTATTTATCCCTTTCCCTAAAGTTGCCAAGTAGTTACTCTGCAACAGGGGCAAAAGCCACAAAGGCTGCTTTAATGGGGAATAATTAAGGAAACCGTGGCCACGTTCTTCCCCTCCTCACTTTCACGAGTTTGCGAGTGCTGATGGATGCTGCAGGCAGGGAGAGCAATCGCCATGCGGGATGGACGCTGCGACTGCCATGCGGGACGGATGCCGCTGCAGACGAAGCACTGAAGGAGACCGGTTGCAAACACTTGTCTTCCCCGCGCACATCTGGGTGACTCACGCGAGCGAGTTCACACCTCCCCCTCCCCGCATCCCCCAAAGAACGAAACAGCAGGACTAAATAAACATAGGGAAAAATTAAAACTGTTTGAAACGGTGGAGACCTTGAGTGGTTCCAGGTTTGCTTTTTAAGTGGCAGTTTAATCTGCGAAGGCTGTGGGCTAAACAAACAAACAAAAAAAAACCCCAACAAACCAAAACTGGCACCCAGGACCCGGGGGAAAAAAAAAATTATTTAGGGGCAGATGAAGCATGAAGGGGGGAAAAAAATCTGTGCGTTTCGTGTCCGCCCGAGCACCGTGTCCCCCTCTCCCGGCACCGCTCTGGCCTTGGCGCGCACAGTGTCAGCCAGCAATCTTTAAGGCCCTTAATACCAAAACAAAACCCCGCGATTTCCCTTTACACGGCAACAACAAAAGCAACGAGGCTCCAGTTTGACAAGTAAAAAGCCCCAACAACACGGCAACTAATTGCCTTCCCTCCCCCTATTCACAGCAGCCACCACACTCCAGC
>NW_009647731.1:6056914-6057443 GCF_000708025.1 Charadrius vociferus | reverse complement strand
GAACTCTCCTTACCATGAGATTGCAATCGCAGAGGGGAGGGAGAGACCAAACAGGGCTGCAGTTCACTGCGCGCATCCCTATACAGCCGCGACCGCAGGCGCTAAAACAAAGTTGGGGGATTTAGGGGAAGAGAGGGGAAAACGCGTGTCTTGGCATTTTCTGAAAAGTTTGTAAAAAATAAGTAAATACGTATCTCCTCTGCTCATTCAGGGGAAAAAAAAAAAAAGAAACAAACAAACCAACCAAACACAAAACCAAAAACAACACAAAACCACGACAGGGAAAACTGCTCTGCTAGTTTAACCTCGAGGGGGAGAAGGACAAAACACCCCCCACCACCACACCACCCCTCCCCAAGAAATTTCACGCCTTTCCAAATTAAAATAGCGCGGCAAGTTCCTACCGAGACAGGAGCCCGCCAGGGAGACGCAGCGTCCCATCACAGGTCAGACCCCCTCCGCAAGTTCCTCCCCAGGGCGGCCGGGCATGCAAAGGGGGGTCGGAGGGGGACGGACACGACGGGGCGGG
>NW_009647731.1:5997871-6052871 GCF_000708025.1 Charadrius vociferus | reverse complement strand
TTATTGATCTGCTATTAAGACACCAGTGAACCTGATGAAATGAGTGCTGTAGGTGCAGTCAAGACTTCAAAGTGTCACACAGCCACATAAAACAAGCGCCTTTGATCCTAACTCCGATCTGCTGAGGGTTTAAAGCCCAATTCTCCCTAAGCTGCCCTTCTCACTCGTCATGTCTGATGTCTCACCAACCAGCGACTTGATAATGTTAATAATGCAAATTTTAGCAAATGATTTTTACAATGGCAAAATTAATTATATGAATTTATGCTTCTTTCGGTGTCGATGTCTGATCTACAAAAAAAATATAGTTGTAGCGATTACACTTGCAACAGAAAACTACGGGCACGTTCAGCTGTTAAAACAGTATTACTGCCTTTCCCTCTCAGCTTCACAGGGTCTCATTTTGCTGCTAAAACTATAATTATTTATTATAAATTAACCTTAGATTGGGTTTAAGAGAGCTGAGAGAATTCTATCCAAAGTCCCCTATTGCTACGTATGCATTATTAAAGAAAAGCCACCTCCACGTTTTATATATCCCCTTTTCTCGTTCTTTGTCACTCATTCTCTCCCCGTTTCTTTCCCGTGTTCATTCTACAAATCCTCGGAGCGCAGTTGCACAGATTTTTTTTAAAAACACCTGCATCTCTGAAATTGCATCAACTAACAAATAAGGGTTTCCTAGATTTATGAATGGTAAAAAGAAAGAGACTTCACGTTTAGGGATGAACATACAGCAACCTGCAAAACTAAGAACAAAAATTCTACCTGCAATAATTAAAATGTACATTTTAAGCAAATGCACTAGACTTTTCCTGTAACAGAAATTTATTCTTTTCCTCATTAATAATAATAATATTAGTATTTTATAAACATTTTTTGAATCTTCACCTGAATTTGTCATCGATTATTCAATGTTTTAATAAACTTTTATCGGCAAATATCAATAATCCCATTTTCAGCCGAGGGAGTTTCTCACAAAACCTGTTACAGAAGTTTCCCGACTGCATTTCTGATGGAAGAATCGTACAAATGCTCAATTAGCTTACCCATGCTACGTGCGAACACACTGCTATCTGCCTCCTCCTCCTCCTGAACGCTTCGCTTACGCGTTGTTCTTTTCTGTTTTTTAAGAAACAGAATTTGCTAAGATATCTTATTTGGTGCATAATGGTTTAAAGCATCTTAAATCACCTGAAAAATCCACTGCCTATTAAATTTTCAGGTCCTAAGATGCAGCCATTTGTGTATATTTAAGCTGAAAGACGTGGCTCGGTTCTGTGCTTCCGACTAAGTGAAAAAGAAAATAAGAACTCTAAATTTGTCTCTTCCTTTCTACTTTTTGAGACACACACGGTAGCATCTTTGGCTATGCAAAGTTGAAAAGGAACGTTATTTTAATTGACTCCTCTGCATCAAAAAATTTTTTTGACAATTCAATCAGCATGTTTTCCCAATTTTACTTTAATAAAATTTCGATAGTAATACCTTTTGTGGATTTTTTTTTTTTTTTAATGTTGATACTCACTTAACCTACTTGCGATTCTAAAGAAGTCAACACTTGATTGTGACAATGTTCAAAAGAATTTCCTATGCCACAAGCACAGTAAAAACTTTCACCAATTAGTGCAGGAAAAAAGGAGGGAAAAGCCAGAGCGCTGGTGCTCAAAGAGCCAGGCCTTGCGGCAAAGCTGTCATGTCGAGTGGATTGATCAACAGGACCGCAATTTCTAATGGCATGTTGTCATGAAAAGTCAGCCACGGGGAGCCACCTGCTTTACTCCTCCTAGACAGCTAGGGAAAGGAAGGGGAGGAAAGAAAGAAAAAAAAAAAACACCAAAAAACAAAAAACCACAACCCACCATGGTCCGTACCTAGTTCTGCCAGTCCCTTTTGCTAACAATTTTGGTAAGGGTCTCCTGATTTTTATTCAGTAGGAATATGTCAAATCTCCAGTCGTATTATCCAGCCTCTAAGATTAGAGTCACACAGAAGGCTGATGCTCTTTTTTGGGGGGAGGGAGGGAGGGAGGGAGAGGGAAAAGAGGATGAAAAAAAAATTATCTCTATCCCCCAAATACTTCTCAGATCAGAAAATACATCCGTCACATCTCTAAACCAACAAAGTTTGTCAACGGCTTACAACATACATCTAAGACATTCTGCAAGTCGAGAACAACACAGAGCGTAGACCTTCTGTGCATGGTTTTATTTCAGCACTACCTTCCCTCGCCCTCACCGAACCATAAAAGTCTGCGTTTGATGCACGGTAGTTGCTTTGTTTCTATTTAGTTTACCTCTAACTTTTAGGATCGTCTTGTTTATCCTAGGATGACGGCACCGTTCAGTCCTGGAACCCCATCTTAGCTGCCATGGCCAACATTTCAGATTGAATTGCACAGGCAATTGTGCAAAACGCTGTGTTGAAGACAAAGATAACAGCTTCCTTGTTTTGCTGTCGGGATATTCGCTCGTGCTTGATGGAACATAATTAATACTTCAAGAACTTCCACCAACTTACCATTGAATAACAGCGCCAAACAGTCTGTCTTAATCACTCTCCAGGAATGTGCTAGTGTCGTTTTAACCCATGGCTCCGATTCCCACCACTCAAAAGACATGGAGATTTCCCTCTTTTAATACATACAAAAGCCAAAGATATTACTTTCATTCTCTCATGCCTCACAGAACATTCTGCCGTTGCCGAAGGAATTAAAGCCTAGTTAAAATATACTCCGACATTGCGCTATAAGAAAAAATGGAAATGTTGGACTTGGCCAGATCTGTTTGGAAACCTCTTACAATTTTTAAGCCTTTTTTCAAACCTAAGTTTTCGTTGACTGGAACAGACTTTTAGTGTTGTTTCATTTGTATGAAAGATTTCACGTTTCATACCTGTTTGCTTAAGAGAATCCAAACCAAAACTGTAATGTGCACTAACTGCTAATTTAAGTGATTTTTTGGGAAACAAAACAGAAAATTTGGGAATTTTTTTTTCCGACAACCCTCATCTATCTACAAAAGAAAAAAAGTCAAATAAAAGTTAAAGAACTTTTAAGTTCATGAAACCAAACCCCACTTGGCATGCAAATCACGTACTGTAACCTTTTATCGGCGCAGCCTCTGGTCTCATCAGTCGATGAAATTCTCAGCCCGCGGCAACAGCTTAGCCGAGGGACGCAGACCAATGAGAAAATATTCATTGTGTTAGCATTTCAAATGGCGAGAAAGGAAGAAGAAGCGCTAACTGATCACTGCCCGTGGAATTAATTGGATATTCCAAGAATAATGTCTCTCACTGAAGATCCTTGGAGGCTGAACGCTAGTAGAGACCACATTTTGTGCGGCACCTTCAAAAAGAGACCGCTTGGGGGTAGTGGACATATTAGGGTTTTAGCGCATTTCCCTAAAGGCCAGAAAATAATCAGATGCACTGAACCAAACTCGGCTAATCCATTCCATAATTATACACACAAATCCAATAAACTTTGTCACATTACTGGAAAATTAAACTATTACAGTGAAGCCTTTTGCTACTTTGAAAAAGTTTCGATTGCCGTTTTATCCAAGTAAAAAAAAAAAAACGGGGGGGTGGGGGGGGCCAAAAACCACCTCGGCGAAAGTCAGAAGTTTTGGAGGTTGCACATGCAGGCTGTAGTCTTCTGTTATGCTTAAAGCTCAGGTAGGTGTCCCACAGCTTCCTTCCTTTATATGGAGGGGATTTACGTTTCGGCTTTATTGCACATAGCCCAAGCATATGCAATGACCCTGTCCGATATTAGTATAGCTTTCCTTAAGACACATCGTAATCTAACCTTTTCAAGACTCTTTTGCTTTCAGACTCAAAACAGCATAAAAAATGAGCATTGTTGTGGAGCGCTGAGAGATTGAACTAAGGCTCTGGCTTGGTCCAAAGCAGTAGCTCTCTGGATAAACAGCTGCTTGGGCAACTAAATAAGCTCTATAGACCAAAAGGTAAAAGAGGAGGGGAAAGAAAAAGGAAAAAAAAAAAAAAGAGAGAAAGACGAAGAAGAAAAAAAGGGAAAAAAAAGAAGAGGGAAAAAACTGAGATTAGGAACCTTCCCAAATGTTGCATCTTTCCTATCGACCGCTGGCCTAGCGTGAGGTGTCAATTTTGACTCCAAAGAGAGCACACGAATTCGCAGCGGTCCCATTATGCGGTCTCTGCGCTCATTGTAAATTCTGTCAACGAAGTCAATCTTATTAACTTCCGCACTGGTTCACACATGACATTTTCTTCAATTTTCTTGCTGACATCAAAAACATCAATTAGCAGCCCGAAAATAGGAAGGAACGAATGACAGAGCCTGATAACGTCAACTATTTGAAGCCAAGGGTAAATCTATTCTCCAGTTCTGAATGCGTTCATTACAATTGCATTTTCAAAGAAGACCTCCAAATAGCAAAGAAAATTAAATTTATCATCTAGAAATGCCTAGAAATTGTTTTTTTAATCCTATGTCTATCTCGCAATCCCAGAGTGTAATACAAAGTATCGCAATTCAGTTTTATGATAACATGCCACAACTTTAATAGAAAGTTTATAAAATATGCAGCCCTTGCCACACTTCCTATCACATAACAACTACAAGGGGTGAGAAAAAAAATTTGTCCAACAGATTGTAGCGTCGCCTTGTCTGCTCCATCGGTTCCCATAGGCTGGCACGGCACTTACACACACACGCGCGCGCACGCTCTCCCGATACACGCACACACATCTTTCCCCCCCCTCCCCTCCATCCATCCTTGTGAAGAATTTATGAGCTATGCAATATCCAGCGACTTTAAAACCCCAGCAAGCGCTACATTACTGGCGCGCGCCGGAGCTGCCTCACATTTGCATTCGCCCAACTCTTTTCATGTTGCAGAGAAAACAAACCCAACTCCCTGCCCGGGAAAGCAAAGGGAAAGTCCAACCAGAGACTTGACGCTAACTGTCAAGCACCAAGCACATGCATTCAATCAGCTGCCAGAACTTCCGCTCGCTGAACTCTCGCCCTCTTTTCATTTTATTGACATTTTCAAAAATAAATAACATAAAAATAACCTCCCGGTAACACAGAAACAAGACACCCGTGTCAACACAACACGGTCCGTTTGCTGCGCTCAGCAACAAGTTTCTGGAGAAAGGTAAGCGTGTTTAATACGAGGAAAAAAAAAAAAAAAAAAAAAAAAAGGCAATAAACCTGTTTTCGTGGTCTTTAAAGAAGCCCCGTCTTGCTTTACTTAGTTATTTATTTATTTACTTTGCCGCTGCGCCCGCTTTGTGAGCCATCGTTTCATGCTTGTATTACATCTCCTAGGGAGTGAATAAAAGCAAGTTTAGTGGCGACCAAAGACACTCACTCGGACTTAATGCAAACAGAAAGAGCAGCTACACCCTGATAAACAGATCGCATTCCTTCAGCCCATTGATTTTTTGATCTTTTGACATTTTTTAGTTGCTTCCATTCCCTTCCTTGTCTTTTCCTCAATGTCACAAAAGACAAAATGCCTCGGCAATTGATGGCGGAGGTATCTATTAGCTGTCAAGCCGCCTTTTTTTTTCCCCAGCACTGGCTAAGAAAGTACAAAATAGAAGGCTGAGAACTGGCAAGGAAACAAATCGTAGGAATCATCTAATTTAATGGGCTCGTCATATTCCGGGATTTTGGCTTTTCCACATCTGATCTCTCTGGGAAGCAGCTGGAAGGTGAAAGGGGGAAGGAAAAAAGGTTACGCTGAAGGGGTGTCTGTAATTTTTGTTGCTAGGTGGAAACAAAACTAGAGAAGACGGAGGGAAGGAAAAACAGGAGGAGAACTCCTGGGAGGTTCGATGAGGTGCCTCTGTCTCTCTCGCAGCGTTTTCCTGCCCGCGCATAGAAGCGAACCCGGCGCAGAACGAGCCTCTCAGCTCGGCCACACTTGGGGGGATGCTGGACATGAAACGGAGGCGGATGGCACTTGAAAAACTTGCAAAATTATTTTCCAGCAGAAGAGAAAAAAAAATATAAAATTGTGAGACACTCATGACTGATGGTAAACCTGGCTGCCTTTTTTTATTTTTTTCCTTTTCTTTTCTATCCAAAATTTCATGTTGGATATTTCCCTGTTTGCCGCAGCCCTTGCCAATGCTGATCATTATGAGCAAAGTGCAGCTTACATTTTATCTCCTATAATTTAAGTTTTATCTCCTATAATTTACCGCAGATGACTGTAACCTGTGCTCAGATTTTTTTTGGTTTAATCGAACAAATTATCAGTCAGAAAGCATTAAAAATTGTTTAAAATACAAGCGAAGCAGATTGCTACACACAATGAATCAGTGTGTATTTAACAACAATAAGTAAAATATAAAAAAATTTCTAGGCAAAGTATAAATGTTCAGAAGGTAATTATGTAAAAAAATCTCAGTGAATATTTGTGTTTGGTTTTGAATGCAGACTCCGCAAAAATCACCAGAGAAACGGCTTCTTTTGATTTTACAATATTTCATAAAGCAAAGAAGTGAGTGACACAAGAAAGATGAATTATTTTACGAGCAAATATACCAGTGTCATTCAAGGAACAGACACTGCTACAGACTGCTGTAAGCACAGAAGGGAGTGTAAAACAGAATGAATTTGTCTTGCAACAGCTTTTTTTATTCTGTTTTGCATTTGAAATTTCTAGGAATATGACTTTTCAGTTAGGGCCCGATCCTGGTAATCCATTGCAAATGGGAGTTTTGCCTGAGAAAGGACTTCAGAGTCTCTGACCGCATTCAAACAAGTCTGCTGGACCACGGGCAGGGATCACGGTTTTGCCTTTTTTTCTAAAATCTACGTTTCTGACAAGAATTGTCTTATTTTTGCCAATAATACGCTGTTACTTATTTTGATGTTGAAATTGCATCCAGTTGGAAGAATAAAGCTAAAGGAAATTCAACTAAAATGAAAGAAAAGGGTAACATCTGTTAAGCGTAAAAGATTTTCTCCAAAATATCGAGGAACACTAAATTATTTCTCCTGAAACCTGAAATACTCTACTGCATGCCAGGAATAAGATTCTTTCCCCCCCCTTTAAATAAGTTCAAGTTTAACTCAAAGAAGCAAACAGGCGCAGACTTTGAAATCTGTTTATCAGATTAAAATAGAAGAAGGAGAAGAAATCCGGAGAGCGGCCAGCTCAGCTTCTGTGGAAGCATACCTTAACTTTGCTGTTTTTAAGGCAAGTTTATTGGTGTTCAGGTAAACCCCTGGGCTTGAAAAGAAGAAACAGGTTTTACAAAACACTCCTTCTATTTTATTTTCCCTCGTCATTTCGTTCCGGAAACCCCAGCGACCATCCCAGCTACTCATGCGTTGATATTATCAGAGGTTTATAAAAAAAACATGTCTGATGAATTAAAACATGCGACTGGCCAACAGCAGCAGCCAAACTGACCACAGGTTAGCGATGGGGATGAACTATGGTTATGTTTTTTTAAACCCCGCGCTGTCCTTGAAACGGAGGCTGCATACGGCTCCATTAGATACAGCTACGGTGCTCTTGATCTATTATTTACAAAGAAAAACCCTTCACTACTTAAGTGGCCCCTTCTACTTCAGCCTTCAATTTCAGCCGCATCAAACAACTTGGAAGGGGGGGTGTGGGGGTGTGAATGGGAGGGGAGGGGGAAAACTTGAGTTCATAATATAATTCTATGCAAGAGAAAATTATACTCAAGTAAAAAAATTCAGAATGCCTGGAATAAGGTTTTGCATCCAAACTGCAGACCTATCCGCTTCATCCAGAAAAGCTTAAATGATAATAGTCTTAGTTTTTAATAAAACTATGTGAGCTTTAAACATAAAATTTATACACAGATGTGAAAACAATTTATCTCCTCTCTAAAAAGTAAGATTAAAGACTGAATGAGAATTGCAGGACTTCTCGTTGTAAAAATCACCATTTTTCATTAAAATATCATTTTGCATTAAATTCTGTAATTATCAAGACTATTCTTTAAGTCATACTGCATTCAATCTAATTAGAAAGCTTAGATCTCACCTTTGTACTGAACTTTCAACTCTCTGATGCCAATTAGAAACTATTTTAAATGAATTTCCCAATTAAACTGACTCCTGTGATCAATTCTGACATAAGATAAAACCCAGAATTATCAGGGAGGGCGGAAAAAAAAAAAAAAAGAAAAGAAAAAGGAAAAAATGAGAGGCATAGATGTACAGCCTATCTGTATTTCTGAAAATATTTTGAATGGGTTTTGCGTCCTTATTATGAAGAATATCTCATCTCTTATGCTTGGAACATCCTCTCAGAAACAGAGCTCATATCAAAAGTGTTTAAACGGCAATTAGTATTGTTTCATTATTCAGCACGTTTCCATTTGCTATAAATATCTTGTTTTATTACGCTCTGCTCTATATTTGGTTCTCATGTTATAAAGTATCACATTAGATGAATTATAAATGTAAACTATTAACAGTTTAGATTCTTTTAAGTTGTTATCAATTTCAGGCTTTTGACAGCTTAAAGAAAATTCAGTAAACATACCTCCTCTCTTCTAGAAAACGGCTTCTATAAAGCCAACAGCCATCTCACAATTAATAAATGGCTGTATTCTCCTTTTGTGGAGAACAAAATTAACTGAAGTTTCCCATATAAAAGACCATATAATTAACATTAGTGAAATGTGTTAAGTTACACTTAAGATATTCCGACAGCCTAATTATATCAATGAGTCATCTAACTCCTGTTTGTACCAATTCAATTTATCTTCATTTCAATCAATGCTGCTTGACGGATAGGTATCATTAGGAGTGACAAAGCATCACGCTGCAGAAAAACGCAGGACAAGGCGATATCCTAGATAAGGCAGCCTGAGACCTTCTAACGCTGCGTAGCTGGAAATGACTCCTTGTATACACATCATTGCCTTCACTAAGGGTGTCTACAAGTTATCATTAGACACATTCATTGTTAAAGACTAACCAGGTCAGTGTTTCTGATCAGGTTGCAAATTAGACCAATTGAAGTGTTCTTAACCTACAGACTGGTGTCAGTAAGGACCTAACGGTGCTGAAGCGACATAGTAATATGCGCCGAGTACACCACCATTACTGCACATTTCATGCTGAACACAACAGATTTAAGCAAAACGTTTGGGGGGGTGGGGGGAAGGTAGGCTGGGGGTGTACAGAGAATACAAATTACACAGACGACATAACGCTGTTGTTTTAGTGCAATTTTGATGCAAAACAATTGTTCCACGGCAAACATATTAACCAAAAGTGCAGACTTGGGCAATGAGAGTATTAGAGGTGCAGATAAACATGTCATTATAAAGCCAAGGAACCAACATGCATTTCTATTTCAAATTATAATCCTGCCGGCTTTCCATATAATAGTTAGATAATAGTTTTCACAAATACAAATGATGGCTAAATGAGGGGTTTAAAGTCTGATCTAGCACGAGCATTATACTTGGCTGAAAAAGCTGATGTTGGGAAGAAGGGGGCAAGAGTAAAATGGTTTCGCTTTTCACACTTATTATTTTTTCCTCCATTCTATTTTTCCTGCACGGATTCTAGAGGCAAGTGTTGTATCCTGCCGGCTCTCGTCAGTGGGGCACGGCATGCAAGGCAAACCAAATCCACGGAGCATTAATAGATAGAAAACACCAATCCGACCAATTCAGATGTTGACATTTTGCAAAGTTAGACTTTTGTTTTTTCTTGTAATAAAATCGCGTGCAAGTCATTCGTTCAAAGTACGTAAGGTATTGGTGCTTCCCTGCTTGACTGCTAAGTGTTGGATAAAATGGGCATTGCTGTTGACGGACTATTAGAGGACTGTTATTTGGAGAACTTCCTCACGGGTTGGCTTTACACAGATGTAACAGTTAATAGGCATAGGATTGAAAGTTGAAGGCATACAGTCAAAATGATTAAAAACACACAAGAAAAAAATTACACAGGATGCACAGCATTCTGCAATATAGCAATTCACTAAAGAAGTCTGGTATATGAATTTAGGGGTTTGGTGTTTTTTTCCTTTAATTATATCCCCACCAGCAAACAGCAGAAATCTCCATGTTCATGTCAATCACATATTTTCTAATCACTGCAAAAAAGTAGGGAATACCTACAGAGAGCATGGCCATTAATCAATATGCAAAGAATACGTTGTCTCAAGAGTATGCATTTATGGTTATAAGTTAAGATGATTACGCGGCATGAATTTCTGAGCTGGAAAACTCTTTATCAGTTAACAAATAGGAAGCAGACCTCAATTTAGAGCCACGTGCAGTGATCTCCTTAAAGGCTACTTGTGAAGCAGAATTAAGCTGAAATGAGTGACAAGGTGGAGAGGACACCGGACGCTGCATGACAAGCAGTGACCAGCTGGAGCATTTCAGGTCAGCTGATAAGCAAACGGTATAAATCATCTGACCTGAGTCATTACGACTGATAAACGCAAGGAAATAGCAACCTTGTACGTGCACTCAAAGCTGTCCAGGTGCTGCCTTAACAGCCTGCCTTGGTCCCTATCAGGTGGAGAAGGACTATGTTGAACAGCCCCGCAAAACCCACAGGAGGAGCCCCTCGACTGGGATCCAAAACCTCAAGCTGATGAGTTTGGACCATACTGGGGCAGACTAGATCAGGAGACAGCAGGAAGGGCTTCTAGAATTCACCCCCACACCCCAAACCATCCCCATTTTATGATTACCAGTGAGTACTGCCAATTTTTCCCTAACTCCAGTGCTCTTTCTCTGTTTGTATGAACACACGCACTGCAGGTTTAAAAAAGTGGAACTGCCACAACTCCAAGTAAAACACAGAACAGAAGAAGGAGGAAATTAGAAAGTGTCTTGTTAATTAAAAAAATAATTAAGTAAAAGCTTTTCAGACAACATGACTCAAATTCTGAATGAGCTGCTTCGCAGTTCGGAGAGTACAAGCCAAATGACTGTTACAAGCTGAAAACAAGTGTTATTACAGACTACTATCTAGACATGGGCCAAACTAAACACGGCTTTGAAGATCTCCAGACAGTGCTCTGAATGTGAACTTGATCCAAAAATCTACCACTTGTTCTCATCTCAAATTCAACTCGAAACCAGGAAAACCTGGATGCTTTAACAGGCACTTTGAAATTTTTTACTCGGAAAACAATGAGCATAAATATACACAAGCCAAAATAAACCAGTGAGCCAGAATCTTGAAACGTAACCTGAAAAGTAAAATAAAGATTGGGATGCATCTTTTTTTAAAGCAGTTCTCCAGAGGAGGGATACACGTAGACACGCACTGCACTGAGTGTCTCCAGACCGCATGTGCAGTCAATTGCTATTACATATCTCCACACGTAACAGCAAACTTCAGTGGCTCTTTTATAACATAGCTTAAAGTTCTTTCAGCCTTGTTTTTCACGTGTTTACAACCTGGCCTCTAACTTTTGCTCTGGGGTGAAATATAGCTATGCAACATCTGTTTCCAGGAATATTAAGTTATTATTAAAAATGTTTTAAACAAATTAAAATTAATGTGTTTGGGGCTTTCCAGAGAAAGCGGCGCTCTCCGCGGTGAGACGGGGCTCTCAAGCATGAGGAAAACCGGCATAACCTGGAATACAACCCTTCTTTTTATGGAAAACAAAGGCAATACCAGTGTCTTCGGCACTGCCCCTCTCTGCTGAGCCGGATGGACTATCTATCAATCAAAAGACTCAGTTCTCGACATTTCTGCTGATGCTGTATCTACACATACGAAGCGTGGAGGCAGTCTAGAGCTAGAAGTTGTCCAACAGCAAAGGATCTAAGCGGCAATTCCACAAGTGGGTGGCATTGCTGAAGGTCCTTCCTTCCTCCCTAAACCACCCTCCCAATATGCGAGAATCTCCGAGTCTTAAAGAAACTAATTTTCACAACACTTCTGCCAGGCAGGGAAGGCCACCACCCCCCAATTTACAGAAAGGCCACATGACATGAGGAAAAAACATGTAATTTGCCTCATTCGGCCAGCAGTAGGGCATGATCCTGAACCCACATCTGGAGCTAACATCCCACAAGCCAGTCAGTTAAAGTAATTATGTGCCTGACCCCAAACAAATCATAGGAACTCACTGTTTAAAAATTAAATCTTCCTCTTGTTCTCTCTCTTGGAACTAACAAGGTATAACGAGAAGCAGCCATGGCCAGGCTGAATGCAGTTATTTCTGTAGATAAGATAAAGCTTTGAGCCTTAACTGATGTGTAATACTTAAATACGGTCAAAAACCCAGTTGCTAACCCAGAACAACCTAATATCCTCTTTTTTCCCATTTCCTCCCTCCCCCAAAAGTCCAATTGTTCTGAGGGGATGGAGATTAATGATATTCATACTTGAATAATAGCTACAGGGAAAAAGCAAGTGAATATATTACAGGACCCAAATTACAGTAGTAAGAAAATACACTGCGCTGTGATGTAGAGATATAAATGAATTAAACCTGACATCTGTTTCTTTTGCAGAGGAATTAGGCATAGGTTGAAGCTGACCTTGCAAGAAGCATGCAAGGTGATCAACCAAGAAGGAGTAGTGGTGCCCACTGCTCTTCCCCGTTAGAGAGACAGTACGCTTTGACCTTCTAAATCACACACTACAGCCTTGCACAGGGTGTATATCAAAGTCACCCCACTTTGTACACCGAAACAGCAGGGAATCCCACCAAGAGCTACTGTGCAGTCAGTGCATTTGGTGCAGCACTGATCATTCAAAGAACAGGCAGGTACCTTGAGACCCAGCTCAGCTATGGCCTGTAGCAGTAGCCCAGTAGATCGCCACCCAATTTGGTATATCAAATTTTTATTTTTTTCTGGGCTTAGAGGGACGTTTTATCTGCAATTGCAACAACATGCGAGAGATTACCATCACAAAAGCTATTTTCATCTGGTCAGGTGACTTTTTTCAAGACTTATCATGGTGCTTCCTGGCATTAAGACACTCGTCAAAGCACCTTTGTGGCACATTTCCAGACGTAACAACCAAATCTCCATGCACCAGTGTGGCCCAATGGTTGAAAGGTGAGCAAAGGCAGCAATCCCAGCAGGTCACAATGCTCTTGCCATATCCATTGCTTCAGACTCACATTTTCTGAAAGACGTGAACTACTGTCAGTAAGTTAGAACTGATGCAGTTATGGGTTTGCATGCCAAGATTAATACACGTCTTTAGGAACTTTGTGCCTCCATAGCATTTCACTAATATTTTTAAAGAAAACACATTCACATGGAAGGAAATGTGGCTCCTGCATAAACAAAAGAGCTATTTTTCAGAAAGGTTTTAGAATCAGACACACAACGCACGCTTGAAAAATAAACCCACACTCAATAGGCTTTTCTTAGTGAGCCCCAACGTCTTACAAGGACAAAGAAATCCTGGTTCTAATGAACTCTCTAAATAAGTTTTTACATAGTATTTTTCTTAAAAGTGAATAAACCTGTTTTAACGTGATAGCTTCTGTAGGGCTCAAGAGACATTCTAGTCTATTGTGTTGGCGGATTAATTCTATTCACCGAGAAAGAGTACACCAACATGTCCTATTATGCCCAACAACTGCAGAGATCTGCACGAATGGTGTGCTTACATATGTGTGCTGAATCATCAAATGCCCTTTAAAGCAGGGAGAACCCATATCTCTGCTAACTTCTAGCCTTCGCTGCACGAGTTACTTAAGGCCTCGCTCTTGCAAAACATGAGTCACCCTTGTTGAGACTCCTTGCACAAAGGACACGCACAGCCCCTGGCCTCTGCTGGAGGAAACAACCACAGCTTAGGACAATACTGTGCTCTGCTGCCCGCCCTGCATCTCCACCAGATGTGAGTAAACCTCAAGCACAGTCTGTCCCAGCTCAGAGACAGGGCTGGAGCCCCTTCTCCATGGAGTGGTACGGCAGCCCTCCAGCAGACCGATGGGGCGGACGGCAGCGAGCAGTAATGTTTTAAAGAGTCCAAGTTAGATGCACTGGATGATCTACACTGCAGCCCAGTACTTGCCCTGCAGCTCTACTTTTGGTTAAAGCACATTTTTTGGTTTGCAAATACGGGAAGTGGGAATACTTTGGGAGAAACCTGGCCCCAACAAAGAATGAGAAGCTTTGCAACCCGTTTTCCCTGAGGGCAGCATTTTGTCCATGTCTTTTGAGACAACATCAGGCAGGACATGAAGTAAAGGATTCCTCTTTGCATTTCACAGAAGCAGGTATTCAAATACTGGAGGCTACCAAAAGAGAGAAAAGCTTCACTTTCTCCTACCTTCACTAACAGACTGAATTTAAAAACAATTAGAACCCCTGGAAAACAATTTAATCACAAAATCGTAGCATTTGAAGGGAATAGGTGGTACTACTCACAGCAGAGTTGCCTCAACACAAGATTTGCTGCTCATGGATGTCAACGATTCCTGATGTTGCTCTAATTAGCTTTTGGGCTTTACCTCCTGCTTCTTCAGTACGAGTAAAAGAAAATCTATTTATTTTTCTTTAGGGACAGGGATTTAAGAGGTAGCTGTTGATTTCAATCAGTCTTAGGCCTTTACCCTGTCATATGGTGCTCAATGCAAAGGCTTGTGTCTTTCTATTTACGTAACAGACTCCCATGCTACGGGGCCCCGCAGAAGGCTCAAATATCCACAAAGAAAATACCCATGAATGACTCTTCCTACAGCTGATCTAGTAGAAATCCTTCCACCTGCAAAGACACGCTTTTGTGCACTGTCTCACTCCGAGATGGGCTGTGTGAAACCACAAAAATGCAGCTCCGACGGCACAAGCTCCATCTGCGCTATGAAGACTATTAAGGCTAATCCAGCATTCCTAGACTGTGGTGCGAGACGTTCCCAGTATAGACCTGCTCCAGCAGCACTCTGCCAGTCAGCTAAGTACTCTAAAACCATAATTCGTCTCGTATTTCTCCAGGCAGCCGTGCCAGGTCAGCCGATGCCGGCTGCTTGCCCCTGCGCCCTGCCCTCGCCTGCATCTTGGCAGCGTGGCCGGTGGCCAATGTGCGCGGTGAACCAGATGGTAGGACCGACCCCGGCCAGGACCATTGGTCTGTCTGCTTCGAGGGTGGGTTATTTTTAACCCAGAGCCCTTCTCTGATTTGGTCTCCCAATTGCGGCAGGACAGATGAGTGCATGGTTCATCATCCACCTGAGTGGGTCCAACCGTGGGCTGCAGCCCAGGTCTGAAGGTCTTCTACGGTTTCCACCACGGCTCATCAGATCCCACAGTCATCCAGTTTGGTGGCTAAATACACACACTAAAAAAAGAAACAATGAAGGAAAAAAGAAGCCCTCCTCTGCCAAGTTATCTGCCACGACAGCTTTCCGAGTTAGCTGACAGGAGTCAGAAACACCAGCAGCAGGGTGAGGAGAAATGCAGCAGAGCCACGGAGAGGCCATTCCCTTCAGCTGCCTTCAGTCTGATGCTGTGTCAAACCAGAGTGCAAAACCGTATCCCAAAGACAATGTGCATGGGGGGCGACTGCTGAAGCTGGCACAGGGACTGAAAGAAAGCTTGTCAAACTATATACCCTTGGAGCACACACAATTTAAACTGCCAGCATTTTGCCAGCATGGCTTCACAACATCTTGCCCTCCAGTGGGCAAAATCAACCATATCATCAAAAGCGCAGTTTTACTGGCATAATTGCATCTATGGAATCACAGGGGATTTTGCCTTTTTGCCTGAACAGCTACAGCAGTGTAAAAAAAAAAAAAGAAAACCCACACTTCATTCTATCCTTGACCAATGTAGCTGTGCTGGCAAAACTCTTTATAGTAGACCTGGTCTGTATTACTATCACACCTCATATCAGAAAACTTATTTTTCTCCACTACCTATGCTACTTAAATTAAGCTCTGCAGTTCAACAATAGAAGCAATCATATATAATTGATTTTTTTATATATACACACACATTTTCACTTACACTCCATCCCCATTTTCAGATTTACAGACCTGACAGATTTCAAATACTGGGGGAACTTTAAGACCAACTGCCCTCCTCTTGAATAGGCTTTGTAGATACATTTTTTAATAAAAAGCAGAGGAAATCCTGGCTGTGAGAAACTTATTATTCCTATTACTAATAACAGGAACTCTCTTTTTACTAAGCATGTAGTCAGGTTTCTATAACCATTATGTAGATAGATAGTTGCTGGCTAGCAAAGGTGTAACTGCAGCCTAACTTAGCCACCATAATTAGCAACCCCAGGTTCTAGTCCGTGTTGATTGGCAGACCCCTGTTAGGATGACAAAACCAAATAGAAAATAGAAAGTGTCTCTTCAGACGTTATTGGGGAAAAACCACTCGGGGAGAGACAAGTCACGGTGGGTGGGCTCCAAGAGGCAACTATGTGGGGATGGTGCCCACCACAAGAACAACCACAGGGCGCATAGCTGCTCACTGGACTACAGACATGTGCTTTGTCACCTGAACAGACGGATACGTTCACTTCATGAACAGAACTGTGCCATACCCTCGCGCTGAACTTCAAATGGCTTCTGCAAGCTTCTTGGTTTACTTTATAACAGTTGCTGCAGAGAGATCTGCAAGGGGTTCACTTCAGCCTGTGGTTTCTGAGCTTCTCCACACCCTTCATGCTGGAAAACAAGAGCATCAGTGTGCCCACAACATGAGAGCAGCCCCCTCCGTCCCCCTGCCAGCACCCACAACCCCCCTGAGCAGTTGCCCCAACCTTAGCTGCCCGTCTGAGGAGCGTGGAGGCACCATGGAGGGTTTCCAGGGTCAGTAAGCACTTTGCTGACTTTCAGTGGGCAGAGGACTGAGCCCCGCGGCCACCCCAGCCCCGGGCAGAGGCACAGCCAAAGCGCAAACTTGGGAAAATGCTCCATCCAGAAACAACTGCGGGATCTCGCTTGTACCTTTTGTGCTTTTCTTTGTCCCATTTACTGGGGGAATTTACATAAGAAGAGCAACTCTGTTTCCTAAAGGTGAACTGAAAGTTTTAAAACCCGCTTAAGAGCTAAAACGGGTAATAGAATATAAGTGCAGGTTTAAGATTACCTCTCCATCATTTTACAACTACAAAATGTTAAGGAAGAACTCTCTTTCTGCTCCACACCTGGCAAAGCTGGAGTTAAGGGCAAGACTGCTTGATGTGTGGCTTATTTCTGTTCTTCTTTTTTTTTTTTTTTCTTCTTCTTTTTTTTAATCACTTCTCTACTGGAGGGGAGCCTGAATTCCGAGAGTGGTGGGTACCTCTGCAAAGCATAGCCTCCACTTACCAGTAAGGGCAAAAAGAAGAGAGAAAAGGATTCTGAGAGGTTTCTTGAAAGCATCTGTGTTTTTACCAAGCGGCTCAAATAATATTAATGAATTATACACCCTGTAGAGCAGAGAATAGCAGCTCTAACTCACGACCTCCAGCAATTCACACTGGGTTGATTTAAGAGGTTGTTACTTCTACCCCTCTGCTGAGGGCTAATACCCCCACTGAGATAGCAGAAGACATGTGCCTATACAAACATCAACCGCCGCAGTCCGACACGCTGACGGTGGTTTAAGGTCACGCACTGGAGTTAGCGCCCATCCTGCTCTGCAGCTTCTCCTGCTCCCACGGTGGGCCCGGGACGACAGCTCCCATGCCAGCTCGTGGGTCAAGGCCCTGAAAACTCATGGCTTGTACTCCCTGTGGTGTCTGCAAATTACAAGACGATCTATCCTTCCTGGCTGGAAACTGCCAACAGGTTGTGTTGTTTTTTTTATTTTTAAGTTAGCCCAGTAGCTTTTTACCCACGTTGCCTAAGCGCTCCCCACAAGACCGTCCTACAAATCTGCAGCAAGAGCAACTACGTCAACTACAGTCAGCAGACTGCAGCTCACATCTTCAACCGGCAAATCCTCAGGGCCTTGTTATTTGTCCAAGAAGAACAATAAACCGTGGTGGCTTAGAAATACTGGAATAACATCATCTGACCCTGAATGGCCATTTTCGAGACTAATTTGCCACCTCTGCATCTCAGATATGAAGCCATTTGTTGGAACAGAGGACCCGGGTGGTTCCCGGTTCATCCCACGTGAGCTGAGGTGACATCTGCCTGGTACGATGGATGAGACCATTGCAGAGCAGGAGGAATGGGCTTCGGGGTCCCAGTCATGCCGGCTGCCCCTGCGTGCCTCTCTCCTGGTTTTCCCCCACTCTGCGGCTTCTCTAATACAAACCAGACACAATTTCCACCCATGGTGTCATTGTGTCTGCTCCATGCAGAACTACCACAGCAGCTCCCAAGGACTGTAATACCAGGCTCCGTTTTAATGAAGAAAATGGGCTCAGCCAGCTCTTTGCCACCTCCATACCTCCCTCCCTCATGTGACATTATTTCTCCACTGCTGTGAATGATGATAAGCCGCCTGAAGAACTTAGCACCTTCCCATGGCCCTGTTTGATGGATGAGTATTTTCGCAATATGAGGAGCTAATCCAGAGGCAGATACACCACCCCAGGCTGGAGGAGAAAGATGGCCACAGCCATCCCTTGTGCCCAGACAGGGAGCTCCCCAGGGGCAGCACTTGCGGAAAGCATCCCTCCAGCGCAGTTTCTCTCCCCGCTTTACATCTCTCTTGTGGCCATACAGGCAAAGTCAGTATGCAGCTGGGTCTTGGCTCCTTTTATTTTTGCTGTCTTGGCATCTCCGTGCTGGCTGGGCGCTATCAGCAGGGGAGTTTTCTTTCAAGGCACCACCATGGCAGCCCCAGCATCCCAGAAGAGCTGCACAGACAACACCCTGACTCAGCCCAGATGGACGCGTGTGGGAGAACTGACGATTGAAGCTGAAGCAGAAATATAGGAAGTCTGAAAAAAAAAATATTCCAGACTGCCACAGATTGCTTTCAAGAGTGTAAATACACGTTAAAGCATCATTGGATTTGCCAGGAGAGCTGCAAAGAAGACCTTAAGGATCCTGGTCTAAAAAACCATGGTGGTAGAGACAGAGTTGGGCTCTCAGCATGCTCACCAGAAGCTGGTAACAAAATCAGGAGGATTCACAAGGTCTCATCCAAATTGAGTATCTACCCCTCCCAGCCATCTGCAGGACTGGATTGGTTTTTACAGCTGATACCCCACCGGGTGGTGTTTTGCCATACCTCATAGCTATCTGGAGTGCTGGCCTGGGTGAGCCTGCTGTGTCTGTCATGGCCATGGTGTCCTTTTGCTACACAGATGCGCACCAGGACGTGGCAGCATGGGCCAGGAGGGATGACTCCTCTCTCCCCTCACTGGCTTCTCCTTCTACTTGTGGCCGTAGCTTCTGGCACAGGGGGAGAAGGTTGTCACCAGTGTGATATTGCCTTCTGGTTTTGGGACTAGCTCACGGGAATCTCACAGGAGCTGGCAACTCCCAGCAAAAGGGCACCTTTCCAGCCACAGGCTCATAAGCAAACTTGCCCACCAGAAAGTAAAATAAAAACAAAACAAAAAAGCAACACCTTAAGAAAGTCAGTAACTGAACAAACTAGCCCAATAAAGACAAAATCAGATCATTAAGTGAGGCCCTCTCACCAGATGATGAAATTGCAGACAGGAGTGATGAGGAAATTCTCCTTTCTACTGATCTGCACAGGAGCAAACGACCTCCGTAACTATTAGAGACCCACACTGCTGAAGTTAATCCAGCAGATAGTCTTGCTATTCAGAGAAAAGTTAACCATTAAGCAAGACGACAACTGTTCCTAGATAATTTCTACCAGTCTGAAAGGAGCTACGCACAAATACCTTTCAAACATGGAGATCAGACCTACTTAAACTGATGAGCCATAAGCGAATGGCTGGCTAAGTGGACACTAACTCAAGAACTCAATTAAAATTAAGTAAATAAAAAGAATTATGCATAGCAAAATATGTTGCAGTAGCTCTACAGAATAGACAGCTGAGACCTACATGAGCTACATTTCCATGCCCTAACTCTGCCACTGCCTTGGCTCCAGGACATGATTCTACCTTAACACTTGCAATCTCTTTTTCTACAGACTTATTAAAGATGCTCAATGGCAAAAGCATCACACAAGTGGGAGAAAAGGAAAAGATTTTGCCTGACAAAACTTTGCACCAATACCGCACTCAAATCCAAGTTTTATTCCCAAATCTAACAAGCACTTAAATGCAAGACCTATGAGTGCCAGGAGGTCACTGTCCAACACCGCTCAACTTTGTCACTGAAGCTGAGCTTATTCTAGCGCTGGGGTAGGAACAGGAGTTACTGTGAGAGGAGTGCTCCACGCATACAGCCACACTGATTCCCCAAACTAATGCTGGAAAATGCATCCAGGATTCATCTCTCCATCATCACAGAAAACCAAACAATTTCTAATTATTAAAAATGGTCAATAATAACTGTTCCAATGGCATTTTTTAATTTGTGATAAGTGTCTAGGCAGACTTATGACCTTTTGACAGCAGTTAAAATTCACTCTGAGCAAGTGCTTTGGGTTGAGGAATGATTTTCCCGTCTCCAGAAATGAAATTTGCATTATTATAGTAACAGTACATAAGCCTCAAAACCAAATTAATACTTTTTCAGGTAACTGCTGTGGTCGTGTGCACAGCCACTAACACACTGGTCAGCTGAGCTGAAGACGTGATTATCTGTGAGAGAAGCAGTAAACACTTATATCAGCAAGCACGTATACGGACCAGATGCAAAACCGTCTGCAGTCTGATTTTTCCCCTTTCTTTCGACAATGCACAAGCTACATATTGTGTACATAGATGTCTGTGTATGCCAGAGGAAAAGCACACACTCATCCTCACCCTTCACTTTATAAAGTGCTGTGTATTATATATAAAAGTTTTGAATTTTTAAAAAAAACTACCTCAGAAAATACTGGTTAAAATCTTCTACGTATTATTTTATCAAACATGCCAGACCCCTTCATGGTTTCAGATGTGGGTGTGGATATCTGCAAATGACTCACCATCGCTGGCCTGGAAGCCCAGGCACGCAGGGGTGGACCGTGCAGGGAGGAGCAGGAGGTCCTTCCCCGTGCAAGGAGACCTTCCGCAGCTCCCACTCACACCCCTGCAACTCCAGTGCCAAAGCATCTGCTTCTTGCTGAGCCGAATCAGGCGTTTTCCAGAATCGAGTATTATCATCTGTATTTGAGGCAAGGTCTGAATTGAACCAGGCAGACAAAAATTAAGAGAATGAAGGGGGAAAGTGTACTAAGTATACGGGGAGGCTGTCAATCTGAATCAAGTACCACCGGCAGGACAGCTTGTGGCTTGCAGGATGAGGCCCTGAAGGAAGCAGAAGCAAAGGGGCAGATGCGCTACTTCTAAGCAACTTAATTTGCTGTCAATATCAAGTTACTGGTAAAATATTTTCAGATGCAGGACGTTCTGAGCACCCCAACTTCACGTTTCCTAAAGCACATCCACCTGGAGGCTTCAGACTGCCTCGCAGGGCTGACTGTTCTCCTCGGCGATCCTGGAGCAGATTCACAGTGGGTACAAAATTAGTCACCGCTCCGTGTGGGCAACGATAGTTTATTTTTGGCAACAGTGTGTGATCTCGCAAGCATTATTTATTTCTATTGCTTAGATAGGCAAACTGAGGCAGAGAGTGAGGTGGGCTCTGGTTCAAGGTCGCACAGGGAGTTGGTGCGGCATTTACTTTTTACTTATGCTTTTTACTTATTGAAGCCACTTTTGACTTACTGAAGCCCCTGACGTGATGAGTAGCTGAGGGCTCAGGAAAGGGCTGCCTATCTGCTCGGCTTCTGTCTGCTGAGGAGACTCATCCCACGATATTAAGTGGGATTCAAGCAGAAGCCACCACTGTCCTATATTAGCTTCCCTTCATGCCTCCTCCCCTGGAAAAGGCAGGGGGGGAAGAAAGGAGTCTTAATGATGCCCAGGGGGTGCCAATAAGTTTAACTACAGAGAGTCATTTTTGTTAATGGCATTCTGGCTGATGCAGTTTGAGTAAGGAGGATGAGAGAATCTTTCACTGTGTTTTTCTAAAGCAAATATTTGGCGCTTTCATCTTCCAGTGCTTTAACATGCAATCTGTCACCAAAAAAAAACCCGTTTACGTGGGAGTTCATGGAAAATATATCATGTTTCAGACAGCAATTGAAGAAGGGAGGGTATCTATTGTACCGCTCAGAAATTTAATTCATGGAAAACGGGTTGCAAACCACACGATTAGGTATTATCCCATCTGCAGGCGTGACAATGCCATAACTTAACACCGATGTTTCACACTTTGCTTGCAACCACTGTCTTCTTGCCCATTGTATCAACCTGGGCACAGGGTCACAAAAGAGTCTCCGTCATCAGCTGTCTAAGGGTTCTCAGCAACTTCCACCCGTTTCATAAAAAACTCCAATTCCCCAGTGCACTCCATAGAACCCCCGAGTGCCAACCCCACGCCATCATCTACCTGGAGCATCTCACACACCTGTCAGCAATTCACACCGCCAATAATAAAACCAGACAAAGAATTCTACAACCAAGCACGCTTCTCCAGGGTTTTGTTTTTCCTGGCTAGGAACACCAAGAATATCATGCACATTATTTGAGCTGCTCCACCTAGTCATTATCCCAAGAGAAAAGGACAGCCACGCTTCTGGTATGTGCAGCCACACAACCAGTACAAACACAAGCTCTTCTTGGCCGAGCTGCCTGGGGATTGCTGTGATTCGCAACTGACCCATCGCCCGCCAGCTCCTTTCGTGACCACCCCGGTTGTGGCTCCCATTCTCCGTTCTGCTTTTGGCATAGTGACAGCATAGGCTGGGTTTTTTTTTTCATTTTTTTTTTTTTCTCCCCCTCTCTTTTGCTTTGTGCTTGGCCAAGCTCCCGTCTTCCTCTCTGCCCATTAACGCGAAGCATCAACGGGAGCAAGCGGAAGGAGGACACCGAGCACTTGGCTGCCGCACCGCGCGGTCGCTGCTGCGCAGAGGCCACATGCAAAACCCTTCCAGTGTGGAGCGAGGCAGCGTGATGGCAGCATCAGGGACAGAAGAAGGCTGACTGCACTTTGGCCATCACTAGTCTACTAATGTAGCATGGAAAATCACCGGAGTCATTCTTGTAGTGACACACAAACAAAACCAAGGGATTTATTATTTTACCCCTGGCCTTTACCACTTGGCTAAAAAAAAAAAAAAAAAAAAAAAAAGCGCCTACAAATCCTCCTCCTACAAGCCCAAGAGTTTTCTTCACAAAATTCACTCAGTGCCCTACGTGCAGCTGACTAACTTCTTTTGTAGTGGATTTAACACTTGACCAAAGCTAGCCCTGAGAGTGGACCTGTGACGGACTGTTATGCAGAATTTGGTAGTTGTACGATTAAGAATAATCTATAGGGGACTTCCAGTTGCATTTTCAGATAATGAAGGATGTTTTTGCACCTCAGCGGCACAGGGATCGACCACTGCTATTACTGCAAGTACAAGGTTAAGTGACGCACCCAAAGTCAAAAAGGGCAACAACCTCCTTGATTTGCAGTCTGCTGTTTTAATACTCAAGATGATCCTTTCCAACTTGCAACATTTCCATTTCCAGATGGAAAACTGCTTCCCTCTTACAACATAAAAATCAGAAACAACACAAAATCAGCTGCTGATGTTTTCTTTACTTACTGCCTCTGCTCTTCCTCCCTTTCCTTGGCTTATACGCTGGGATCAATTACCTAAATTTCTTGCTCAGCTGAAGTGGCAGGTCTCCAGTCATTATGAAGAGAGGAACTAGATTACAGAGGAATTTATCTGCTGGAGACTGCCATTACCTTCCAGCAGAAGTGTTGTACCATGCTCACCCAAGCATGTCCAGCCTGTGCCAGTGACACAGCGCTGCTTGGCCGCTCTGCTCCAGGGACAAGACACCCACTGGGCTTCCATCTCCTGCCACGGTCACCTAAATCCCCCCCCCCAAATCCAAGCCAAACCACAAGACTGATAAAGCTCTGAAGCCTATTTAGTTTGCATGAAACGGCTCTGCGAAGTGAGTTAGTTTTCTCTCATCAAAGATGTTTATATCTGCTTAGAAGAAAATATGACCAAAAAAAAATAATGAAGGAGTGCAAGCAGCAGACCAACAAGCCACACAGGTGACACAGGGGCAGCTGGGAGCGCTGATGGCAGCAGGTCCACACTGGGGTCCACCCCACCTGCTCCTCCAGGAGGCAACAGCGAGGAGGACATCACCCGTGTGCCATTTTACAGAGGGGAAGGAGGAGGAAGAACCCTGTCTTTAACTCCTCTTCCTCCTTCGCATCCGGGACTCCCATTCCCTGCTCTGGGCAGCAACAAGTCCTTACGAACTTTCTCAATTAAGAAGAGCTGGGCAAGGGAGAAAAGTTCTTTTATACTGCTATCATTTCACATCTGGCTGTTTCCAGGGTGGCCCTGGGGTTTTCACAAGCCCTGGGGACACATCGCTGTCTGAGCACAGCCACGTGCACCACACGCCCACGTGCCGGCCACGGATGTCCACACCAACACCCCACGCCGGGGCTGGAGCAGGCTGCGGGCGCGTGCTGCACCGTTCGCGCTGGCTGTACTGCTGCTCGCCGTCATCGCTGCTGGTTTTCTCATCTTTTTCTAAGCTGGAAATACATCTTCAAAAATAATCAGTCGGGTCACCCCAGCCACTTCCACAAACGGCACCGCGTTCATTGGGATGAAGGGAAGCGCAATGTCCGCTCTCCTTCTCCCAGCGAGCAAAGGCCACCAACCAATTTACCTCCATTTTCAAGCCATGTTTATCCTTTCCCAGCCACGAATACCCAACAGCTTTTTCCTGCCTGCTGTGAAAAGCAGGTTTCTCACCTGTCACTTCAGCTTGTTGTAAGCACAAGCCTGATCTGAAAACCACCGGCAGTGATGACACGCTCAAACGAATATCTACTGATTGAAGGCCCTCGTGATCACCCTTGACCCCAATCCTGTAGATCATGTTAAATCCAACATTATCTCCCTGCCAACTTTGTTTTCCTAAGAGGTGAAAGACTGACACCAGAGCCTGGACCTGAGAGGCTGAGTGAAGAGCCTGTCAGGCAGAAGGCGGCTGGAGATTGGGAAGTGGGATGAAGAGGCTGAGATGCCGCTGAGACCCTTTCTGATCCCTCCCTTTCTCTCTCTCCCCTCTCTAGAAGAACTTTTCTAGGGGTTAAAATTAAATATAGTAAAAGAATAAATCAAAATTTGGACTTCGCAAAGGGAAAAATAAAACCGGAGTGAACTAAATGTCCCCTGTTGTCCTTCACTGGAAAACTGAAATTAATACTGGGCCCAATAAAGCCTTCTGGTTTGGTACAATACAAGCGCATAGCCCGTTTCGTAAACGCATCTCACCCCGTTGAGGCAAGGTACAACTCTTGTACTCATTTTAAAGAGCCAGACACGATGCATCTCCTCTCCTTGGGCTATATGCTGCTGCCCACAACAGCCAGGATCGACCTCCCTCCAAGATGGGCACCATGAGTCCCATCCTCACTGAGCCATTCTTAGAGGCACCATGAGATGCACTCTTTCAATCTTATTTGACTACTCCATGAGTGACCTGGATGGATTAAAAGCAAACCACAACAGATTGTTTCCATGCAGAAACAACTTTGCCTCTACTCTTTCAAAAATGAAGTTTTAAATAGGCCTTGGGTGGAAATGCTGGCATGCACCAAGGTATATGAGACCTGTATAGAACAGACACAAGAATGGGATAAAGGGGGGAACAAAAAAACCTTAAACTAATACACTGCTTTTTAACTCAAAAGAAACATGCAGCCCTACTAGGTTATTTGCCTGCAAATATCCACAAATTTATAAAAGGTCCTCTTGAAATGTGTAAACCATAGTGCAACACAGAAAAACAAGCTGTTGAAGTGCTGTGTAGAAGTGAGGTCATACTTGTATTATTGGACCTGAGAAATGGAAAAATCATTGTATGACTAAAGGATTAGGACTGGGCCCAGTAAGTGCTGAACTTTGTATCCTGGCTTATAAGGAACCATCTCAACCAGGAAAGCCACACAGCTGAGGAGGTGGATTATGGTCTTAACCTGTTCAGCAACAAAACTAGTAATAACAATGTGACAAGAAAGAACTGGCATCACACAAAAATTCATGCTCCAGAAATGACGGCCTATATTTAAAAACTATTTTATGATTTAAAAGAATCATGCATTTTATCAGGTTTATGAGATTTCATTATATGAATTTAAGAGACTTGGATTGGATCTGTTAAGTCCATATAGGTCATGTCTTCTATAAAATGGCTGGCGTCTCAGCAATGCACTCCGGTTTAGCTATGTCTGGTGAGATTTCACATACTAAACTTATTTAAAAAAAAAAAAGTGTGCCACCCCCAGCAGTTTATAGAACACGCAGTGGAAAATCCAGGAGCGGTATCATTCCATAAACACATTTAATACTCACACACATTATACAAATATACACGTATAGACGCATACACACACAATGAGGAGGATAATTAGGCGATAAATTGTGGAAACATGATAAATTGCATTTATCTGGCACCTTTGATTGCTTCATCTGTTCTCTCCTCACTAATCCATCTCTGCGGAGACTGGTTTCGAAGATTAAAAATCCCTGAGAAGTTTAGAAAACAGCCTTTTTTTTTTTTTTTTTTTAATTAGCCTTGAAAGATTTGTTTGCCTACCACTATAACTTTGCACATTTTTTTCATCCAAGAATAATCTTGATCCAACATGCAGAATGAGGAATACTCACTGCTGGCTTAGACTGGAAAAAAATCCATGTAATACAGATAGGAATTTATACCCTATGGTGTTGGGAATCTTCCTTTTTTTTCAGTCATACACTGCACATAACCCATGATCATTATGTCAAGAGAGATTTTATTCAATGTTTAACTTGGTAAACAGAGACAGCGCTGAAAAGATCTGTACATTTTAGTGGGCTCAAATTATAAGCAGCAGGACAATAAGAACATTCGGGATATGTCCAAAAGGGGGTGTTCATCAAACCACCCTCCTCTGAACTAATCCCAGTGAGATAGGTTTGTTATCAGAAATAACCTGCTCTTAGGCAATTATAGGTGCACTGTTTTGCTGCCTGTCTCAGGACACACCCTATTATTGTCATTATTAAACCATGTTTAATGACCTAAACACAATTACTTAGGGTGACTTGCCTTTAAATCTGTATCGATAACCAAACAAAAGGAAGTGAATGTTCCATTTTCTACTGTATTTACTTACTTGGCAGTATTTGCACAACTGATTTACCAACCTTAATGCTATGCGCAGAGACATATTTACCATCTGATTGGGAAGGAGCGGGGAAATGGGACGGCTGGGAGAGAGCAGAAGGGGCACACCCTCTTCACGCAGCAGCGGCCGTGCTGCTTGGCAGGAGCAGACCCATTCGGACAGGCTGGAATTCCTGCCAGACCATCAGTCTATTTTTATGAAAGCCAAGTTTGTTTATCAGCCGCGGTCATGAAGTCACCACCTCCTGAAAGCTTTTGAGAAGCCAGTGTGAAATGAGCTTCATCCTCGTTCCTGTTACAACAGTCTCGCTCTCATGAACAGCTACAGGTGGGTCAGGTCCAAGCCCCAAAGAAATTACTGTACCCACCATCTCAGTGGGTTCACCCCTTGCTAAAGCCAGCAGTGGGTCTGAGAGTGTCGGCTCCAAGCCAGCAATCCCCTCCTTAAGTGAAAGCTTGCACTTTTAAAAGCATAACCATGAGCGTGGGGCATTGGGCCAGATGACCTCCAGAGGTTTCTTCCAAAGGAAATTATTCTGTGACGCACAGAATGACCTCCACTGTCACATCACACAGGAATACCTACCACCCAAATCCTACGTGTAATGCTCTTCCACTGATTTTGATTAAGGGCTAAATCTACTCACAGTGACACATACAGAAGGGAGGCAGAGGAGGGCACATTATAATCTTGATTCAGCATAGGAGGTTAAATTGATAACAGTGGGAAAGTCCATGATCATATTCCAATATTAGGATTAAAACAGAGGGGTACTCCAGAAACTCTGAAGAGGGTGTTACATGTTGTCATGCTGTTTTCTGTATTCCCACGGAAGACTCTTTTCTTCAGATTCCTGGTATAGGAACACCTTTCACTAACAGCAAGTTTTCCAAACAAACTCTTGGGTAGGCAAATAATCTAGTCTAGTCCCTGAATCCTCCAGAGATTTCTGGACTGTATGAACTCTGCAGCATTGAAATCAAAGTCAGAATATTAAAAAAGGTACCAGGTTGAAAAGTAGATCTGTGGCATAGCTAGATTTGAGCCATGTTTTATCAACATCAGTCCATCAAAATGACAAGACGTTCCCTACTTTCATGCAGTAAGAAGGACTACATTTTGGAACATCATCACTAGGAGTTGAATCTCAATTAGGAATGAAATCAAATAATAATTGGACTCATTTTTCAATATTAATAGAATTGAACAATTAGGCAAGAAAAGAGAAAATCTCGAAAATCTGAAACAGGATCTCAAGCAACTACTCGTTCGAGCAATTAGAAATTAGGGAATTTCACCACCAGCTCATGGGCTGATGAGACAGAAAGTACACAGCTATTCCGGTAAATCTCAGATGTTGCCTGAACTCCTTAAAGTTGTCAAAACCCACAAAGAATACCTTTTCTAGGTAAGAGAGGATATTCTGGGTTAACAGCTTCACTTTATTTCCACGCTCAATCTTAAATTTTGGAGCAAGGCTTGCACACAATTAGAGCAGGAAACATCCATTCATTGTTCCTCCTTAGGAATACATGTGAACTCCAAAGGGCAAGAGACAAGGGCTAAACAAAAGTAAATCATTTCACAGCAAAAGAAAGCATTAATAAACTCAGCTCATGAGCGTCTTCAAGCTTCATTAGAAAATGAAGAGTTAAGGTCAACAAAATACAGGAAGATATGAAGTCAAGACAAATAAACCAGTAACCCCCTTTTTTTCCTCCAAGCTAGGAAGAAAGGGGCATAGAGCCAATCAGCATGCATTCTTCAACAAAAGCTTCAGCTACCTCTTCTCAGGGGGTCAGTTATACTGTGGCTTAATATAATAGTTGGAAGCATAAACAAATTAGGACTGTTAGTTTGAAGGGGGACATGACCGTTGCCTTAGTATTGACCACCACAGGTCAACAACTACATGTTCAAACAGCTAGCAGGATTACAGCATCACAGAACCACTGAGGTTGGAGGGATCTCTGGTCTACTCTAACTGCCCTGCTCAGAGCAGCGTCAGCTACAGCAGATTGCTCAGCCAGGGCTGTGTCCAGTCAGGTTTTAGTATCTCCAAGAATGGAGATGCCATGATCTCTATGGGCAACCTGTGCCAGTGTTTGATCACCCTTACAGTAAAAAAACCTGTTGCTCCTTACACTGAAATAGAATGTCTGGTATTCCACTCTGTGCCCACTGCCTCCTGGCCTGCTATGGCACTGCCAAAAAGAGCCTGGATCCATCTTTTTTACTCCTCCCATTAGGTATTTTTATACATTGATGAGATCCCTCTGGGCCATCTCTTCTCCAGGCTGAACAGTCACAGCTCTCTCAACCTTCCCTCACATGAAAGATGCTTCAGTCCCTTAATCACCTTCATGGCCCTTTGCTGGACTTGCTTCATTAAGTCTCCACGCCTTTCTTGTACTGGGGAGCCCAGCACTGAACCCACCACGCCAGATGTCACCAGGGCTTAGTGGAGGGGAAGGATCACCTCCCTCAACCTGCTGGCAATGCTCTAACATAGCCCAAGATACCCTTGGCCTTTTTCACCACAAGGGCATCAGCCTGTGCTGGTGCATGCTGTTATTCCTCTCCAGAGGCAGAACTTCACATTTCATTTTCTTGAACTTCACGAGATCCCTGTTGGCCCATTTGTCAAGCCTGCTGAGGTCCTTCTGAATGGCGATACACCCACCTGGTGTTATCAGCCACTCCTCTCAGTTCTGTATCATCTCCAAGCCTGCTGAAGCTGCACTGTCTCTCATTACCTAGGTCATTAATGAAGATATCTAACACTATTGGGCCCAGCACTGACCCCTGGGGTTCATCACTAGTGACTAGCCTCTAGCTGGACCTTGTGCCACTGATCACAACCCTTTCAACCCAGCAGTTCAGCTAGTTTCTCTCCACATCACTATCCACCTATCTCGCCCATGCTTCATCAGTTTGCCTAAGGATGTTATGGGAAACAGTGTCAAAAGCCATACCAAGGTTAAGAGAAAGAACATCCACTGCTCTCCCCTTATCCACTGAGCAAGTCAACTCATCACAGAAGGCCAACAGGTTGGTTAAGTGTGATTTACCTTTCATAAATGTTTGCTGACTACGCAGTCACATTCTTGTCCTTAATGTGTTTAGAAATGGTTTCCAGGATTAGTTGTTCCAACGCCTTCCCAGGAATTGAGGTGAGGCTGAGCAGGCTGTAGTTCCCCAGATCCTCCTCCTTTCCCTTCTTGAAGACAAGAATGACACTTCTTTTCTTCCAGTCCTTAGGAACCTCCCCCGATTGCCATAGGCTTCCAAAGATTATCAAGAGTTTCTTCGCAATGACAAGCTCCCTCAGCACTCATGGATGCACCCCATCAGGTGCCACGTTCTCTAACCTCGTCCTCCTCCACTGAGGTGTCCTTCCTTGCTCTGGACTTTCCCACTGGTCTCAGAAGTCTAAAGGCAAATTTTACCAGTAAAGACAGAGGAAAAGAAGGCATTGAATACTCAGGCCTCTTCCATGTCCTTTGTCACCACGTCCCCTGCTCCTCTCAGCAGCAGGCCCATGCTTTCTCTAGTCTTCCTTCTGCTCATAATGTACCTGTAGAAGGCCTTTATTGTCACCCTTCACATTGCTCATCAAATTCAATTCCAGATTGGTTTTGGTTTTGCTAATCCCATCCCTGCATGCTTGGGCAGTGTCTCTTAATACTCCTCCTGGGTTACTTCACAGAATCACAGAATGGTTAGGGTTGGAAGGGACCTCTGGAGATCATCTAGTCCAACCTCCCTGCCGGAGCAGGGTCACCTACAGCAAGTTGTCTCTGCTTCTTCTGCTTGTATTTCTCCTTTTCATGTTTGAGTTAGTCAGCAGCTCCTTGTTCATCTATGCAGGCCTCCTGCCACCTTTGCTTGACTTTTTGCTTGTTGGGATGGACCAGTCGAGCTTGGAGAAAGATATTTCTGAAAATGAACCAGCTCTTCCTGGACTCTTCTTCTCTTTGGGACAGCATCCCATATGATTCTTCCAGACAGATTTCATAATAGGCCAAAGTCTGTTCTCCTGAAGGCCAGGGTTGCACTCCTGCTTTTAGCCTTCCTCCCTCCTTGCAGGATCCTGAACTCCACCATCTCATGGTCACATGGATCTTTCCATCCCAAACCAAGCCTTCCTTGTTTGCAAGTATCAGGTCCAGCAAAGACCCTCCCCTTGTCACCTTCTCAATCACCTGAGTCAACGCTGTCATCGATGCACTCCAGGAACCACTTGTCCCCTGCTGTGTTGTCCATCCAGCAAACCCTGGGGTGGTTGAAGTGCCCCATGAGAACCAGGGCCTGGGAATGCAAACCTTTTTCCAGTTGTCTGAAGACCCTCAGTACAACATCACCCATGTTGGCCCGACCCAAAAGCTCTTGGCTGGCTCAGCACTCCTCCCCAGGCAGCTTATCCAAATGAAGGGAAGGGAGTGGGAAAGGTGTTCTTGGTAAATATGGTTATAAATAATTACAACTTTTAACGGCAGCAAATCTATTGCCTCCTTCCTTTCCAGAAAGCCCACACCAGAATGCTCCAAAGTACTAACACCCGAGCAGACTGTACAAGCAAGCCACGAGGTCCTTCCCAAGAGCCAGCAGAGAACAGTATTTGGGTGGGTCTGGGTTTATCTTCAGAAATAAGTTACTCTAGGCTTGCACACACTGGCCAGGCAAGAGAAACTGCATCCAAAGTTATCGCTTACTTACTGCACCCTGGTACCAGATAATCACCTTAAACTGACCTACGTGTCTGCAAGGATGACAAAGGCATGGGCGCCCAGATGGGATCTTCTTGGAGGGGAAGGGCTATACGTGCTCCCATATGGCCACTTTCCCTGTCACCTTCCCAGGTACCGTGGGGAAATCCGTCTGCCGTGCCAGCGTGTTTGCAGGAAGGTTTTACAAGGCTACGGGAGGAGGAGGGTCCTTTAGCCTGCCTCCCCACCTCAGAACGGACAAGTTACAGGTTGGAGATGAAAATGGCGTGTGCGCTTTAAGCCTTAAGACAACACTGCCAAGCTAGCCTGGGCTATTTTTCTGGGTGTTGCCCTAACATCTTGATCAGCCACAGAAACGTCTCCACTGGAGTTTAGTCACGCTTCTGACCCAGACTAGCTGGCACCACTGGGTTAAACAAAGGGCAGCCCTGCCTTGCCTCCCTCCTGCGCCCAAATTAATCAATTCATCCTCGCAAATATCAAAAGGATGTGAGCACCTGAATGGAGAGGGGTTACGCAAGGCAACAGGAGATCACACTGCCAGATTTAAGTAAAAAGTTTCAAGTATCAAGAAAATATCCTTCATCCGCAATAGTTTTCCAAAGGAATTTTTGGACATCCTCACCTCTATTTCTTCAGAAATGTAAAAATAGCTTTGATAATACAGATAAAAATACATCGCAGCAAGGAATCCTGTTTTGTGAGAACAACGAAAAGGAAAATGAGGAGTCTTACCCCACTTTTACTTCTATGATTGTTGCTCTAATTATGGTGATCGTAACCTGGAAAAGGGAACAAGGCTGGTTCTTCCCCGGCAGCTTGGAGCATGGTGTCAGGGCTATTTTTACCAATTAACAGATCTCCAGCTTGTCACAGAGAAAATACACTGAGCAACAAGTCCGGCTGCCTCAACCCATCACATGATTGGTCTTAAAAAAACTTTTGGTTTTGATAGAGTAAATTAGTGTGCAAATATGAAACAGCATTTCACAGAATCCACTCGCACATTATGTTGTATATCCTGCATGCATATGTAAAATACAGAATATAATGCACATACAGAGAACTCGCAGTGATTACTAATTGGGTACAAAATGTATATACCATTTCTTTTCTAAAAGCGACAACATTTGTGCTTGAATTACTTGTCATCCAGGTAGCAGGCTGGTGTTCACACTGCTACTTTAAAAACTTATGCAGCCGCACCGAGTTCTGTCTTTCCTGAGATAAAAGCATGTCCTGAATATTCTTTATTCTTCAGGGCTACTAATTTGAACAGACCTGTCACTCTAAGTAGAGGGAGTTGTGGAATATTGACATTCTATTGAATTATTTAAGATAAATTAACAATGTTTCACATCCTAGGAGATCGCTATTTGCAGAAAAAGCCTGACATACTTGTGTTTAGACCTAGTAGCCAGAATGTGGAGAAGTTACAATTTATAAACTGTTTTTTTATTCCTCATGGAAATAAACAGGAGACACACCAGCTGACTGCATGTGACTCGCCTCGGCGCTGCAAACAGAACCAAGAGTTTTGAATATTTTATTCTGCTTTGTTACAGATGGCAAGGACAGGAGTTCTTATGTTACCGTCTCGCGAATTTATGGCAAAACCAGTCCCTTCCCAGTCAGCACAGACGAAATGTTGATGACTAGACTCGCAGCTATGGGATGCTCATTCCCTGTCAGCAGAAGTCATGTTTAGACTTATAAGAGGGTTAGGAGGCATTAGCTCTGCCGCTCTGGAAATCCCAAGGAGGGACCCTGAACACCGCTGCTGTTTCAGGCCTCTACCCTGACCGCAGGCAAGAGCCGAGACACCATAAACTCCAGGCACCTTTTATAGCCACCCAACGCTCCTGTCCGTCCGTGCACGGACACGGGTCTTTTCTACGGCTGGCAAGTTTGGAGCAAAAGTTCGCAAACGAAGAGGCAGCATTAATTCTTAATGGGTGCTGTGGCACAGGAGTTCAAGCCGAGATATTCGTAATGTTCACAGACACACACACAAAAAAAAAATAACACAGCTCAGTGAATCACCACCATAATTCCCTCGGTGAATTATGGGCTTGAGCTGATGTACAGAGAAATGCTGTCCAGGATTGAATGCCAACTCGCTCTGGGTGGGTACGCTGCCTTTCAAACCCTCACCAGACAGACTGTGGAACATTAGCAAAGAAAGGCATACATACACATATATACACACACACATATGCAGATATGTCTGTGTGTATGTACAGTATTTATTTGTTTTTATGTATCTATATATATAGGTGGAGGGAAACTTCTGAAACAACTCCCTTTCCTAGACACTGGCAAACACTTTTTCTTTTTTTTTTTTTCCCCCCAATTTATTTTTGGTTTTAACCTTTTCTGCAAAACACAGAGCAGATGTTCAGAAGAGAAGAAAGGTTGTACCCAAAGAGCTGAAGACAGTGGCCCTGCCCACTTGACTGTCATGGGTTGGGTGTCATCAAGACCTGGAGAAACAGGGAAGTGCCTTTGCTGCTCACACTGAGAAGTGACCCTGGCAGTGGTGGGTCTCCATGGCAAGCTGGAGCGGGAGCAGCAGCACACACGCTGGTGACACAGATGGTGGGACGGGGAACAGGGCTGGGCACAGGCTCTGCACTCCGGGAAGGAAGCCCATCCCTCCCGTCCACCCAGAAACCTTTGAACATGGAGAGGAGCAATTTGACATCTGACAGGCCACCGAGGGCACAGTACCCCGTTTGCAAACATAATGCTGAGTCACTAACCATGCCTGAGCGACTGACAACGGGAGATTAGTGTGAATTTATGGCCGAGGTCCCTCATTTTTCTTCATCATGGTAATGACTCATTTCCTACCCACAGGGGCGAAGGGCTGGCCATAAAACCTCCCATTGTTTTTCTCACTTACCTGGTAAGAAGGGGATTAAAATGGGCATTTATTTGTGCTCCCAGTTTCTCCAGAAAATTATGTAGGAGGAGTTTAGTGAAAGATTTCAAGGCCAGGAGTGTGTGCGTGTGTGGATATGGAAAGAGGCTTTGAAAGGAAAAGAAGAAGAAACCCAAATGGGCTTAATCTTCAATTCAGCATTAGTGGGATTATCTTTTATATACAAATGGATATACATCTATAATCTTGCAGACATAACCGTAAGCATATATGGAGCCAGGCAAAGCGAGCATGCCCACACCAACGTGTACCTGCTGAGCCTGATGCGAGCCCTCGGTTGCTTTGTCCGTCCCACCTGTGTCAGCATATTCCCTTTTAAAGTTTCTGAGTCTCTCACAACCCTTAAACAGCTCTTTCCCAGACCCAACATGCCACTAACTTATTTTATCTTTTTTTTTTCCCTAATAAAAACCCCAGAAATATACTCACATATGTTTTCAAGGTTCTGATTTAGCAAAAAAACCCAACCAGTCATCAGCTTAAAATCCAGCATCTCCAAGCTCATTAGAATTTAGAAAACCAAAGCATTTCATCATTGATTAGATAACCAAAAAGAGCCTAAAATATCAAATCTTAATCGTCCATCATCTCTGCATGCAACAAGTATTTTACATTTTAAAACTGCAAGTTTCCAAAATGCTGTTGGTTTTATGAGTGATCTACGGTAGGATCAATACAGTTAGAGTCACGCTAAGAAAGAAGCTAATTTTACAGAAATGAGGGGAAGACCATCTCTCAGTAGCACTAGCTAAATCCTTTCTTTTATTTTCTTTTGAACAGCTTAAATAGAGCTTTGCTACCACTTGTTCCTCACCATTTAACTTATCAGTCCCCAAATCATACTAATTAAGCGTTTATTATACATAGTAAACCACATAAAGAAACTTCTTGCTCAGGAAAAGTGCCAAATGCTACATGGAGCCCTGGCAAAGTCTTCTCCCACCTTCCGTGAATCATTACACTTTTAAAAGAGCAGTATGATCCAGAAAAAGAACTGACATAACAACTCTGTCTTTTTCAACACTTAGGTTTCCTATTATGTGTACTTAACAACTTATTTGGAGCATCTTCACACCACGATGGCCGTAATAAGCACTTTGAAGTACCAACCTTAAAATAAAGGGCTTACATACACAATTGAAATGATTGCCGCTCAGGAATTACCAAGCACCAGCTGAGCTCTTGCACCTCAGCTCATGCGTGGCCCTTTATTAACTCTTGGTAATCCATAAAACTAAACTGGGATTAACCACAGTTTATCTGCAGAAAGTGCTGAACACTTCTTTTTTACCATGCTTCCCTAGTTGGGTGTCCAGCATCACTTGCCATTTTGAAAAACTTGGCCTACGTGCTCACGGCATTTAACTCTTGCCGATGCCACCATCGCCACGCCAGTACAGAAAGCAAGTGCAGGAAGCAATCCTCCTCCAATGCCCCACTACTAAACAGAAGTGTTGATTACTGGCTTGTAGAGTAGGAAATACTTGTTATTTTGCTGTCACTGTTGATACAGATGTAGCCCTGAGTGGAATTAGATATAAAATATGCACAAAGGCGCTAAAGTAACAACAGTAACGTGAGGATACCATAAAGGAAAAAATACATCTTAACATAGGTATTTTCTTATTCCTCCCCTCTTTGCCACCCTAGTTGCAGTGTTTAGTGATATCGATGCAAGAACAAGGAAGAATTCAGATTAATCTTGCAGATCTCAGGCTGGTTTCCGAAAACTGAAACGTGTAAATTGGGCAAATATGGATCCAAACTGTCACTGAGAACAGTACAGGGAAATGCATCATTTTTTATCAACGTATTCTCAGAAATACACTTTAAAATAAGCCTTTAAATACAACGTATTTCCGCACATCTGTTTTGCTATACAAAACTTTGCCACTGTGTCCTCTTCAGGTATGAGAAGAGTATAACTAGTGAAGAGCTTGTACAATTGAGATACTGGAAGAGCTTTGAAAATTATTACAGAAAAGAAATTTGAAAAATCCTGAGCTGGAGTGTTCTTTTAATTTTTTTTCTTTTCTTTTTTTTTTTTTTTAACATAAAATGTAATAAACAGGAAAACTTTAAATTGCAAGGCCTTCAGTCAGGTCATGCTGATCTCAGTCTCTTTAGTTCTCATCCATCTTACCCGCCACCGAAGGTGGTGTACCTTTGATGTGAACTAATTACATTCGAAACATTTTGTCAAACAGCTTAATGCAGATGCCAAATAAGCTCTGTCTGTCTAAACAGGGCTTTAGACAACTTATCACTTTCAGTGTTAACTAAGAGCTAAGTTCCACTTCAAATAGAATATTATGCTGCACAGAAAAAGATCTGCATATAAAACTTCAGACAAAAAAAGGGTTAAAAAGCCACACTACTGGGGTTTTTTATTTCAATACGGCTACATTCCCATTGTCATGACTGGAACGGGCATTACCGTGTATGGGTGTGTATCACACGTGTGCAACAACAAAATATACAATGCCAAAAGCAACATTTCTTTTATCTGATAAAACTATCTACATGACAAGAGGAAGTGTTTTAGGACAAGGCATTCTGTCTGCTGTCTGCAGCAGCATTTCAAGATCTCCTCAAACGAATCTTGTTTATTAAAAATGTATTAAAAAGAATAATTACTGCAAAGCAAAAAAACAACAAGGGGGGAGGAAACAACCAAAATTCTGCACCCAGAGCACTGGAGCCCGGGGTGCTGGAGGGGAGAGAAAATTGTTCTTCTGATCCTGTAAGTGAAAAATGTTCTTTCACTTCTGGGCAAAAGCATCTAAATTTTCTCCCTGGGAGGAGGGAGATGAGGTAGGGGAAGACCGGGGAGAAGACACCGCAAGGGAAGTCTCTGAGGGGACTGGAATTCACTCACCACATTTCTTAAGAAATCTCCTATTCCTTCTGCACATACTCATATTCGTTTAAAACAGCTCTTGCTGTCTTTTCTTTAAAAAAAAAAAAGAAAATCTAGCACTAACAAATCAAAAATACATATTCTGGCATGTCTTGATGAAGCAACAGCTCTCCCCCCAAGAGCCACTACCATTCTCTCCTTAGACCAGTTTTCTACTAGGTGTCCTCATACCTTTCCTTTGATGCACCAGTACAATCCCTTCTTCTTCCTCCATCACTTTTGGCTCTTAAGCATGCAAGTAGTGATCTGAAACCCTTCACTATACTTCTGCACAAGTTTTCAGCAGGTTCTGGTTCACAGAAGATTTCTTCTTTTCAAGAAGAAGGAAAAGGTTACAAGTTTTCCCACCGTTTCAAAAATAACAAGTACACTGTCCAGTAGGTGCAGATACATCTCCTTTTAAAAGTTCATGTGCCTTTGGAAAAATGTTGTTAAAACTGGCTCGAAAGGACTTGCCTTTGAAAGCAGGGAGCACTGGTCAGTTCCTCTTATATTGCAGCCTCTTAAAATACAAACATTATATACCACGACAAAGGAAAAAAGCTAAATTGTTCCTCCCATTTAATGCCATTGTTAGCTTACAATAACATCCTAGTCCCATCTTTTCCCACTTATTCCCGTGTCTCCCTGTTTACACCAGCAAAAGCATCTGATCTGCCTTATGGTGACCTGGAGACAGGAGCTGATGCAGGGTTCAAATTAATGCGGCCGGGGAAATGTTTTATCAGCCTAGTTCTCCAATTTGGCTCACATATGCCCAAGCACAAGGCAGAGGGCAGGAGGTCTTCCAACAGCACCGCTGGCTGGGCTAGTTTAAATGCTTTTGAAGCTACAGCATCCTCCAGTTAGATTGTTTCCTAGCATCTGAGACAACTATGCAACTAAAATTAACTATCTGATAATTAAATAAAAGGTGACAATCAAGATATACACTTTCAATTGCGGAAAAATTAACTGCTGCTTGCTTGCCTGGGAATTTAACTGGATTCTCAAGACATTACCAAGTCCCAGGAAACCTTGCAAATTGCATAAACATGGATGGAGATTGCTCCTCTGCTCACCTGTCTTCTCACCTGGCTTTTCTGGCTTTGGCTAGAACAGACCTGTTGCAGTTTCCAGTATTTTAAACAATCTGCTGTGGGCACACAGGAGAGACCTGGCAAGCTCCCTACGGGCTCTCAGGACATCCTTACCTCCATCCCCACTTGGGCAATGCTCTTCATTTGGTTCTTGTCATTGTCCTTCTCCACAAGTCACTAAACCTTGCCTGGGTCCTGCCTTCACTCCTCCTGCACTACCATGCTGCGTCCACGGGGTTCCTCATGAAGTGAACTTCCAACCATCTCTACAGGGAGCCCATAATACTTGGAGAAACCACTTCTAATATTGCCTGCTCTCTCTAGCAAACTCCCCAACCCAAAGGCACCAGTCCCTGCCAAGAGCAACAGATTAAAACCAATTTAAGAATTTGGGAGAATATTTGAGTTTTGCAGAGCCAGTGCACGCTAGGAAAGCAAGACCGCCTCATTACGCATTACCCTCTCACAGCCTTCCACATTTGGCCTCGTTTGAAGACTCTCAGCTTCCAGCAGAAAATCTCATTTATCAAGTTGGAGTATGACTAGGCTTCTAAAGGTCAAATTTAGGCTGAAACCAGGGAGGTGGCCTGTAAGGAGGACAAACCCACATCTCTTCCTCCGCTTACTGTAAATGGCAAGCAATCAACCTATGGAATTCACTGATGTAGGGGTCAAAGACAAAATCCTGTGGGTGGATGATTTTACAACCATTAATGACACTTACGGTTACACAGAATCCAGCAGTAAAAGGGCAACCAAAGGCCACAATTTTAGGGTGTAATCTATTTGCAAGTGACTCAGGAAAAGACAGTCCCCACCAGTGGCACCCCACACAAACACACGTACAGACAGACAGACACAACCAAAAAACAATCTGCAAAAACTTGCGCTTAAGAAGAAGTTAATCCGCATCCTTAAACGCTGGTGCTATGCCCTTTGCTAGAGAGGAGGGACTAGCTGTGCACTGTTCTCCGGTACATCACGTCAGCCATCACCAGGAGAAAGGTACCCATTAGAAAACCAGTGGCCCGAATTATCATTTCGGCACATATTTCCCTGCTACACCAACAAAAACAAGCTACGGCAGAGGTCAGGAAAAGGTATCCCATGGCAGAACGGCAAAGAATGAAAGAAGGGTGCAAGACAGTGATGTTGCTCCAGGATCAAAGTGCTATTCGGTAATCTCCATTATTGTGCTACATTGGTATTTTAAGCAAATCAATCTGATCTCATCACTGTGCCTACTAATGTTTTAAAATGCAAATAACAGCTTCTTATAATAGTACCTAGATTTCTCTCCTGGAAACATCTTTATAATTCACATCTTATTAGCCACAAGAATTCCAATTACACATCTTCTCTTCTAATTCCTACCAGCCGATTATTAGCATTAGATGATAATAGAGTATTTTCTGCTAATATATTTCTTAATAACATCAAACTGCAGAATGCCTTTGTGGTCTAGTAATTGAATAACTGCACTGAAGGGAGTACCAAATTACTGGAAAATGTTTTACTTTAAGTCTTTAGTACTGTTCAAAAACATGGAATATTTAAAATGCACTCACAGTTTAGATACATTCATCAGGCAAGTTATATTTGCAAGCAAAGAAAAATGAAACCAAACCCTTTAAGGGGGAAGGAGGGAGAAGACAGCTACATCCACACGCACAAACAGATGATAGAAGGTTTAATACTGAGAAGAGAGCACTGGGTTTCTGGGTTTTGTTAGCAGATCTCTTAGTGTAGTGAATGATGCCCTAAGACGCGCATTCACAACGCAAGCTGGTATCAGCTGCTAATTTACAGAACATTTTTGTTTAATTTTGAGGACCATTAACAAGAAACATTAAAGCAAGAAATCAGAAAAGGCTCGGAGAATGATGAACACTGGAGACCACTGTCACAGCAGAAAACATCCTCATATGTTTATGTTGCAAAACTTAACCACTAAAAGAAATTATGAGTAATGGATCCTGCGGTGCCGGGGACTCTCTAAATTAGCCATTGACTCCTGCAGAAAGAGTAGAGCTCTAGGGCTGGGATAGGCACTGCAAGTCACAACTAAGGAATGATAATGGGAAGCATGAGGTAGCTTGAAGTTCATCTTCCCTCATCCTTCCAGGCTCATAGTGCCATCCCTGCCTCTCTTCCCCCCAGCTCTCCAAAATCTGCACAGGGGAACACGCACCCATTGACTGAGCTGCGTGCTTAGATAAATAGTATCTCGACTGGGAAGAGTTCAAGGTAAACACTTCAACTAAAGAAGAAAACAAGCAAGGAATGGGGGGAAAGAGATCAACTCTTTATGCGGTATCCTGTGTGGTGCAAATACACCCAATTAGATGTGTCCGTGTAATTTTCACATCAAACATCATGAACTCCATACTCAGCTCCCAAGGCAACTAATTGCATTGCTCACAGTGGATTTTCCCAAGTTTTTGAGAACACTGCCGGCACTCTTCAATAAAGCCATTTAACATAACAGAAGGTTAAAGTGAGACACAAACACTTGCTTTTTTTAATTTACACCTTTCATTTACTTCCACAGAAATGTCAGGAAAGGGCTGAGATATTGTGTGATGTACTGTCATGTACGCTTCCTTTTAAGAGCTGGGTTAAAAGAAAAGGCTTGGATTAAGAGAATGTAATCAAGATCTATACCTTTAACAAATTTTTAGACAGTCAGAAGAGGGTGCATGCTCAAGGGCATTGATCTTAACGTGCCTTCAGAACAAAGAACGAGAGTCCCATCTTACATATTTACAGACATGAAAACAGGTGGTGGGGAAAATCTGCAAATGTAATGACTTTAGATGATCTTTTTCAAAAAATCACGTAGAACCGGCCTTCACCGCAAGGATCAGGCTAGTAAAATACTGTTTGTGCATATTACACTGAGCACTACAAACCTTCCCAGCATGAGAAACTATTAGCCTTTATATCATCACATTTATGCAGTTGTAGTAATTTTTTTGATGAACACCCTTTGCGAACCACTAAGCTACAGAAGATGCCCTTTTAAAGTAGGTGTAATACTACACAGCACGGGGAGAGGGGAAGGCAGTGTCAGATGAACTGATCTGACAGTACTTTATAGGTTGTATTTTCAGTCTGCGGGGCTACTCCAAGGGTGGTATTTACATCCAAATCCAGTGAGCTACTTAAGCACATGAACAGTCCCCTGGATCTCACCTCTTGCATCAGACGCTGAACTACAGCCCTAACTGCGGCTTGCCTGTTTTGGGGCTCCTGGCTCACTCTCCTCTTTTCTGGTGGCACTCCATTCTCCTCCGTTCTCTGACAGGCAGCTACTACTAAATGTGAAAACCAGAGAGGTCCATCTCCTTGAATATCAACACCACCTTCTTCTCCCCCGCCCCCCTTCCCACAGATATTTGCATAAGGATGATCGAACACTACAGAATAATTACTACCCTCCAGTTCCTCTCTTCCAAAACCCCGTTAAGAAAAACCTCCCCTGCGTAAACTACCAAAGGTAGACTCCTCCTTACGGAGTAATCCTGCCAGATATCCTGGAAATGCAGCAAATAGCAGAGATGTTTTAAACACACAACGAAGACCCCAGTGGGCTCAGGAGGGTCTCCTGCAGTGCTGCCAAGGACCCGTGTCACTGCAATTTATTTTAATGTGCAAGCACTGCAATTTACAACAGGGCTAGATTACTGCACCCAGAGTGAGCAGAACCCACGGCTATTATAAAAATCATATAAATAAGGGTTTTAATTAAAAACATTGTGCAACACACAAAATGATTACTTAAAGGAGTAGGAAGGAGAGGGCTGAGTTCTTCCCTTGCATTTTTAAGAACAGTTTTTGAGAAGGAGCGGGAAAGATGACAGAAACAGAGGAGAGGTACACCATAAAACTTCTCTGGGTAACACCAGAAATAAAGTGTGCGGGGAAAAAACCCCAAGGTTTCCAACAGGAAGATGGACATTTTCTTAGCAAAAGAAAGGAAAATTAAGCAAAGTTATGACAATAAAACCTATTCAGGTATCAGATTTATCTCCTCCAGTTTGTGACCGCCAAGGAGGCACTCCAGTTAAGTGTCTCCTGACATCCCCGTAGCCAAGAGCCTCCCAGATCCCCTTCTTTGCCACCCGAAGTTTTGCCAAAATGAGCTCCAAGGGGAAAAAGAGGGAAAGCCAAAACAACACTGACACCAGTTAGCAGAAAGCAGAAGTGTATCCCACAGCTGTTCATGATGTTTAATAAACAGGAGAGGAAAGTGTAGTGTTTAAATTACAGAAGTAAGTTTACACTGACTAATATAAACTCCTATTGGCAGCACATGGGAATAAAGTCACTGAAGAGCCAGTACTGTAGCCGTGATGGCCATCGCTCCTGGAAGGTTTCCTGAGAGGATCTGAATTCATACATCCAGAGTGATGTGGTCAAAGCTGGGGCAGGAAAAAATATAGGAAAAGTTCATGTTTCAGTGAACGTACCAGGCTTGCACTCATTGGCATGGTGTCGTACCAAAGCCAGGGCAACGACGTTGGGGCTTCAACTGTGTCCCAGGAGAAAGCAGGGAAGAGCCTACAAAGGTCTGCCAGTACGGTTGGCCGATGTAAAAATTGACTTTTCCAGTAGAGGCTGGGCGCGCTGACCCGCCACAGATCTGCGAAGAAAAGCGTGTTGTCCCCAGCCATGGCAGTGAGGTAGAAACCCTCAGCAGAAGGGCGGCAGGGGCTGCAGCAAGGCAGACCAACCTTTGTCAGAAGGGTGCGAGCAGACTGCAGCCACTATCTCTGCCTGTGGGTTGCAGTAGAGACAACGCATTCATTTTCCCGTGCCTCGCAAGGGCACTCCCTCTTCCCCCCTACCCACGCCACTCAAGACCACTAGCACCGTAAATTAAGTGTGATGTGTAAGTAGTTTCATTCACCCTTCGAGAGAGATGGGCCAAACCAAGGCGCACCGCTGTCAAGAATCCTGCTGCCTTAGCCAAACTCAAATCATTTTATTTCTGGTGTTGTTACCCAAAGAAATTGCCTATTTAACAGATGAGAACAGCGCTGTAACAGAGACCAGACACTTGGAAATTTAGTACAACACATGAAACAGTGTCTCACAGAACGGTAATTAAAAAAATGAACAGAAAATTGACTTGGCTAAGAACGCTGTCATATGGCTAAAATGCACAAGCTAAGCATATGTTAGGCATTGTATAGCGTACCACATGGGTATCCCAAAGCTTGGTGCTAGGATAGCTTGGATTTAAGTATCTTGGAAATATCATTATCTGAACGGGGTTTAGAGCCAAAATTAAAAAGGAAATCGCTCCTTCCATTCAGTAGGAGAGAATAACAATATAGGAAGATCTCAAAAATATTAGGGACATCAGTGGGAATAAAGCAGTGTATGTATTTGTTGAGTACCCCATAGCACATAGGTGTGTTTGGAACAATCTAAATTAGGCATTTGAACTAGGAAGGAAGAGTTTATTGTTTATTGTAGGGGGAGGAAGGGGCTTTGTGCCAGCAGACACACAAGTAGAGCGGGGACTGTCATGCAACCAGCTACAGGAGAAAGGAAAAACACTTCCGAACACAAGCAAAAGTTTCACAAAACAGCGAGATGACAAAATAGAGCACAACAACCTCTGAAGCCATCACATCACAGCACCCTCAGAGCGTTACTGGCAGTGAAATTACATTATATTAATAATGCCCAGACCTGACCCTCTACCACATCTGCTCACGCACAGCCACGTGCATACGTGCAATATGAGCACCTGGCACCAATGGAAATAGCTGGTCTTGATAAAACAAGGGTATCTGCATATTTAATTGAGTACAGTATGGGCAAATTATTTTGCCTATTATGGTTGGTAGCATTAACCTGAACTTCCACTTTTGCAAATCACAAATACATCTCCAGTGACTATTCTTGCTGTTACAAGCTAAGCGTTAGAAGAACACGTAGGTTGGATTTCAAGCCTGGACTCCTAGAAAACTACAAAGGCTTCAGTTTGAACAAGAAACTGCAGACTTATAAATACTAACAACCCATGTCCCTCTCCAGAGAGAGACAGTGCCTGACAGGGACAGCTTCAGGACAGCCCATACCAGTTACTCCAGAGACCCCGATTTTTCCTGTCCCACTCTGAACGTTGTCAGGTCACAGTCAGACTCCAAAATACTGTCACCTTCTCTGACAAGGCAATGTTCTGGGTGTCTGTGGACAGTCTAGCAAATGCATCGTGTATTTGCTCGAGAAAAGCAGTGAACTTCAATGCTGTCATTAATGTCACACTAGAAACAGGATGAGATGTACAGTCCGCCTCCTCTAATGATTATGTCACCACAGAAGTGATGTAAATCTGAGCTTTCACTGCTGCCTCCGGGAAGCAAACATCGAATCCTGCAAATGGCTTTACCTCCTCTGCAGCCACACAGCGCTGAACTGCGGGTCTTCATGCTCCAAACACAGCGAGGGCTCGGGAGGCCAGCTACGGGCTCGTGAACAAGGGCACAGCTCCTGCCATCCTCCCTTGACTGCAAGCACTATGTAACTGAGACGGAGCACCAAAAGGAGTCACGATCACCCAGAAGACGAGAGGGAGACAAGAGGACTTCAAGCAATACCCCACAGAAGTAAGACTTCAAGCAATACCCCACAGAAGTAACCCAAGAGACAGCCGTGACCAAAAAAAAAAAAAAAGAGAATGAAAGCTTCTTAAGAGATACTTCGATTAAAATTTCTTACATTGAAAGTGTTTTAAATTATGTACTTTTAAATGCTGAAAAAAGAACCCCCTAAATGTTTTAAGAATATGACACAGATGAGATAGGTTGAGGGAAAGGGGAGAAGAAGAATCGTTTGGCCCAGTCTAGACTATCTTCCCACAGCTCCAAGCGAGGACGGCACAGAAGGAGGGCTGCAAGCACTGGGACAGAGCTGGAAGGGCTGGTGTAAGAGCAAAGGCAACAACAGCCTCAACAGCAGAAAGTAGAAATGGCTCTGCCAGAAAGGGAAGGAGGGCTGCTAGCACGGGCTAAAATTAATATCCCCTGCAGAAGGGGAAAAGAGAGGATTTCATGCTTCTGAGCACTTGTGTGTGAGGACAGTGCAAGACACAAGTTTGACGTAGACTGTAGGTGCACAGAAATTGATGAGCAAAGCACAACATATAAACCTTATTATATTCGAATCACAACCAAAGGCAAAAGGCAAGTTTTGCTCCAATGCAATGCATTTTACTTCTTCCCTTGTGCCCACTCAACTCGCCAGGGAGGCAGACCCAGTACCGCTCATCAGTCTTTTATTTTTCTCCATTCACTTCATCCGTGGACAGGCTGGGCAGAAAAGGTGAAGTTTTCTTTTCTCCCAGCCTGGACCCACAACCTGCACAGATCAAGTTCTTCTGAAAAAAAATGTAGTGAAACACCTAGCGAGAACACAACACTGGCTAACAAAAGAAAAGCTGAGGGCTGATAAAATCAAGTCTCACATGAGCTTGTTTCAGGTGGCTGTGTGAGGGAGGAAACTGTTTCTTTAAACAACGGGCCGCCTGCCATCTACAGAATTTGCATTAAACATACCCATGACTCAGGCGGTGAAGTGGTGCAACATCACTGGTTAGGGACTAGCTCCAAGCATATGACCAAGAAAGAGCGGGCTGGAATAAACAGCCCTAATGCCACCAGAAGGGTTTCCCCAGCTGGTACCACACAGCAGACAGGACTGGGTAAAACCCAGCGGGGCTCCTGCCATTGATGAGAAACTTCTAAGTGGATTCTGGCACTCTTTATTTTCTGGCAATCGTAAAAACGTGCTTCTGCGCTTGCTCAGCATTTTTCAGGATGCATCAGTTCCCCCTGGTTTCTTTTAATATTCTGGAAGCTGTATGGCATTGGTAGGTAAAATAATACATGTTGTCACCACCCTGGGGTGAAGCATCATCTGCCTTGGGCACTCTTCTCATCTGTGTGAGAGAGGCAGATGTTTGGTGGATATTTGGCCACCCAAAACATCTGCATGACGACTGAATTCAAGCGAGGCACCAATCCCAGCATTCAAACGCTGCTCCTCAGACAAGCAATATGGACACAGAGCAGCCATTTTTAACCTTTTTCCATTTATTGATGGCAGACAGGGGTCCTACAGGGAGAAGGTCAGTCCACCAACAGGCTTTTCCTTAACTGTCTTTGCCTTCCGTATTACAACCTGCCTAGGAACAGGCCACCCATGGTCACAAGTCAACAGATGACAAGTTGGAGGCCCCTGGCCTGGAGTCTCAGGTCCATCCAATGCTGAGCAACAGAGGTGAAATGTGATCGTGAACTAGAGCCCAAGAGATGTTTCGGTATTGATGGACACTCAGCTGAACATAAGGCAGTTTTACCGTAGGCTGCCTTTAGCAGCTTGCCTTTGTTGCGTTACAGGAGAACAAACCCCACAGTGAGCTCAAAGCTAATTTAGTCGGTTGATTGTAAATTCCAGAGGCCAGATTTGGTTGTCAGTTGCATAAAACACAAAAACAACTATTTCAACAGAATTACTCCACATGCCTGGCCCTTAGTCTCAACCAGTAATAGGGCAGATGCTGGCAAGATAAGGAGGCCATCTATGCTATCATTAATGAAGTTTCAGGTAAAACATGATGCAACGTTATTTCAAAATACTGACATATTGCTACAGGTATTTGGTGCTCTTCCCTTAATTACAATTGCTGGAGAGCACTTTTTTCTCTCCAACATTTGCTTGCCTGAAACCTAATGGCTGCGTTAGAAAGCCTGCGGCTGGATGGGCCATTTTTCTTTACTCATCTTTGTCATTAGCATCCAAAACTTATGGAAAGGAGAATGGACTCCTTTTTGCATAGATAGAGTCAAGACCCTCTCCAAAGAATTACTGGAGGAGTAAGGGGGAATCTCATCTGCTAGTTCATCCATCGCACAAACTCAGCCCTCTGTTAAAACAAAAGTTGTATTAAAGCAATTTACCCATGCCCCCCCTTTCCTTGATTTCTTTGCAGTACTTTTATAAGATAAGCTCCCTCATTACCAATAAGCTACGGTTGTCAAAGCCGCCAGTTGTTAAACAACACTTTGCAGTGATGTTATTAAAGCTTCTGGATAAAAGCTGCTAACAAGTGCAAAACAACTGTCTGGCATTTCCATCCGAGATGCTTTCCAAAGCTCAGTAGGCCATGCTTCAAGGACGTCTGCCTATTAGGTAGGGGGCACAGCAGAGACTGAAGAGAACGTTGCCCACAACCCCCCAGCTAAGGTAGATATTCTCCATCTTCCACACTGGTAACTGGTTTGCAATAAAGCAGTGAGCTGACAGCCCAGCACAGATCCCACAACCCACAGTCATGAAAGATGTAAAAATATCAGATCCACCAGAACGTTAATATCTCACACAGGCTTACAAAAGGAACAAGAGTATGAGAATAATTACCATGGGCTACAAAATGGGACTTGTACTCCTTGGCCATTTAACTATTACTCCAGAATTTCACAACTAATGATAGAAAACCCCAGAAGTTAGTTTAAGAACTTTATTAGAAATTTAACAAGATTTATTGGTCATGCAAAAGCTTTTGTTCTGCTACAGTTGTGTCAGACCAATTACAACACACTCTAATTTTGGACATTAAAACATTTAGTCCCAACCAACATTTTCACAAATCTGTCTTAGTGCTTTCATATAAACAAAAGTTATTTAAGGTTCTCAGCTGCAGTGTATGACGAGCCCATACTCATGCTGGTAGGACTGCCCATACTCATGCTGGTAGGACTTCTCACTGACCCAAAATGGTGAGGTACCACATGCAAGCAGCGTGATATGGGCCTGTTATTGCTACATTCTCTTGATAACAAAACTAGACTGTAATTCTATGCAGGGCTATACTGGGGGTGGGGGGTGGGGGGTGGGAATTGAAATAAACATAAAGCTGCTAGGACGTGCAAAAAAAGAGTTAAATTCAGATTCACTGAAGGAGCAGGAAAGTAGAAATAGAAAAGTTGACCCCAGTACCTACAGATATGTTGGTAACAGTTCAAAGAGGAGTTACCCAATTATGATTTTTCTAAATACTGTAAATAGCCAAACTTCAAGAAAATCATTTGCTTACTTGTTATTTTCCATTTTCACTCTAATTTGAAACACCAACTTAGTTAACAAACAATCCTTCCAGAAGAATAATGGTGGGAACTCTTGTACTATCTGATTTTAAACAGGCACACTCATCAGTGTATCTTTCCAATTTCCTAATAAGGACTGTGCAACACCCAGAAATTCCAGTTCCTTCAGGGAATCCATCCTAGATTTTTATGCTGAAACTCACACATGCTGTGAAAAGACTTGGGGGTAAAGCAGCTACATGTAGGGTTTAGTATTGATGATGCCCTGGTGACAGTGCCTGCTGCAGCTACAAACACCAGGGACACCAGCCACTGATGGAGGTTCACATCCTGCAAAAGACTGCGACTACGTTTACTGGAATGGTTTTACCAGGGATGAGCAGTTCCATTTTAAATACTTCAAGGCGGGGACCAAACCTCTAGGAGTCTGCATGGCAAATTAGAAGTGACCACAACTATGAAATCTTGTCATATGCCAGAGACCACGTGGGGTTGTGGGATCTATTGTCTACAGACCCTATCGGAAAATGGATGAGCTGGTTTTGTGGTAGAAACCCCCTCCCCTCTGAGAGCACCAGATTTTTCAAATCATGCACTGACATTTGCATTCCCACCACCCCTGCCAACAAGCTTGAGTCGACTGCTGCTTCTTCAGTATATGGTGTCTGTTTTCACAAGAGCAGTGATGTGACCCTGAACAGTATTTGGGGCAGATATGGAGGATAAAGAAAGGAAAAGGACACGGAAGCAGTCAGTGGAGTCTGAAGCCATCCGTTTCAACAGCTTACCAATCCAATTTCTTGGCTTCCTTAACTTCAGGAGTTACCTAAGAACCCCTGTGCTTTATTTCATCCAGTCTCTCCCTATTCCTCGTACACACTAGAAGGATCCATCACGTCTGAAGGCAGTTTGTTCCCCTCCAGTTCGCTCTGCTCCAATTTTCAGTATAAAGTGGAAAATCCTTCATGGCTCTGCCCCTCCATAGGTACTGCTCATGCTCCCATCCCCTCAGCCCTGCTCCCAGAGGTGCTAACTTAAATTGCCACTTCTCATGCTTTATCCATGAGAACCTCTTTGCCAAATACAGCCTATAAAGCCTCTATAAAGAAAGCCCTGCATGCTCTTTGTCGACCATAAGGAATCAGACAGTTAACAAGCTAGTCTTACACAGGCTTGGTATTGGCAGCCATTGACAAGTAACTCACCTGTCTTCTCTAAAAATAATTATATAAAGTGTGTATTGCCTGCATAAGTACACCAACAGCATACTACACCTTTACACTTTGCTGGTCCCACTTAGTTTCCAGCTCCAGAAAAGCTCAGATGTTCACGAGACGCCATAAAGCTCAGGTAGGGATACCAGCCTGGGTCACGGATGCTGTTAATGGCATCGGCATACTTCTACACCCAGTGTAATTAGGAAGAGAAATTAGCCCTGATGCCATCCCAGAGTGAGCAATGTAATTCGGCATTGGCTTGCACTGAACTGTGACGTTCAGGCAACGGGAGGCCAAACTCTGCTGGTCCTTTGTATTCCTTCTCATCCTCTCTCTCTCTCTCTCTCTCATGTTCTCCTCCCATCAGACCCGCAGGAATCATAATAAAAGCGCGGAAAAGCCATCACAAATATTCAGCTTGACATTCTGCATAATACGAGCACTGGTTATTTTTGTACAAGCCCAAATTAAGCCCAATCTAATGTGGCGTTACTAATGTTTTGGAGCAGGGAACACAAACTTGCACAGGGTCATTCAGCGACTGGTGAGGGCCAGGGTGCCTGTGACCTGCCCGCACCGGGCACGAGAGCAACGCAAATTATATGGCAATATTTACATCTAGGCATAGATCTCCTTACACGTATGTATGGGTGGCACATACGCATGTGCCAAGTTATCTGACCTCCGTCAGATCCTATCTGCAATTCAGGACAGAAGAACAGAAGAATTTATTTTGCCTCAATGCTAGCAGAGAATGCTTTTTGCCAGAACAGCTCACTATATTGTATGATAACTGAATGAAGCTAATTTTCAGCAGATTCTATCTAACAGCTCTTAACTGGTAGAAATAGTTCAAGGTCTTCAAAGTATACAGTGTTGCATAGCCCCCGATTCACACGTTCTGCTAATAACTGCCAGACAATTGTATTGAATTTATTCAAAAACCATTAGCCGCAGAAATTCATATTCTTCGATTCTGCCTTCAGATACATGCTATATTACACTTATATTAAGGTTAATGTGCAATGCCAATTCTTTCACAAAGGAGCTGCAGATATTTGAAGCTACAGTATCTCTTACTAAGGTGTCTGTTTTACAAGTTTATTGTTTCTCTCTTGCAATTCCCCTTTCATCCCTGCCCCTGCCAGGAGAGCTGGGCTGAAAAAACGGTGAGAACATTAGAGCAAATACAGGCACATATTAAGGAAAGCATTTGAGACATTCTTTGTACAGTGTGCATATGCTACCAGCATTACAAGAATTTTTCTTTCATCCGCTCCTCCAGAGATGAGCCTCCAAAATACTTAAAAAACGCTTTATAAATAAATGTCCTTCAGAAAACCATCATCACATCTTCAGAGCGCCGGTGTGTTAAACGTCTGCCACTGAAGAATAATGTTAAAATTTGGGAGGAGTCGGAGGTGGAAGTTGAGGAGCAGAAGTAGCAAGAACGCAGGAATGTTTAAACAAGAGAGCCTCAGTGAGAGGCTGGGGCATGTGGGTACTTTATAGAGAAATAATACACACGTACCATTTATGTTATAAAAAAAAAGTTACAGGTAGGCAGGCTTCTGTAATTTATCTAATACTCTTTTATATTCATGCTTCCTTAGGTTTCATGCAATTTATTAAGTTTTCAGCCTTGCCTGCAGCAAAAAGGATAAACAAAAGCAGATGTGAAACTCCCTGTTTTAAAGGCCCCGCCAACCTCCTGCAAAGCCTGTACGCAGCTGGGGGAAGCCTGATTGCCATCAGCTCTGCGCTCACCAGTCCCACTGCCCTCTCCTCCCACAGCAAGCTCCGAACTGAGCCCTGTGGTGGTACCCCACGACCCACAGCACACTGGGCAGGTAGGTCTTGCCTCGTTAGAAAGAGGCAGTGCCCCTCCGTTCTCTAAGATTTCAGTAGGAAATGTGTTTTGTTGGCCAAGGGTTAAGTAAACCCCAAGAACAAAGGAGCTTGGAGAAGGAGGAGATTGGGACAACAAGGGTGACACATGTCCCTAGCTGGTCACAGAGGAGAGAGGGATGGACTTCATGAACATTTACACAAGCAAAAGGGAGAGATATGGGGTTTGGTATCGCTCAGCAAGGGATAACTAAGAGATTACATCTTCATTGTGCCTTTACTAAAAGGCTCTCATTAACATCAAACAAGTAGAAACTTCACAAAAATTTGCATGTAAAACTTCACCATCCTCACTCACAAAAGAGGAGGCACTGTGTTGAGGCACAGGAGTTTTTGGAAAAGTTCTCAGCACTACTAATCTTGCTTCTAGAAGAGCAGCACCTCCATGCAGGCTGCCCTGCCAGGCATCACACACAAGACACCACCACGCAGCAGAGTATAGCCCAGCACGCTACCTGGAACCATGCACCACGCCAGCCAGGTTAAAACCAGATCCACTCTGCAACACGATGTGTTGGGCTTGCGTTTGGCCAGCTCTGGGGCCAGTGGAGGAAACCCATCAGGAGATATTCAAAACCCGCCTGGATGTGTTCCTGTCCAACCTGCTCTAGGTGAACCTGGCTTTGGCTGTGGGGTTGGACTAGATGTCTGAAGGTCCCTTCCAGCCCCATGCCATTCTGTGATTCTGTCCCTGCTCCCATCCATCCAGACATACCTTCAGTTAAAGGCCAAGGGGGGAAAGGACATGGAAGACTATGATACTTCCCACTGTTACGTCGATTCCTCTTTTATTGTTGCAGCCCTTTTTCTGGAGATGGAAGCCAAGAAGTGAACACACTTAGTCCACAATTTTGATTTTAACGGAGGGGCTGTCTCTAACCTGACAATCTTGCATCCTTGAGGACCAGAAAATTCAACTAAAACCCAACAGGTCACAGGTCCTCTCCCTCCTACACCCCATTGTTCTGAAAGAAAAAGATTCAGCCATTTCCTATTTTGCACAAATCAAGAAAGCCTCTGAAACCACTTAAGCCCCCCTGCTATCGCAGCTGTTTCTCAAACATTAACAGCTCCCAGATTAAAAGTCTCATAAGGCAAAAGGGGTGAGAAGGGAGGCGAGCAGGAGGGGAAAATCCCAGCTCATAAGGTGCAGCTGAAAAATAACTAACGGCTTTGAAACTGGAAGGGTAATTCAGCCGCACTGCCGCGGCGCTAGTGAGCACACACATAATGAATTGGGGATTCCCCATGTCAGGGCCGGCTCAGAGCGCGAATTGCAGAGTTCCAGGGAGGATCAATAACTGTCAGAAGGAGAAGAAAGTGAGCACTAAATTCGCTCGCCTTTCATCTTCAACAAATGGAACAGAAAATCTGATGGATGACAGAACCTTTCGTTTCTATAGCGTTCTTGTTGAACTAAAGACTAGTGACATTGAGATGATTTTCGACATGCGCTTCTGTAGATCCAGAAGCAATTATAAAAATAAAAATAAAAGAATTCTGTTACAAAAAAGCCCCCAAACCAGAAGTAGTAATTTGGAAGGGCAGGGTAAACAAAAAATATTAATGAAAGCCCGTGCCAGTGGTCAGCCCCTAGCATGCAAGAGTGCAGAGTTTTGGAAGCATGGAGTACATTAAACACAACACACCCCTTGCCTCCCCCATAATTAAGTTAGAGATGTGAGAGCAAAAGCAATAGAGGCTGTCTGCTTAGTTTCTCTGCTTGGCAGGGCACCACACACACATGCACACAATTTCTCCTCTCCTCCATTTGTGAAAGGGGGGGGAAGCCCAAATGAGCAGATAAACAAAAAACCCAAAGCAAACAAAAAAATCCCCAGATTTCAAAGAAGGAACACGCTACTGCTCAAAGAAATGCCAAAATCTTTTCTCTATCCTTTTATTCTACTGTAGACAGTCACTCAATCAGGAAAATTATATTATAAAACAACAACAACAACAGAAGGGAGACAGGACCTTTCGTACAACGCAGCTGGCTCCTGTACCTTGACTTTCATATCAGATATTTATTTTGGCATGTGGGCGGTGGGGGAAGGGGAAACATCTCTGGACACCTTATGACATACTTCACCGTGGTGTAACAGTTCAGAGCACGGAGGTACATCTCTGATCGCTGCCCGAGAAAGCTGAACGCGCAATACGGTAACGGTGCCTTTGCCCCGTGCAGTATCGCACAAACAAGCCACAGGGCAGGTGGGGTGGGGGGGAAAGTCCCAGCAAAGAGCGCGTGATCGGTCTTCAACCTTATGATATGGACTCAGCCAAAGAGGTGGCCTTACCAACAGCCACTGCTAATGGGGGCTTGGGACCAAAACTCTTTCTTGGAGTTTGCTCTCCTGCCTGGGTGAGCTGTTGGGGTCTCCCACCACTGCAATAAGGTTTTTGCACAGGATCTGCCACCAAACCCAGCTCAGAAGAGGCATCTTTCTGCCAGAAACTTAGAAGCCTGCAAAACAAATGCAGTGACTCAACTGGGTCTAAGGGCTTGGTGTAAAGTGCAGAAATTGGCCTACGTGTGCTAATTCAACCTTACGGCATGTGTGCGAGAAGGTTATTCCTTTCTCAGTGGAATACAGACACTGAATGACTAGCCCTGAGACGCTAGACTAGCTGATGGCAGAGCCGGCCATAAAAAAATAAAATAAAAACCAAACCCTGACCCTTGTATTTCAATGCAAACAGACCACGCCACGAGAAACCGAGATCAGCACGGGCTCTCCAATACCATTTAATGCCTACCACAGGCTCATTGTGCTCGCAGCTCCCCCGGCCAGCGCCGGCCCCGCACCACACCCCGTGGTTTCCCGCTGACGCA
>NW_009647731.1:5993771-5997561 GCF_000708025.1 Charadrius vociferus | reverse complement strand
TTGCTTGCCATCCCAATCGAATAATCGGCTAATTTTGGTACCTCAAACAAATTTTGCTTTGAGAAACGAGGCCTCGTCTCCAAATGAAAAAGATAAATCAATCTAGAATACACAAATACCATTTTAAAGGAGAATATCTATTCTAGATCAAATACAGATGCAGAACCCACGACTACAGATTAACAGCATCTTCCCAGTTTAACTTTGAAAGCAAATTACTCTGTGCTCAGCAGAGGCACTCTTACTCTCCAACAAAAGCATCCTCATGCAAGAGCTACCATGAAGTAGCTCCTCGAGAGCAACCCCATGTGTAGACAAGGCATTGTTCCCCAAAGACCGGAGCCTCTCCCTGTATCTTCCCTCCCTAAAAGCTGTAAAAGGTTGCTTATACAGAACGGCTGCTTCGCTTCACCTCATAGATTAGTGCTTCTCAGCACTGGGTTACAGGCTATTCACAGCCTCCCCAGCACAACCAGATGCCACCATTAGCTGAACTGCATTTTACGATCTGGATTTATCTCCACTTCAGGAGAAGGCAACTTCTTCGCCTCTTGGACGGGTTTGTAAAATATCCTCTAAGTCTATGTTAAAATAAACAGAAGCAATCAGCGCTGTCTCCAAGCAGGAACTCCTCGGCACATCTCAAAAGGCTTTGCACGAAGTTTCCAGCGCTTGACAAGGAGCATCTCACGGGGGCAACGCACTCCAGCTGATTGCACAATGACAGCAAGTGCCAGGAAAACTCCAAGTCTAATCTGAGAGCTGACACTGACTCATTGTGCGGGCTTGGGCAAACCACTTAACCTCTCCACATCTCAGCTTTTCTGCCCATAAATGAGGGTAATAATACTGAGCTCTGACTTCCCCCAGGGACTGATAGGGAGCCTTGGGTTTGTATGGCACTTTGGAAACATGAAGTGCAACATAAGTGCTAAGTACCATTATCTAGAACTTCCACCGTCACCTCCACATGCGGGTGCAGCAGATGCTGGCGAGAAGTGGCCCACAGGGAAGACTCCCGCCAAATTGAACGTATGTGTTTACCCTGAGGTTTCACCAGCAAAGCATCTGAGCAGCAAAAGGGAGATTGAAAGTCCCCTCCTCACATAAACAGAAGTGATTGCTACGACAGCATTTACCCAGTGCAAGGACAGCACGGAGCCGTACCGGAGTTTATTCATCCCTTCAGACAGGTACATCTGGGAGAGCACCTTACTTCAGTGACCATATCTGAAATCTGTGGCAGGTCTCCATCACGCCTCCAAACACCCAACCAGAAAAACAGGCGCGTTTCTCCGAGCTCTTCTCTGGAACAGCAACACACGCCTGTATCTCCCCAGGCTGGGTCAATATTCACAGGAGAAGAATGGCAACAAGAGACATCCAAACCCTTACACCACCCAGCACGTGCTCACTCCAGAAGCTGGGCAAGCAACATCCAACTCTTACGAAGCACTGGCAGACTTAACCTAGCCCAGTTCTTGCTTTGCTAGTTTCCCGACCTCCACAGGCTGGATTCAGGTCCTGCAAGGTGAAGGGACATGAGAGCACATGATGCTTGAGCTCCATGGGCTCCTCCAGGCATGTCCCAGAGCAAGGGTGGGAGACAAAGCAGAGCAGAGGCCCCGCTGCTTATGCTTCCCCAAACCCCTTGTTGTGGCTCCTAACAACATCAGTGGACATTAAAGATGCTGTTCATCTCGGACAAGTGAGTTGAAAAGTTATAGATGCCGCATGTACCTACAAGGAACGTTTTCTCATCAGCTTCCCCATCTCTCCCCACCTGCTGGTTCATCTAAACTAGAAGATACTTGCTAATTCAGATGTCTAGGAAAAGACAGCCCTGAAAAGTACTGGTGACGATTAAACAGATACATAGATGGGCTGTATGGCTGTATGTATGTCTGTATAGCGGACATCTCATGAATGCATTTCTGCAATGGCACTAAAAATAGCATCGTTTCACCTGGAACAGCAGTTAAGCCTCTATAGGAGATGAGGAGGAGCAGGGAAGCAGAGATCTCTTGTAGGCTGTTATTATCAGTAATGAGTTTATTTTCAAATCAAAGTTGACTGTTACTCATGACTAGAAAGGGGTGGAAATTTCAAAACAGTCTTAAGAAAATACATCAGAATACTAAGCCTGACTTCTTCCCTTCTGTGTTTATATAACACACAAAACCAGGGCAACCCGAGCTGGACGAGTTTTACGCTGCACTATGTAACAAATAAGAGAAATTCATTAACTGACAAATCTAACCGCTTTCTGTGACTACACCAGCAAATGAATTCGGTGGTAAGGACGCTTGCCAAGACAGTGAATTTTATGCAAGTACTGGAGAATCTGCATGGAAAATAAACTCTTATTAATTAAAGAGTATCATTTGCTGCTCAACGCAGGGAACGGAAACACATCACATGTTCCCCATCTCTGCTCAGAGGAGCTCCAACACCAAGCGGCTCTGAAGAACGGCTCGTGGATGATCTCCAAGGCAAAATGCTGAGACTAGTGCACGAGTAGCAAACAAAGTTTCAAGAAAAATCACGATCTCTTCAGTGATCCTTAACTAACAGGAAGAGCAATTCATTTCACTGCACGAACGATTAATTATAAATTATTAAATCCAGCTCTACTCAGGATACTTACCCGGAGAACCAACTGCTCCGACATGTCAACAACTTTTGTTTTCTAAATCTCTGAAACCAGTATCAACTCAAAACACATACGGAGCCAGATTTTCCACAGCGGATCTGGCGTGCACGTTCAGCGCCCACTATCTCCAGTCCAGACACTGAGAGGGGTAGCAACTCACCCTCCCCTGGTATTTTGAGACAGCCTTTCTCAAAGAGGACACCACGGTTATTTTTCCTCCTCTTCCCTCTCTCCCACCAGTGTGAAACACGAAGGGAAGCATCTCATCTGGAGAGCAACAGCTTACTCTCCCCATCCATGTTAAACAGAAGAGTGTGTCTCCCAACCGGGAATTTGGGGAGAAGCCTGCCCATGAGCCCAAGTTTTGCTGCACTACGGTGCGCAGCATCCACGGCGGAGGCAGTGTCCTGCCCGGCAGGAAGGCGGCGGACGGAGAGCCCTCAGCTGCGAGCAGCAGCAGGGGATGGGGGGAGAAATTCTGAAAGCAGGAGAAAAGTGCAGGGCTGCAAACAGGCATCCAAACACAAAGCAGCCAGAGGATGCGCCGACAGGAAAACGGGATACGTTATTCTTCCATAAATTAAGGTAAAGCAACCTCAGCACATCCCAGACCTTTCATACCGGGCTGCTGCACACCAAGCGCGTTGGCTTCCAGCCTGCCAAATGTTTCAGCTTCACTCAACTGAGGCGAGACCCGCGTTTTATTAAAACAGGTTTACCTTCCTGCAAATAAACCTCAACAGCTTTTGCACCCTGAAGAAGCAACTTCGGTTTGCCAAAACACCTGCAAAACCTGATGAGTAAAGAATTACCAGTTGCTGCTTTCTGAACCTTGCCCACGTAGGGCTGGTATGCAACAGGTTTGAATGTTTGTTTTTATAATAAATAAAGCAAAAGTATGATGAGACAACTAAGCTCCCCGGCTCTCCTCCGCCTTCTTTGAAGATGGCTTTTTATTTTGAGACTTAAGCAAAATTGTAAAGCGGTTAATAAATTCAAGGGCATTCCCTATCTCACATTTCAGCCTGTTCCAAATAATCTAGACAGCCTTAAAATATCCAAGCTTGCCTGTCAGCTATTTAATGAAGAAATACTAATAAAAATTAAAATGTAACCCCCCACACACGCACTTTCCCT
>NW_009647731.1:5987411-5993761 GCF_000708025.1 Charadrius vociferus | reverse complement strand
TTATATATCTACCGGTTGGCCCCATAATCTCACTTTTCCTGATAAAAAGCAAAAAAATTGGAAAAAAAAAAAAGTTTTCCAGGCAAGCAGCAAAACCTAAACAAAATTAAAGAAGCGTAAAGCCCAGCTTGAACAGCAGACAAGTATGCGGAGAACAGTGTGACCTTTCCTTATCACCCACTGACATGCTTAATCGTTTCCAAACAAAAAATGCTCTTTTCCACCACTTCTTCGTTCTGCGAGCACCTCCAGCGCCTGCGTGGCCGGCAAAGAGTTAAATCTCCCACTATCCCCCGCTGCCTGCGAAAAATCACGGAAACAATTGAGACATTGTCCAGTGAACAAGACTCCCAGGGACTGACATTTTTGTTTATGTCCCAGTTCTCAGCCTGTCAATTTTCACTCCCAACGTTAAAAGCCCGGCTTGCCCCAATACAGTCTGCCCTCGCCTGAAAAGGCTCCACTTCATTTATTTTATTAAAGCTATGGCATGTTTCTGATTCAGAGCTCTCCCCATCCAAGGACCTGTTGGTCCCATCCCCCTGCCGTCCTCGCTGCCCTGAGACTTCCTAACTCCGAGGAGGCTTTGCAATGCCTTTTCCAGAGCCATTGCCGGGAAAGTAACTCCCTTTAGGTTAAATATGAATGTTTGCATTTTGCTGGGGTATGAAGTACGTACTACTGCATGCTAGTCCCTTAAAACAGCCTTTGATTATTAACCGGGGTAGCGGGGAAGGGAGTTGGATACTAAGCCAGAGTGGCAGGAACTTCAAGAAGAAAATAATAAAATAAAAAAAAAAAAAAAAGAAAGAAAGAAAACACACCCACTCCTGCTACCCAGCAGCAAACTAGAAAATACATGTAATGGAGTAAAACAAACATCTTGGAGCAAAGCAGCGTTTCCTCGGCTGCTCGGTGGCTGCATTTCCTGCTGGCGTTTTCATAATGACCGGAGCGTCGGGGCCCAAAATACATCCCTCTCCTTCACCCCCGCCATCCTCTCCCCACCATTCCCAGCACTACTTTTTTTTTTTTTTTTTTTTTCTTTCGTTAGGCTCTCAATACTTTATCTCCCTGAAAAGCACACACAGCGGTCACCAGCGTTTCCTGTTTGCCGAGTGTGCTTTAACTATATCACACCCTCCGCCGCTGCGCTGGAATGCACAGCATATGGCATTGTGAAAGGGTTTACTGTCGAATAATGGCAGCAATGCAGTCCTGCTGGTTTATATCAAACCCTGTCACTCTCTTCACGGAGGTCTCTCTCGTGCTTTCCGAGAGGCGAGGTAAAACACACACACACACACACACACACACACACACTACTTCAAGTCTCATGTAGGACCTCAGCAGAAACCCATCTGGATCAGGACCTGCAAACTCAAGGGAAGGAAGATTGCAACTTACAAAGTTGTGAGCTGCAGTCACTCACGATTTGTTTTGAACCTTAGTCCCCATAACATCTTCAGGATCCTTTTATAGGTAGGCGAGAGCGCCGTTAAAAAGTTTTTAGTTCCTCACTGCGATCCCTGTGGGCACAGCCAGCAGGGGCTGGGGGACGGCTACGTGCCTGAGCCCTTCTCCAGGGTGGAGGGCTGTCAGCCTGGGCAACTGCCTCAACTCCATCCCAGAGCACAGCTTCATCTTCCTCTGCTTTCAGAAAACCAGCACCGATATATTTGGTTATGAAAACATCCACGCGAAAGGCATACACTGCCACCTTTCACTTTGGGTCAAAGTTTCAAAACTGCATTTTCATGTAATTGCTCACAGGTTTATTTTTGCGGGTTTTTATAAAGCAGCTTTAAAAGAAAAGGACTTACAAATAAATAAATAAGAAGTGCTGCTTCCAACTGCAGTCAGGTTTAGCTAAGACGCTCGCAAAGGTTATACTTCAAAGTGCTTTTTGTGCAGATCTTGAAATGCCTTCCCATGCCCGGATGCATTCGGCCAGCCGACGCTGAAACGAGGAGCAATACTTTTAGAGGCCATTGAAATGCATCCATCCACCCTCTCTTCATAAAAGGAAGCCTTACTTAACAGGCATTTATTATTGCTGAACTAGGGTTGAAAGTTCAGTGTCCTTATAGACCAAAATTATCAAGATTTCTGAGTTTGCAGCCCACGTTTTAAGTCCTAATGAGCTATTGTACCACACTCACTGCTATTAACTCTTTGATGTCAGGAACCCACGTTGCTCTTTTAAATGTCCCGCAGACGGCCAAGGAAAAAGTGCAAAGCTCACCTGTGCTGAAGGACAGGTGAGCAACTGTATTTTTTTTTATTTTTTTTTTTTTTTTTTGCCTTTAGTCCCCTTCAGCAAAATACACAAAGACAACTAGAGCATCAAATAAGCAGGTCAAAGCCAGGCTAGCCTACCAGTTTGGACTGTGAACTCGGGAGTCAGGGGAGCGGCACATCGCTCCCAGCTTTGCTGTGATCTGATATGCAGAACATGTTACCTTTCCAGGAAAGGGACATGAGCATACGGTGCCTGTCACACCACCGAACTGTGCCTTGCCCTGCACAGACCCCATCTCTCCTGGACCTGAGCTCTTCAGGGCAGGGACAACCACCCGCTTTTCTGAGAGCAGCATGCTTATTAGACCCTTTTAAATACAGGTGACAGTAAAGGGATAACAAAATTATCTTTAATTTGCACCAAGCGCTTTGACCTGCTTGTTGCACAACCACAGCAGTGAAACACAGTGTCCACAGGGAGACATCACCATCAGTCTTGGAGGGTGCTTGGGAGGAGAAGGATCCCTGATTTTCCAGCCCCAGACTAAGGTACCTCATACCGACCACCAGCGAAGGGGAGCAGGATGATGGTTTAATGTAAGAGCCGTGAGCCCGGCTCGGTGCCCAGGCAAGGAGCAGCTGAGTCGGCCAGAAAGTGAACCAGGCGCCAGCTCCTTGGCCGTTCTCCTCTCCCATCAGTGCTGGTGCTGCTCCCTCACATTTTCTCACCGTTTACTCATCCCGCAGATTCCTCAGTGCAACGATCTGAGGTGGCCAAACGATCGCCTACGCAGGAATGGAACTTAAGAGTCCATCTACGGTGGGAGCGGACGCTCCCTGGATGTGCTCCGGGCACAACGAGCAGAACAAGTTACTGCAGGGTGAGCTCCACTGAGGTCTTACAGCACATCTGGAGCTGCCCAGCCACGTGCTCAGCTCTGGACACAGACGCAAGCAAACTTCACATCCAGTCCAAATGGCATCTGCTACCTCACGTTTACCCCTCAGGCAGCAACTGTGGAGCAACCTGCATGCCTCCAGTTCACACCAGAGCTTATCCCAAGGTAACCTGTCCTGGCCATCAGAGCCCTTTAATGAGGAGCAGGTTAATTCATGTCCAGTAAACGACTTCCCTCCAAAGTGCTCAGCATGCCTGAAAAGCATCAAGATGGGGAGTCAACGTGGAGCGGCTACAGCTTTAGCAATTCAAACCCTTGCTTGCTTCATATTAATTAACCATGTAGACATGTCCAACATGCAGCAACAGAAGTTCTGCCGCCAGGGAAAAAACTGCACGCTGCAACCATTTGGGGTTTTCTAATGATACTGCTTCCATGCAGCTGCTTGGCAGGAAAAGCGTTCACGGCTGTAAATGCACACTAAGAAAGTCTGGAGGCTTTCAGGTCCCTTTACTCTGCTTTCCTCCATAAAATACCATTTCCTTATTGCAGGGCAGTCACGTCCCCATAACACGCTATACTGACATCGCAGAGCTCTGCAGGAATACAACAGGGCATTTTGTTGTGTTGTCTTTCCTCTCCGACGCTATTCTTCCAGCCAGGGGAGGAGACCACAAAGATTTTGTGCATTTCCCAGTGGGCAGATGTGCAACAAGAGACCAAAACCCTCCTTCGAGGTGTTTCCTTCTCCTATAGTCTGGGGAAGAAACAGGTCAGAACAAGGACAAGCTCCAGGGGAGAAGAACTCGGTACATGTTATTCCTTCTCTCCCTCCCTTTCCTTTCTCAGTACTTGCTAGCTGGGACACAGGCAGAAGCCATGACCATCTCTCAGCACAGGGCTTTATTTCATATAAAAACTCAATTCCAGCACCCCAACTCAGAAAAGCATCACTATACAAGACCATACTTTGAGCACACACTTAAGTGTTGTCCTGAACACGGATGGACATCAGGTCATGTTTAATGATTTCTTGAATCAAGGCTTAAAAACTAAAAAGGAAGGGGAAGGGGAAACTAGTTTCCACAGTAATAGTAGTCGAGAAGTCTTTGAGTCTTGCCAACAGGAAAAAATGCATGTTAGGGAACCGCCTGCCTCTCCTAGGAAACTAGCACAGACCCACCTCCTTCTGCAGGCTAGCACTGCAAGGCCCAGGGGCACCATGAGGTCCTTACTTAGCGCAAGAAGGAGGTAGAGGGGCAAGGTTGCAAAAAAACCCAAACCAAACCAAACAAGACACAGAACAAAGCAAAACAAATCCTCCCCCTCCAAAAAAACCACAACCCACCACAAACAAAAACCCACACCCAAACCCAAAGATTTGGTTACTTCTGAATTCCATCAGGAAGGCTAGGCAGAAAGCACCCTTCCTCTGGTATACACACACACACGGTTCAAACCATGCACGCCCAGGACCCCATATCAGCCCACCCCTCATTACATGTACATATCATTCCGGCACAGATGAGCCTGGCTGCAGAGCTACTGCTCGCTGGCGTAGAGGAAGGACCGGTCCAGCTCCCCCAAACTTCCTAATTCCAAGAGATGAGACTTAAGGTACAGCTCACACAAGCGCACATGGATACGCCAAAAGTATACGCTTAACAATGCCAAAAGTAATCCTCCTCTAAGGTCTGATATATGTTAGGATTTTAGGTTTAGATTTCAAAAACTACTTCAGTTTCTTTTTTTTGTTTTTCCTGTGGGGCTGCAGGGGTTGTGGGTTTTTTTTTTTGCTCTAAAATGCAGATGTGGAAATCATCAGTTTCTCAAAATCACCTTGGGAAAACTTAACATCTTTCTGGCTGCACTGGTAAAACAGAGAGTGAGTAATGTTTTCCCATCTCAGGAAAGCGTGGAATGATTTTGCTCCCCGATATCTGTCAGGTACAAGAGAAGCTTCAAGGCAAGGTCCCCTGGAAGCAGACCCTTGCAACCAGCCTGCTGCAGATTCAAAGCAACGTCTGTTTGACAAAAATTTCTAGATGAGTTTAGTGAAATCGGGCACAGAACATTGCTTGGGGAGAGATTAGAGGTGGGAGACTGTTTCACAAAGGCATCACTCCTTGTTATCTGCAACATCTCTTCCTCTCCAAAAGCTTTCCAAAATGGATCTGTCCCTTGCCAAATAGGTCTGCATAGGACAGAGGAGAAAACATCCTTCCTTCTCTATATGCAGTTGTTTACTAGGCAGCTCCAGTTTCTTCCATAGGAGAGTACTGATGTGTATACAGTCCAGAAAGTGAAGTATCCCACAAATAATATAATCCCAAACTGCATGAACTGGTGAGAAGAGCGTTAAACCTGGGCTTGAGTAACTTGGCAAACAAATGGTCCCGAGCCCAGCAATGCCAGCTTCCTTCCTTTTTAATGATAAATACATGCTGTTTTCTTTACTACAGCACCTGGACACAGGACACAGACCTTGTTTAGACAGAAAATAGGAGGTTCCTATTCAAGTGGACTCATCTGCACGGGGAAGTTTTTGTGCAAGGGCTCAAGTGTGAATTGAAAAATGCAGAATAACTATTTCGAATTATCTCTCCGTGTGGACACTGTTATTCAGCACTAAGAGTTTCTTTGTGAGATTTAGCTTAATCCGTTTCCAAAGCGGATTAAGCTAAACCACACAAAGGACCTCTTACTGCTGAATAAGAGTGGCCGCATGGAGAGATAATGAGGAATAGTTATTCTGAGACAGCTACTTCGACTGCATATTTGGGCTTTTCCGCTCTGCGTCAACAAGCCCAAAGCCGTACTGGAAAGGGAAGATTGTGGTTCTAGAAATTTGGGCATAAACAGTGCCGGGGCCGTATCACACCCGTTAAATCTTCTGCTCGGCGCACGATGGCTGCTCCTGCTCCCATCGGCACGGGTCCTGGCTCCAAACCAGGCTGCATTATTCAATACCTACTTCGCTAAGCTCCAGATTGAATCCAGCCACAAACTTCAGCCGCAGACAGGGTGCGCGGGGAGCAGGACCTGCGGCGAGAGGCCCTGCCAAGTCTGCCACCCTCGGTACACATCGTCTTTGATCTGACAGGCTCACCCATCTGGCTCTCCAGCATCACCCGGCGCTGCCGCAGCTCTTCGCCCGCTGCCAAGGCCGAGCTGCCGCCCCCGGCTGCTGCCCCCCGCGCGCCCACGACG
>NW_009647731.1:5981465-5987263 GCF_000708025.1 Charadrius vociferus | reverse complement strand
CGCTCTTCTGTGGGAGAGCCGATGGCTTCCCGATACGTAATTTTAGGCCCACGCAAGTCCCTAGAAGTTAATTTTAACACGTGTGCTCCAGCATTAACAAGCTGCCCTGTGACTGAATCCAAAACACAGCTCGGGCTCCTCTGCGCTAAAACACTCTCTCCTAAAACATCTTCTCAGTGTAGGTTTCCACCTGTTCTCTGCAGCTTTTCAGCACCCCAAACTAGCGGGTCAGAAAGGGCCAGAACTTAAGGCACTCGTATTTGTGTCACATTTGGGACATAATGGGTATTTTATAAACAAAGATACAAGAGGGAACCATGCAGTAGATTCACTTCCAACCACAATGAAGGCAGCATCGTTACATATTTTTTTAAGGATCTCTGATGAGCAAGCCTTCATCTTGCCTCCCCCTCACCCAGAGAGTTTCGATACTCAGGTATGTCAGAGAGAGATATCGCAGATATCTTTTGGTGTGCCACCGCAAACCAAAACGCCAAATCTCAGGGCTCCAGCTCAGGAGCAGGAGCTGCAGCACAGCCCCTCCAGCAAATCAGAACCGATGCTGGTTCACCGCAATACCCTAAGCTATAAACCTGCTGCTTCAGGAGGCCCTGCTGAGCCGTCTCCGGTAATGTCAGAGAAGCCTGGCCCTGCCTGGGAGCAGGGAGCACTCGCTGCAGCCATCTCAAGGCACACCACGCCGGTACCCGAGAACCACAGCCCTCACAGGCACCAAGGACCAGGTTCTCCCGAAGCCCAGCGAGATAATTCACCAGAAACAGATGCTCAACTGATTGCACCAAACATACCGCAACACCCCTACTCAGCTCCCTTCTCCTGAAGCAACATGTAGAGTTGCCGATTCCTGCGATTTTATAGCCAGTCTAGCAATACTTGCTATTTTTCTTAAAGCGTGGTAGCCTTGAAGTCAAGTGTTTATGGAAGAACCTCAGTCTCCGTGTACAGCACACAGCAAGCTCCTGAACTGCTGTAGAGAAAAGTTTGAGAATGAGCGGAGTATACCCTGCAGGCTCAGGAACCAGAGAACAAATAAAGAGAATACAAAATGTATTATTTAAGAAACAGAAAACCAACAAAAACAACACCAAAAAAAAAACCACCCCACCAATCCTCATGATCTTTTGAGGCCTGACTCATGATCCAAGAACAATTGAGGTTGGCAGTACTGTACATTTTACAGCATTTATTCACAGCTGAAATATCCCAACATCCAAATACTTCAGAGTTCTTGGAGCTACTCGCAGATCTCCTGACTACAGCCAAGCGTGACAATCCATCCCAGCTGCCAATCCATCCCCACGGTATCTTCTGAAGGCGCTTTAGTGCTGACTGATGTTTGCAGAAGCATTAAATTCCTGCTCACTTCACAGTAAGAGGTACAAGCCTGCACATTTCCCCAGCCTCGACGTTGAAGCAGAGGGGTTGCCTCCAGTACCTAAATGAGGTCTGTACAGGACGGACATTGTGCCACAGCGTAAACACAACGGCATGAAGCAGTCCCCTAAAGTCTGAACTATTTTGCAAGCATATCAAATTACCAAATGAATTACTTTTTAGGAGTCCACATTTCTTCTGCGCTCCACACAAACCAAGTACCAGGCTTCTCATTCATACTTAGTGGGTACTGAATAGAATGTGCGCGTTTTATAGGAATCCATCCAAAATAATTTTATTGGGCTGCTGGTAGATGAATTCTGTACTTAGCCCTAAACATTCAGGTTTGAACACAGATATTTTTTTTTTTTTTTTTTAAACACAACCCTTCCCAATGAAAAATCAAAAGGAATTAGTGGTGAAAGATTTACCCACAGAATTCTCAGCAAGTTTAATTTGTTCTGTGGCTTAATTCCGTGCAGCTCTGAAAATTCAGGACAAGATGTTTGCACACTTTTGGGCATGTATTAATGAAGCATTTTGTTTACTTTGCAACTGCCAGAGCAATTAGCCAAATAAAGTATAGAGCATTTAAAAAGGAGAGAGTCACTAAAGGAGCTTTCCAATAAAGTCTGCATGGATATTTCTGCAGGGTGAGTCTCGGGGATCTGTGCGTTGAGTCCATGCACCGAGGTGTGACCTACCTGCCATAAGGGACTGCTGGGGTACCACCACAGCTCAGACACAGCCCCCTCCTTCTCCCCACACATGTGCCCCTCTCGATACCAGGCACTGGCGTGAACAATGCCCAACTCCTTCCCACCACATCTCCGCAACACTCAACAGGGTCTGCATGCTCCGAGGATCACCCCACAGATGTCCAGGGACGAGCGTGTCTTTTTTTGGCCTGAAATCCAAGAACATCTCAAGAGGCTACTGCAGAGGAAGAACAGCCTCTCTACCACAAAATATTAAAGACAAACAAAGTGAGAGCTCTAAAAGCCCTCTTGGGGCACTGCGAGAGGAAGCTGCAAGATTTTGCTTCCAGGTGGCTCCACACATACAGGGCAGCACATACATCGGGATGCACCCCGCTGTTTGAAGGGACACTGTTGGTGAAATTTTAAAATCTAGCTAAGATAAAGCTCATGATTACTCGTAGATATTTGTCTTCTCTCTCCAAGTGTGTTAAGTGCAAACCACACAAAACTGAAAGAAATTAGGGACCGGGCAGAGCAGACTGCACATCTTCAACTCAAACCGCTCTGGGAAATAACTCCTGACCCCTCCAAACTGCCCAGCGGTCCCCGACACTTGCTGTCCATGCACGCTGAAGAGGCTGAGAACAGAGAGTTTGTTTCAGATGGTTTGGCCTTCAGTTTTGCTTGTCATATTATGTTTTAAAAACACATTTTTACCTCCTTAAGCCAAAAAAAAAAAAGAAGAAAAAAATGAGATACACTACTGCACAGTGATTCTTTGTTCTTGGGCATTCAGTCTACTTTATGGCTGTGTTCATTACATATTAGAAAGCCCAGGCCAAATAGTACTAGAAGTCGTCCCCCAAGGTAACATTTACATTTACTTCAAAAGGCCTCCCCCTACAGAAGAAAATGCAGGATTTTTTTTTTTTTAAACCTTTAACTGTTTTGTAAGAAATATACTGTACTAAACCACCACCATTTTGGGTTCAGAACGTTTTTGCCTGGTAGAAAGGAAACTAAAAGCACGTCTTGGTACAGCCCAGAGAGCAGGAGGTGGGATCCCAGGACTGGTCTTTCACCCATACTCCTGCCCAAAACAGGGCATGGCTGAGTCAGAGCATTGACTTTGCAGAGAACAGGGAAGAACAGCACTGTTTTTCTCCTTAAGGTTGTAGGAATGCATGCGTAGATAACAAAGGTTGTCAAGGAACTTGCTTTCTGTGGTGAGCAGATTTTGGAGATCCTTGCGCAGACATACCAAGCTCATTTTCACTTGCCTCTCCACACCACCACAGAAAATCCTCCTGTGGGAATCCCACTCCTGGGGAGCCCAGATCTCATCCCTAACACCACGCTGCCAGCACGTGCGTGGAACAGATCAGGTGCACGTTGAACATGACATTAAGACAACCAGCACCCTACCTGCCTAGAGAAGCATGCAAGGCACCCAGCTGAGGGTCTGCTTTACACCCAAAAACTTCCTGCTAAAACTGTTTTACAAAGTCCTAACACCTTAACTGAAATCACAGGTCAGAAAAAAAAAAGAGGGGAAATAACCATAAAAAGCCTTTAAAAAAAATCCCAGCCTCATAATAGTGCTATCCGCAGGCTGAATGCAAAATTTTGACCTAGCAAGCTTAATAGCGTACTATTAAAACAATTTTTCCCCCAGTTTTCTTTCACCTTTGGACACGGATAAGCAGCATGACTGTGCCAGAGCAAGATGCAAGAGTCTTACAAGACGAGCAAAGCACCTAAATGCAAATAAATGCATTGGTCTTAAATGGAGCCTCATGCTGTACCTTCCTCAAGACATGCTGAACATAATTTCAGTTTAATATTCTGTTTCTCATTATGGGCCTCGGAGACTCTCTCAAGCACCATGAAAAGCAGTATTAACCCAGCCCACAGCACTGGGGGCAATCCAGCCAAATTATTCATGCTGGTCTTTTTGCTTCGATTTTTGTAGTCTTAACTTAATGTTCTTAAACAAATCTGAAAGGAGGACGGCTGACAAATAGTACAGACTTTACTTAAGACATTACAGACGGCCATGTTCTGCAGCCTTGAGTCATTAAGCTAAAATCCCGCGCTGAAGCCAAGGGGAGTTTCATCGGAGCTGGGCGTAAAGGCTGCAGCCCTGACACAGAGCTCGTGGTAGTCACAGCGAAACACTGAGAAGCAAGAATGTTAAAATAGAAAAAAAAGAAAAAAAAAAAACAAAAAAAAAGGAAAGGAAAAAGGAAGAGGGGGAAAGAAAAATAGAAACAAAAAAGGAGGGTAAAAAAAGGAAAAAGAAGAAGAAGAAACCCCCCACACTCTCCTTTCCTGTCTGTGTAATCCAGCTATAAAGATTAGTCTCAAATCCTGATTTCGGAGATCGGGGAAAGATAAGAAATGATTTGCAGGTGTTAGCATTTTCCTACAGATCTTCAGGGCAGCACAACCGATTTCAAGAAGAAAAACTGGCATGGGTACCTTTGGCAGGTAGACAAGACACGGCAACGTGGGTGGAGAACCAGTTTCTATCCCTATACGTTACACGTTACGCTTGCACAGAAACTTCAGCTTGCCCGTGAAATACCTCTCATTGTTCCATAAAAAGATTAATTGCGTTTGCAAGTATGCAGAAGCGGGTATAGAGCCTCGTGCAAGAGCGGCCAGGTCCCAGGTGCTGTGGGCAGGCACAGAGGCGACAAACGGGGACACCAGAGGAACCTGACACATCCCAGGCCAACCGGCATCTGCAGCCGGTTGAATGCCATTACCCACTCTAACTTTATTTACCAAAAATAAGACCATTTTTACTCCACAGAATGAATGTGGCCTGGGGCAGGTGCCAGGGAAAAGGGAGGAAAAAGCTGCCCCTTATTTATTTACTTTAACAGAACAAGGCAAAACAGTTTGCTGCTAGAAATAAACATTAAACCTTGTAGAACTTCCCCCCCCCTCCCTCCCAAAACCCCGCTGCTCGCCCCCCTCACTCCCTCCGCCGCCTCCTCTCCCTCCAACATTGTAAGTAGCACAAAAGATCACATTACAAATGCCAGCTGTGGCTCTTTTGGAAGGTGGCCTCCATCTCAGAGGTAGTATATGTTCCTCACAGCCTAAGTGGTTGCTATGGTAAATATGCTTTTTATTGAATAGCAGAGTGAAACAGCTTTTAAAGAGACCCACAAGAACCCCATAAATGGTCAAAATACACGGCAGATCAACCTCAGCCTCCCTGGAAACAGGTTTCTCTGTTTTCCAAAATGATCATGATTTTTGATCCCTTTTTGTGTGTGTGTGTATTTGTGTTGTCCACTCACCTCCACCTTGCCCACACCTGGGTGGAGGGACTGGAGGAGCCGGGACCCCAGCCAGCTCCCCAGCACAACAAGCTGCTTTGGCTCTGGAAGGCAAGCACCCGCTCTCCTGCGCAGCAGGAGGATGCTCAGCACGGGGAAACGCAGGCAATGCCCAGTGAAGCCACCCACCAAACCCAGCCTGTCCCCCCAGGCTGCAGCCACCCAGGAGAAACCTCCTGCTCCCTCACCATCGCCTCCCGCAAGCCCGACACTGCTCCCCGGTGCCAGTCCCCGAGCCCCGGGAACGCTCCCGTTCCCCGTGCTGGTCCTCCAGCACCGCAGTAAAAAAAAAAAAAAAAAAAAAAAAAAAAAAAATAAAAAATAAAAAAAAAAAGAATTTTCTTCAAAA
>NW_009647731.1:5943219-5981362 GCF_000708025.1 Charadrius vociferus | reverse complement strand
GCAGGAAAAAAAAAAAAAAAAAAAAAAAAAAAAAAGAATTAAAAAATTAAAATAAGGAAGATATTCTTCATAAGAAATGGACCAAAGTAAGACAACAGCAGGTTTTCATGGTCGTAGATTTCTAAATAACCAGCCAAGCATCTTTTCTCTGATCTCTTCCTCCAGTGATGGGCCAAGTGGATGGGAAGGAAAAGCAAAGTCATTCTCAAGAAGTGAAGCAACCACTGTTAGATATTGACTAAGCAAATAGCAGTCCTGTGCCAGTCGCTCTCTGCCGCACTGAGGGATGGTTTGGAAGGTGTAGACTCTACGACACGGGAATCCTTTTTTCTTTTTAAATGAAAAACTAAGACACTCATAGCAAAGGGCTGATACTTCTCAAGTTAAAAAGACAACAATGGAAAAAGAAGCGCCTCAAAATTGTTTAGTATGATTTTAAATTTCTAATAAAACAAATGCACATCTTGGATGATCTACCAGCTACGTCAGCTTTAGACTGTATAGCAAAAAACACAGAACAAGCAATGTTTCTTTTCCTGTGATTCACCTTGTCATCCATTGGTTATAAAAAAAGATATATAAAAAAAATTATTTAAAACTTGATGGTAAACTATTTCAGAACAAAGATTCTAACCCACTACATGCCACCTTCTGCAGAAGTAAATTTCCCAAATGAAAGCTCCGAGCTAAGATGCTCCTTGACAAGAAATGGTACCAACACTGGCTATGGGTGAGGATGGGGCAGCATATACCGCTCCTCTTGCATAACACCATATAAATAAACAATTCCTTTTTAGACCTCTATGGATACTATTTTAGAAAATAAAATAAAACCCCCAACCCCCCTCATGCAAATTCATACGGAACATTTCAAACTCAACATTGTATTTTACAATAGAAGCAAGAAAATTTAGCCAAGAACTGAAAAGTTAACTGAGAAGTTAATAAAAAAAAGCTATTTTTTAGCAATGCTACTTACTATAGAGAGTTTTATATTTTGCAGGTAAGTACTAAACATTTGGTAACACTTTTCATACTAAATGAGAAGTCATCACAACTCAAAGGGAGACGTGCTCTTGTTGAGCTTGGCTCTGTTGAGTCTTCACCCAGGTAAAAAGCTGACCAACTATCAAACTTTCATTCGAAATTTTGCAATAAAAAAAGGTCTTTTTTTTAAGGCCACACAACAGGCTTGTTTTTTATTTTTTTAACGCTTTCCAAAAGTGTTTCTTTATTCTCTTCAGTTCAACATTGTCAGATGTGTAAACTGGTCTGGTCAGACTTCACTGCCACTAAGTAGTTCTGCAGTGTGTAATTTTAGAGCATTTTCAACTCTCTGCTCTCCTACGAGGCACAGAGAGAAGCATCATGAATGATAATTTCATAAACAGCCCAGCAATAGCAAACGTATTCTCTCCTTTTACCATGGGCTCATTAGGGTTTTTGTTTGTTTCGAAGTATTCCTCTTTTGGTTTGTGTAAAAGAAAACTGATGACAACCAATGCCATTTATGTCAAATGCCTTTTTTTAAAAAAAAACAAAACAAAGGAAGAACATCTTTCTGCATTTACTTACAACAATGTGTGCTGGAGATGGAGACCTAGCATCCTTGAGGGCTTGTCTACTCTGAAGGCTCCCTGCCTGAACATCAAGCAGTGGCCATTTCATCTGCAGATACTGGATGGAGGAAACAAAAATGGGGAAAGAAAAATGAGTTCAGAAAAGAAAAGCAAAAAAAATAACAAATCTTAGGTAACATGGGTAAAAAGATATAAATTAAAATTTATGCAAGGAACTGAAACAAAAATTAAGACGACTTTGCATGTTTGGGGAGACGAAATCTGTGCAGAACACTAACAATTTCATACTGTCACATTACAGTTCAGGAATAAGAAAATAAAGTAGACTGCAAAGACACTGTTACATTGCTTTTATTAATTGTAGCAAATCTAGAAGAAGAGTAAAACTCACACAGAAACAAAACACCAAAAGCATGGAGAGGATGGGACAAGGGAGGGGAAGGTGGATTATCAGTCTCAGAAGAGCAAAAACACATATCATCAGGTTAAGAGTATGATCTAATTATTTAACGGGTCATCTCTCAGCCTTCTTCCAACAAATGCACCATGTCATCTCCTCCAGTGCTGTATGAGCCCTAAAGGCAGAGGTCTACCCCAAAAAGACCCAGCACTGCTGGGTCTTCGCATCTATCTTCTCTACTTTCCACCACTTCTGGAAGTCACCCTGGATAACTTTCTTCTTGCTCATCATCACGAGGAGAGAAATCCTCTGTCAAACAACCCATAAGGGACTTGCAGTGTAACTTATTCAATTACAAAGCCAAACTTAATAAGCTCTCCTGTTGATGATGTCCAAGACAAAGTACAGCCTGGTGCACTCAGGCCCAGCTGTGCTGGCCAGGCGCTCAGGGATAGCCACAACTTCTTTATGTCACTGTCATTGGCAGATAGGCTGTATATGCGCAAGCAGTGAGTCTCCAGCATAAGAGGGTGTTGATTCAAAAGCAAAAAAAAAGCTTAACTACACTTCAAGAAGGAGCAGAACGTGGCCACTGATTTAACCAGCATCAAATATCGACTAAAACTTCAGCGCTCGGGCACACGTGTCCTCTCACTAAACTCACTGGAGGAGCCACTGCACCCCAGCCGGATGGCGCTGCGGAGCTCAGGGCTTCCACCAAACAGGTGAAGTCTCAAGGTGGTACCCAGACTGCTGCATCAGAGGTGCTCGATTCTGACCAAGAGCAGCCCCGCAGAGAAATGAGTTAGCCCAACTTCTGCGCGGTGCATCTAAATATCATTTCAGCCCAAAGTTTCCTCTCCACATGGTGCTGCACTGTGCCAGTCAGGCATACTGGTTAATACATGATCTCTAAAAGCGCTATATCGCACTGGAAGAAATGCGTACTGCCACATACCCTCAGTCCCCTCCCAGAACTACAAAAAGCAGCTGCGCGCATAGGTCAGGCCACTGAAGAAGATCCTATTTAGCACTAGACTCCAGTTGACCTAACAGATCTATTCCTAGAAATATCTAGAGAAATAATTATGTTTACCCGGGGTTTTTTTGTTGTTTTGTTTTTTTTTTTTTTTTTTAAAAAAAAAGATTAATCTTTAAGGAGAACCACACACAAACAACCCCCACCACCCCAGGAGAACAACGGAAGCCGTATCTAAATCTCCATGAAGGAAGGAAGGAGATCTGGTTCCATGCTTTCAGCACATCACTATCACATTTGCTCACGTATGCAAAACATTCGCTAGCATGCAAGGCCTGTTTGCTGCAAGACCCTGGGCACTGAGGTGACCAAAAGCAGGAGTCAGCAGGAGGATGCATTACCAATTCCCATCGCTTGGAGGGCCTGAGATTTCTGAGCTACTGGAATGCAAATAAACAAACCCATACTCTGGATTTGTGCCCCATACGAGTTCCTTAAGTTCCAAGAAGTCTTGTTTTTATTCATCTTCACATTTGGGATTTGTGCAATGTGGACCAGAATGTTTCAGCACTTCTTAAAAACAAGAAATAAAACCCAAACAAACCAGAACTAGTCTACCGTAAGCGACATTTCTAACTCTTACGACTCGATTGTAAGTCTCCAGATATTTGATCGCTTGTATCAAATCCCTGCTCTTCAATATAGGTGACCACAACATAAATTTTAAAGTTGAGATGATGTTAAAGTAACTTTCTAACCCTTTGTGGTTTCCAAAAAGTGCTTAAAAATGCAACCAATTGCACAGAAAATGAACCCAAAACCTAAGCCGACTGAGAGCGTCTTAACTTGAGGGGAAACCTAATACGTTTCAGATTTGCAGATGGCACTATTAAACAAGTCAACTGCTAAAATTTTTAGAAGTCCATCAGTGTCTTACACAGTGATCAATACACCACCACATAAAGGTGCATATGAATTTGCAGAAAGGGTCCTCATGGGTCACAGCTACTACTGGCTTCCTCAGGTTTTCCAGCCAGCTAGTTAAGTATTTTCCCCTTCTTCCAAGGAAAAGGTCTTCACAGGATGTGTGCCTCACGATACACAACTCTCGAACTCCACAACCATTTCAAAGAGTGAGAAGTTACTGCTACCATAGCTAAAGCACTTACAAGAACCCGCCAGCTCAACCAGTGGTGTTTCAGGAAACGGCCACTAAGCCATTACCCACCAAAATAAACCAACCACCCCCGTTTGTCCATGACCACTCCACGGTCACGAGCAACCCTGGAATATTCGTACAACCATGACAACCCATGAAGGAGCTCAGGTCAGCGGCTGTCCTAAAAGACAGGCCAAGAAACGCGTGGACTTCTTTGAGACCACCCCAAGGGCAGACTGAGACACCAATACAGCAGCATGAGCATGCTCACATCAGACCCCGTCCAGCCAGTAGCTATTGCAGGGATTACAAAGCCTTCAGGACTGTCAGCTCTGCTGTTCCTACTAGCAATAAATTCCCTTAGAAGCAACAGAGCAAGAAGGTATGGTTGCTCCTGCCCCACCTCGATCTCACAAGAGCCTGTACTTTCGGCACGGGTGCTCCCACCCCAGGCTGACCAGTGCAAGATGAAAGTTTCAGAAGATCTTACTGATAGTTTGCTTTTCTGCTTTGAAAACCTTTAGCTTGAACTCTCAGCAAAGTCCTTCTCTCACCCATCCCTGCCAAAAAGGATCCAAGTAGTCTTACAGTGCAAAGCCTAAAACGCAGCCAAAGCTGACTCTCCTCTTGGACAAGCACGTGGAGCCCAGCAGGAACGATTCAAACCCAGAGGGCTCAGTTTTGCAGACAAGCACACACATGGACAGCTTCCATTTCCACCAGTGGGTCATACACCAGTGGGGGGAAAAAAAATAAAATAAATTAAACAGCCCCCACGGAAAACAGTGACGTGCAAGGGTCAATAAAGCAACTTCCACAAGCTCTACCAAGTGGCCAGGATCCAGAGCAGCATCCTGGCCCCGCCAAGGGCGAGATGTTCTGTCTGTCAGATAAACAGAGAGGGCCAGAGCCCACAGCCAACGCCTGCGTCAAGCTAACGAACCCACAGCTTCCACGGCGGGACATTTGCAAAAGAAAAAAAAAAAAAAAAGTCCAATTTGCTGGCTTCAAGACGTTGATAAAAGTATGAAATATTAGCATTGTTTAAGGTGACGAGCCTGACTCGAGGCCTCCTCATCCAAGAATTGTCATGCCTGTAACACAATATTGATGTGGTGGCTTATAATTCTTACTTTACATAAAAGCTTCATTGTGTGCCAAATTCAATCTCCACAGGCTACCTGAGCCACAGATTTTTACGAGTCTACATTTCAGCGCTGCGAGCCTACAATACACATAATTTTCAATTATGTTAGGGCAGAACAGGATCACTGCCTATATAACATTACTGGTTGGAGGAAATGAGACTCAGCCCTACTGCCGAGAGAGCTAACTGGATCCAGATGGCGGGCCCAGCGCGGCAGCCGTCCGTCCGAGGGAGCGACGTCGCAGCAGCCGCCCCCCTCCACAACTCTCTCTTTCACCATGGAGGGAGACGCCAAAGCCACGGCCGAGGCTGGGAGCCGGAGCCGGGGCGGGAGGATGCTCGGACAGGAGGGGAGTCGCACCACAGTGTGGGGAGGGCGAAGGAAGAAGGGGGAATAGACGCGTGATCGCTTTCGCAGGTTTACTACTGCCGCCCTACACCGCAATATTCTTATTAAAGAGGAGAAAAATTAAGTCCCGTTACAGCGGAGAGGTAAATCCTTTCCTTCCTCGAGCGACTAAATAGCAGGAAATCCTCTTCTCTCAGCCCTAAATGCAGATTTGAGCCAGACGGTTCCTCTGATTTGCGAGGAGTCCACAAAAATCCAAAGCCGACTTTCCCAGCCTTCCGACACCGCTTTTGCATTTTTTTTCAGGGGGGCAGGGTCAGAGGGAAGGAATTTCCCACCATCCTGCTCCTGCGAAGGCTGGACACAACGCTCACTCCTCTCCTGCTCCTGTGTCTCAGTGTGGAAATTAGGACTCGCCTGTGCAAACATTCAGCTTTTCAACAAATTAACTCTAACAAATCTGTGCAAATTATTTCTGTGCGGAACTGTTGAAATGGGCTCTGCTGGCCTGCTTTTAACGTTTTTTTAAATAATGTCATCTTGGCCTAAGTATTTTATTCCCGGTTTAACAATATGATCTGATGGGGATCATTAGCATGTGTGTTGTTTTGTTTTTTTTTTTTTAAAAAAAAAAAAAGTTTTATGGCAAGTCTCAGAGAGCTTAAACAAAATAATTGTTAAGCTCCAGGCCTCCGCACAAAAATTAAAACACGTATGGGGCGAGCGCACTTGAGAGAAACCAAAGCTTTTAAAAAGGCTGTTAAATTGTCAGCACAAGGGAAAAGGCAAATGATTTGAACGGCCCAGATTTTTTTCTGTAGAAGGGGAACCAAAAAAAACAAACCACCCCACCACCCTACCCTCCGCTCCTGTGAGGATCATGTCCACACCTCCCATCCACAACCAGAAGGTCCTGCAAAGCACAGACCCACCAAGAGCAGCTCTCCATGCCCACCCCCCCCCCAAAATACCACCCAAGGCAGCTGCCTTCCTGGGCACCAGCGGGGCAAACAAACGTCTTTCCCAAGATTTAACAGCAGAGCTGGTGAAAAGCAGCTAAAATTCACATCCAAGACTAAAGGAGTTTGGTGGAAACTCTTACTCATGGCCAGCAGCCACCCTCCGTGCCGGGGCCGGGCTCGCTGCGGCACAGCCCCGATGGAAGGGATGGCACACATCTCACAGGTGTTTCCTGCACCGGTGTCCAACCTGGATCTGCTCCCTTGTCACGCTATTGTTTTCACTGCTGGAATGCTCTATGAGTGATGTCCCACAGCATATAAATACATAAATGCAGTTTAGAAATAAAAATAAAAACACAGCGTATTTTTAAAGGGAGGGAAATCTGCACAACACTTTCCAGCTCAGGTTTCCTGCAGCTGGTGCTTATTAGCTCCCAGGAACTGAAACAAGCAGGAGCAGTGCTCCTGGAGTCAGCTTGATGCCATGGGCCTCCAATACCTCTTCCTAACCATGGGAACACAGTTCCACCTTCAGAGTCTGCTCTTTCTCCCTGGATCTCAACACACCGTGCACATGGAAATATTCCTGCTCCCAGTTTTGCTGTTAGTCTCTCCCTTGGCCAGCACTGCAGAATCACATGGAAGAACACACCGGGACACCAACTTCGAAGCTCAGGGGTTAGCAACTCTTCTGGGAGGGGACATCTAGACAAATTTTAATCAGAGATAATCCAGTAGTAACATGGGAGGGGAGGGTTGAGATTTATGGGGAAGGTGATAGGAACAAAGATGGAGCTTAAGGAGACTGTAATTGCTCTCTGCACACAAGAGAAATAGTTGCAAGAGGATGCTCATCTTGGTACCTACAAAGAAAGATCTGCAACCTACTAGCATCCCACTTAAGTCAGAAGGCAAAGCCTCTAGGGATTTAAAAGTAGACCCTCCGCTTCAGCTCCATCTCTAAATTTACCTCAACCCCTTATTTTTGGTCTTCAGTTATCACCTTGTTTGTAGAGGTGCACAGTGTGAGAGTAAAATCTGAAGGATTTATTTCAAATAACTGAAGGAGATGGCTGAAGCAAGTTTAAAAGGGCCTCCTATTTCTTACAGATCTGCAATGTCTGGAATTTTTTGTATGAGAAGTAATAGACACCACCCACAATGTTCAGCCCTTCTACAGAATATGTAATGCACCACAACGAGGCACAGGGGATTTGCTCAAAATGAGAGCAACAAAGCTCACTTCAACGAGACCGATCCTTTCCACACAAAAGATTTCCCCACTGCGTTCAAGAAATGAAAGCGTGAAATTGTAAAACACGGAAGTATTTATCGCATATCTCCACTTTTTTTTGTTTTCCAAACTAGTATCACCCTTTAAACTATTGCAACACTGCAGAAATGAATGATTAAATAAAATACATAAATAACAGAAAAGTGGCACAAAAATGGAACTGGTAAGTATTGTGTACCTGCACAGACACATGCACATAAGGCATTAAGTCCTCTTCCCAATTTAAAATGCCACTTATTCACCAGCACTGGTATCTGCCAAACCATCTTGTGATATCCTCCTGAACAAGACACTTCTAGTGCCTTGAATTTCCCTGTTATTGAGAACTCGAGAGACCTTGTCTCCGTCCCTTCCAGTAACACACAAGGAGTCCCTGAAACTGGGGTCTTCAGTTCCCATTTCAGTATTTTGCCTGTGCCTTTGTCCCATTGCTGCAGCACTGCTAGGGCATAAAAAAAAAAAGAAAAATAGAAGGCAGAGTCCTCCACAGCCTGAAAGTTACAGAAACATCTTAGCGATTAAGCAGTTCAAGATCACCTCAAAGGAGGGACACCTGAAAGCAGAAATCCCACGAGCTGGAAGTGCCTCACTGACACCATAGAGCAATCTAAGGTGATGAGCAAAGACGATGCCCATTTTGGGATGGAACAAGGCACAAAGAAATCGTTTGAGCCCCATGGTCACCTCAACGACCAGTTCCCTCTTGGGTGAGCAGTCAGACCGAGTGGAGATGAACGAACATCCCAGAAGCACCGCCAACAGTTGCCTTCTCCTGACCTACTCACCAGGCTCAGTGCCCTCACAGCACACACAGCTCTTCTCCCGCATCCCAGATGAGATGTGATACAACAGGTACAGCCCATCACTACTGCCGCACGTCACCCCTACTTACACTGTTCTTCTATACGCAGCGATAAGGGCACAGAGGAGGCTGCCATGGGAGAGAGCTAAAGACAATAACCAGAGGATTCCTTAAAAATTATTTCCTATGAAAGTTCAAGCAAATTCAGACCATTATTTGCTCATTCTGACACGGATGAAAGGCATTCTTGTCATCAGGTCTACTGCAAAACTGAAGTAAAACAGGTTTTTTGCTTCTAATGAATGCAAGGTTGGTAGACTAGAGTTGCATTCCAAGATATTCATACTGAGCATGAAGAAGCTAAGTAAATGCTAATCACCTACTGCAGGAATTAAATTTTTTTTTTTTTTTTAGCTTTACAAGAGGAAGGGTGTTCATGTGACACAGAAGTACAGCATTGCTTTCTGCAGTTCACATGGCATCTCAGCAAAACAACTGCAGGCAGTGTCTCTCCATCCTGGGTGGAGCTTGGGAAAGCACCATTACTTTTTTCACATTTAATTTGAAAGCCTCCACAGCCCTCACTGCACAAATCAGCAGGCTGCCTGAGTACTATTTAGATGTCTACAAAGTACTGTTCCAAAAGACAGGCACAAATAAAACATAATTTCAGTTAAGGAACAAGAAAAACTTTTTATCTGCTTACTTTAAGCCAGTAAAAAAACGGTCTTCATTTTCAAACTGCTTTCCCCAGATTTTCTCTGCAACCTGTTCTGTTCCACTCAAGCATAGAGTTTCCATTAGAGCAAGAATGGGACAGTCATGAAATCTCAACAAAGTCTTTCTGTAGATACGGCTTGTTTAGACTCAGCAAAGCTAAACCAGCCTCCGAGGCTCACCAAACAATTTGATGTACAGACCCACATTTAATTTCTCTTCCTGGCAATCTCCCAGAGAGTGAGAGAACAATTGGTAACTAGCGTTTGCATGAAGTCCAAGAATGCATTTTATGGTCTATAAAATATAATTCCTTTCCTCCCCATTAAATAAAGACAGTAAAAATATCTGACAGCACGTTAGAGATCACGGCACTGAACCACCTCCATTGTAACAGAAGGGCTGCTCCAGGGGAACCTTGCCTCCCTTAGAACTTTCCAACTCTGTTAAGTAGTAGTACCTCCATTTGCACAGGAGGTACTACAACTTTAAGCTTTGCAACTACCTTTTTAATTTTTTTTTTTTTTTAAGGAAAAAACCAACAAAAAAACCAACCCAAAACAAAACAGAGTTCAGCGGTCAACCAGCCTGGTTCTGCTTTAAAATTGCAGAACACAGCTGCTTCTGTCCTGCTCCCTTCTCACACCGCCACTCTGCTCTGTGGCACAGGACAGCACGCTGGTGTGAGGAGTAAGAGGGGCTCTCCAAAAGTGGCCCCCATCTTCCCCTCGCTTCCACCATTTGTGCTCGGAGTCTGGAGCGGGAGTTACATGTTTCCTAATTATGGGAAGCATGAACCAGACTCCTTCAGTAGCCATTACTGGTGGTGATGTCCAGCAGGAAAGTCACCTCTACACGACCAGGATGCAAAATGGCTGCTGAACTTGCACCATTTTCCACTGCGTGTATGCGTGCGAAGGGAAAAAAAACAACAACAAAACAAACAAACAAACCAGATCGAGGCCTATCTTTGTGCACCACTATCCTGGGTCAGTCCTACCTGCCCTCCTCCTTGGTTACTATCATCAGAGATTGACCATCGCCCAACCTGTTCTCTCACGTATTTCCGATTTGCAGGAGGGAAAAGAGTCTGACTGGGTTTCTTATGGTGTGGAGGGATGGAAGAGGAGGAGAAAGAGGAGAAGGAAGGAGGCCAGAGCCAGCTGTGGCATGATGGTGGCCCTCAGCAAGGCAGCACCGTGCCCCAGTACCATGAGACCACGTACAAGCTGTTTGTCACACGCTCTCTGTGAGGAGCTGTGGGTGTTCAGAAGCCTCAGTTTACCAAACATGAGCCAGAAGAGGGTTGATTGATAAAGAGCTTGGCACCTCCGGCTACCAGAAGCCAGATCGTGTGACAAGGGCAAGAGGGGAGAAGGATGCCCTTTGAGATCCATCCGCCTCCGAAAGGGCCTCTCAGACTATCTGGGTTGGGTTTGTTTTGGTTTTTTCCTTCACTCTTTGATCCAAACTCTCATCTGGGGTCCTGTGAAGTACCTGCGAACGAGAGGCACGGGTGGGAGAGATCCCAGCACAAAGGTGCGACAGGAGAATTTAGCTCTTTGCCTGTTATTGTAATGTCGCCTAACGGGGTTTTCTGAAAGAGTCATATTTTCTCCCGCTGTTGGGTAAGTGAAACTCATGACTCGAATCACTACCACAAAAATTCCTGTCGATGTAGCAATTCTGGGTGAACTGCCGGGAGCCACTCTCTAGTAAACCCAGTAAATTTCATACTGAATTTCCTGTCGCCTCCCTTGTGGTTTCCATGTGCGATTGGGTCTTCGATGCAACAAGGGGTTACTGCAGAATAGATGGCTCCAAGGGTTTCACGCCCTCGTGAAAACCAAGAACTTGCAAAATTCTCTTTCCCCCAGGGTTGGTAACTTTTGTCTATCTTTCCTTTTTTTTTTTTTTTTTTTTTTAAAAAAAAAAAAAAAACAAACCCCAAAAGTTTAATCAAAAATGTAACCTAAAGGCAACCTCAGGAAAAAGTCCCGGAGATAACACTGAAACCAGCAATATTGTGACCTCCTAGGAGAAGCTGGGAAGGTTGCTGTTGAGGTTATTTTGTTTTTCAGAAAGCTTGCCTTGGAAAAAAACAAAACAAAACAAAAAACAAACCCACAACTTTCCACTGCATCATATCCTGGTCCACATTCCTCCCCGTAATCTTTTAGCTCAGATGCGTGGAGATGTCTTTGAAAGATGTAAAAGAGGTCGAGAGTCCCCTCAGCTAATTGCGCTGGCCGAGAAACAAAACTTGTGGGCTGGGGTAGGATTTGTGTCAGACTGACCTTCTGCGAGACCAGCTACTCCTCTGAATAAAAACCCTCTCGCTGCCTCCGCCAGAATCCTCCTGCCACTCAAGTATCATCTTGCTGTAACAAATTACTCCTAACCCAGGATTACGGCTCTTTCCAAATCCCTCCTAGAGAGCCGGGGAAGAAACGTTCCCTCCCAGGATTCGGCACCAGTTGTTTCCCCTATCAATAATCCTTCTATTTGCTCCTCTGACGGCGTTAGTCCGTGGGGCCAGTAAGACCGCTCGCACCCATTTTCCTTCCAAATGCAAGCTGGATGTCTCAATTGTCCGTCAGAAGAGGAAGAGAGGAAGGCTTTGCCCATGGAAAAGACACCCCATCTGGCCAAAGGCAAAGCTGACTCCTGGTTAAGTAGGAAGAATTATATTTAGGCGGAGGACTAAGTGAATCATTTGGGATGAAAGCAAAACCAAACAAATGAAGTATTCACTAAATCTGTGCTGTCACCTCTTGTTCCTGGGCAGCCACCCCGTGTGTTTATTTTTCTGGTTTCCTCCAGCACCACCAAAACAATGCAATATGCATTTATGGTATTTAAATGAAGTATTTTAAAAATATTCTTCGTTGAATCATCAGCCACACAAACTCTTCCTCAAGAACAAATAAAATGTTGTTTTCTTAAAAGAGACGCAGATAGACAAGACGCGAAAGCAAATACGGTCCAGAATTGAGACCACTGTGAGGGGTTTTTTTCCCCCCCAATTAAAAAAAGGCACTCCAATGAAAATAAGTCCAATTCCTGTAAAATTCAAATAATGGTGTGGCATGCCTCCAGAAAGCATTTTGAGTTTTCAAGTAACTGTAGTTTATGCATTCAATTTAAGCAATTTTGGCTGAATTAGCGTATTTTAGGGACAGAGATTTAGAAAATATACTACTAGAAGTTTTGGAGAAGTGTTCTTTATGTTTACGCAGAGAGATAAATTTTTTTAAGTCAAAACAACTATACTGGCTTATCTGCTCACTGAGCTAAAGTGACTAGAAACAAAAGTCAAACAACACAATGCACTAACACAAAATAATCCTTTCTGTTTTAATGACCTGAAAAAGAAAGGAAAAGCCACTTTTCTAAACAGCAAATCGAAATCATACACTGCTCCGTGCATCTATAGGAAAAAGAAAAACCAGATTTTCTTCTGCATGGGGAAAAATGCAGCATGCACGAGCCTGCATTTTTCCTCTCAAAGGGTGGGGGAAGGGAGAAAGGAGGAGGAAAAAAAAAAAAATCATAATTTTTTAAAAAATCCCTGTAGAAACACCAGCTGGGAGGGGGCCTCCGTCCCGGGGAGAAGGGTATCAGCAGCTCTACAACAACTCATGTCCTGGAGGGACTCTGCCCCATGCGCCAAATTCTTGCGGTTGTAGAAGAGGTTTGTTTTGGAGAGGTGAGGGTTGCTTTTCTGCAGCAATCCGGCGGCGAACACCTAAGTCCATGGCTCCGGGGAGCGCAGCCCGCGCTCCCGCAGACACAACACGCCCGCGCTCCCCAGGTCTGCATTTGTCACACTTTGATGCCACAGCCCCAAAGTTAAACCAAAGGAGTCACCACGAGCAGCCCTGAGCCCTATAAATCTGTAAAGAGCCAAAAATGTTGCTCTTGTTGCTAAATATAGCGCAGGCATTTTGCACTGGCTGGCCCACAAGGCAACTTTTATATTTATTTATTTAAAGAACCATGGTTTGGGAACACTGAGTGTTTAAGCCTGTTCATGTATATTATGTTCCTTCTCTCTCAATATGAATATGCAAAATCAAAACAAAACAAAAAAAAATAAAGGAACTTAGCAGGTACTAGAAAAACAACTTCTACTTAAAAGAGTGTGAAAGCAGAGCAGAAAGACATATTTGGCTGTGTAATGGGAGCGAAGTCTCCTCCGAGGATGGTGAATCGGGTTCCTACAGAGTTAAATGCAGAATAGGTTCAACCCCACCGCCCCGATACAATGAGCAAATGCCTTGCTCCCTACGGGAGTTCTCCCCAGGATGGGGCACAGCCCTGTCTGCCACGGGGAGGGTGGGATGCGGGGACCAGGGCTGCCCCGGAGGAGAGGGGACCTCCGCAGCCCCCCTCGGCTGAGAAACGCCCACAACACACCGCGTTCCCCAGGAAAAGACAAAAACGGGGATGCGCAGCCGTTCACAATCCCAAAGCCGGCACAGGGCAGCCTATTTCCTACTAAATCCTGGGAGTTAGGCAGCATTTCACAGCAGGGCGAGATCTTGGGGGGATGACATGCCTGTGCAGGAGGAGAGGGCAGGAATCCCCGGGGAAAGGCTGCGGGAGATGACAGCCCAGCCCTGGACCACCCAGGAGGCAGCCTGAGAAAGAGCACTCACCGAGGGGATGCTCTCCCAAAGCCAAGGGTCCAACACGGGTGCTGGGGCAGCATCAGGGACCCCCGAGGGGATGGGGTGGTCCCTGCAGTGGTTCGGCGCGAGGACGGGGGCACACACCAGCTCCCTACGGACCCGCTGGCCAAACCGGCCACAGCGGAGCTTTCACGCACCTGTGCCAAGTGCCCCAGATCCACAAGTGTCAAATAAATTATTTAGGTTTTAGCCTTACCTGCAACTGATTTAAAAAAAAAAAAAAGTAGCTATTCAAGGTTTGTTACAGCTGTACAGCTGTCTTAAAAAAAATAATAATAAGTGAGGAAAAAAAGGCTTTTTCTTGGGAGGGCGGGGGGTGGAAGGGGCTGCATCGACAGCTCCACTAGCCAGAGGCACTTTGCGAGGAGGAAAGTAGAACTCAAGATGTGGGCAGGCCTCAGGTTGCAGAGCCTCAGGGCACATCCAAGAGACACCAAGCTATTTACAGAACAGCTGGGAAAGCAAAGGCTCCAAGCTTACAACATTTTATAATCTTATTGTGGACACTTATATTTTTATAAGTTCTTGAGGTTGAAGAGACCGGGGCGGAGAGGGACACAACAAGCCATGTGAGCTGTCCGGCGGGGTTTTGAGAGGCGGTTTTGTTTTTTAAAGATGAGGTAGAGTGACTGCATACAAGGGTAATTATAAATGAAGCAGGGAAGGATCAATGAGCTCCCTTTCATAGCAATAGCTTATTTATTTATTTTTAAAAATCACGACACAGCATTTCTGGTCTATTTCCAAGTCAAATTTGTCCTGGGTGGAATCAGAGGAAGAAAAAAAAAAAAAGAAAAAAAAAAACAAAAACGGGTTCCTAAACAGATTTTTGAGAGCATTAATAGACTGAGGAGTATCTGCACAGGACGATAAGTTGAAGTCGGTGTTTCTGCGTGCCGCGCAGCTCACCCGATAACCTCAGGAGGGACCTTTCATCTTGACAGACCTGCACACAAAGGGTCATTACAGTGCACCCTGCTCCCACTAAGGAGCTTACCTCTCACATGTAACATCAGGCTTATTAAGCAACGTGTGATGATACAATAGCTGTTAATCTACTGGAAATTAGTATTCTCTTCCTCCTGCCCTCCTCTTCCCATAAGCAACACGGGGATTTATGACATATTGTCTATAGGATGTTACCTGAAGGGCAGAGGGATCTAAAACAGCCCTGTCCCTCCCCGTTTCCCAGGTGATCCCTCCCCGGAAGGATTTCCCTTGATGGCTATCAGGGGTAGCACGAGTGTTGTAGAAAAACTCCTCTGACTGTGTATGGGTTTAATCAGAATAATTAGTTGCGTTCTGTTACCAAAACCAACAACAACAACAAAAAAATCTGCTCCTGCTTGCTGGATAAGTAAAAGCAGAGGGAAAAACGCAGGACCTCAATGGAATCATCCCCCACCCCGTCCATCAGTCCAGGAAAAAAAAAAAAAAAAAAAAAAAAGATGGACCAGGAACAGATCGACAGCTCCTGCAAGACCTGCTTCAGGCTGTCACTCTGCGGAGCTGCCTGTTTTGCCATCGCTGCTGAATGATAATTGGCTCAAAAATTAACACGCCTCACTGTCCCTGTAGAAAGAGCCCTGTGGTCTCATCCAGTGGGGTCATTACCCGCCGGAGCATTCCACATTTCCTCGAGAGGGCACAAATGACCTGAACTCCCATACACTTCAGAGCAGTTAATTCACTCAACGGGGCAAAGTATTCAGGTCAGGATTTTTCCAAGCAGCCGTAAGGACTTGGGTGCCTGATGGGCTTTGCTCCTTTGTGAATCCCATCCCTTGCACTGGTGAGTGATTTAAGATCCACACCAAAGCTCTGGTCAAAAGGTCAAAACTTTGCCAAAATACAGCAAGTAATACTTTTTTATAAGTAAATTTACATAAGTCAGAGCCATGTTGGACAAAGTGCTTTCACCCTCGAAGTAATTTTAAACCTCCCTGATGAGTTTAAGGCCATTAACTCTTCTCCTCATTTGAGTTTCCTATTTTGATGCAGGATGAAGAAGAATCCACCTCTGTCTGGGGACTAAGGGTATCCTTGGTGCATCTCTCACACAAACGTGTTTGAAACCAAACGGAGCACTTTGGTTTTCCCTTACTATAGGGTTTAACACTCGCATCAATCATTCCACATACGTACACACCAAAATACACTGCAGGCAAGCCCATATCCTATCCATCCTATGTAACAATGCTTTAAACTTGCACATATAATATATCAGGCCAATTCATCCACAAGTGTCAAGCACCTCAGTGAAGTTGCTGGAGGCTTCAGCATTTTGCCCCTCAGAAACTCCAATTCCAACATTGTTACCACCAATGCCAAATTACTAGCTGCTTGTGACTATCCTGTGCTGCCTAGTAACTTCTACCTCATACCCCAAGCCATGCACAAAAGGGCCTGGCTGTGCACCATCATCTAGAGTCATACAAAATTCCCCACCTTATTTGCAGTGCATTGAAAAAAACAAATTTAAAAAAAGGAAGAGAAAAAATAATAGTAATAAAAAAAAAAAAAAATCACAGCAACCCCTCCACACACACAGAGAACAGAGGCCGCCAAAGTAGCAGAAGATGGCAATGGAAAAATGGATGGAGCAGCCATTCACCCACATACGTCAGGAACATTTCAAACAGAAGTGAGAAGGGAATTAAAAAACTATCTGGCATGGGGAAGTCCATACCATCCACTGTATGTTTGGGCAGGCAGCGGTTAGTGATTTTTTTTTTTTTTAAATTATTATTGTTACTATTAACAGAAAGGGGAAGGCAGTTGTTTGCCAACAGACTTTAGCTTAATGGTAGTGAAAATGGAGAAAATCCAGAATTGATAAAGTGCAGGCAAGCTGCAGGACAGGGTGGCACAGGTGCACACGTGGCCATTCCCGGGACCACCGAGTACAGCAGGATGGCTGGTGCAGGGACTGCTTCTTTCTCCTGTGCAGGGGGAATTAAAAAGTTAAAAAAAAAAAAAAATGTAAGAAATTAAACCGACAGCAAGCCTGCCCTTCGGTAGGGCCTAGATTAATTGCGAATGCAAATGAAGCCCTTCTGCAGCACCAGGGTCCATTTCCAGGGAAATGCGTGCGCTCGCCTCTGTTTACTCCGGCTCCAGCAATGCAGCACAACCTTCAGTCAAGCTATTAACTTGAACGTTGAACTTCACAGCGCTGGCTGTCTTTCTCAGCCATTCTTTTGATGTTACCTCCAAAGCAAAAGATCAAAGACTTTGAGTGTGGTGAGGGGAAGTCCCAGGCTCTTAGCCTACCAGCCTGTGATATATGTTAAAATCCTGGCCAAAAGAGAGAGCGAAGGGAAAAAGAAAGGAAAAGCTAGCGAAGAAAGCATCCTAGCAGAGCGGTGACACGAGGAAACGGGGCAGCAAAATCCACGTGCCGCTTCTACCCGGGTTCACGGCCCCAGAAACGGGGCTTGTTCCTCTGCCGCTGCGTTTTCTGGCAGTACCTCTAAAATCCACAGCCCCCCCGTCACCCCTCCCGCCAAAGCCGCACCTTGCCCACCACCCGCAGCGATGGGGGACGCGCGCCAGCACCCCGTCCCTAACGAGAAAAGCATCCCTGGGCAGCATGTCGTGCAAAACCCGCAAGCTTTTGCGGGATGGGGAGCGACGGCACAGGACCGGGGCTTTGCAAGACGTTGAATTTCCACGTCCGCCACAGGCTCCTGGGCCATCCTGAATGAGTCACACGAAAATAAACCCTTCGCCTCAGCCTTCCTGCTTGTAAAACGCGGATAATATTGCCCTGCCAGAATAACAGCCCATTCTTCCTCCTGGGGGCCCGGGAGGCGGCGGTGCTAAAGGCCGTGCTGCTATCTGCAGGGGTCCAAGTCCACACACCCCTTCACGTGTCACCACACCCCAGGCAGGAGGGGAAGCCCACGGCCACCGCAGGTGCCCGGGGACAGGAGCTCCCACATCGCCCAGCGGGCGCAGGGGGCCGCCAAAGAAGGGGCTGCGTGGGGACGATGCGGCTTCTGACACATCTCGCCACCCTCCCCCTGAAGCAGAGGTGGATGCCTTTGGGAAGGCTGGTCCTGCAGGAAAACATCTAGAAAGTAACCACTCTTCCCCCTCCCTTGGCCTGTTGTTGGGGTTTTTTTTGTTTTGTTTGGGGGTTTGGGGTTTTTTGGTTTTGTTTATTTGTATTATTTTTATTTTAGCCATGTGTTTAGAAGGGGACGGGAAGGGGGAGATTTTTTTATATATATAATTTTTTTATTTTAAGATTCTGTCCAACCATTTTCCCCTTCCTGAGCCTTTTTTTGGGTTTATTTATACTCCCATAATACACAACAGCATTCCAGATTTAGACAGTGACACTTGGTTGACACGGTCAAAAGTGGATCCAGTGCAGCCTGTCTGCCAAACCAAGCCCCTCATCCATCAGCTGAAGTCCTTTTACTGCAGGGTCATGAAGGAATCACGGACTGTTTTTCATTCCTTTCTACCAGTGTCCCTCCTAACTCTAGAAACCAAAACCCTCTTATGCTTGTCAGCTCCTCCTCTTCCCCACCCCCGTGAATTCAGCTCTTGGCATTCACCAGTATAAAAAGCCATGGGATTCAAAACAGAAATTCTTCAAAACAGAATTCATGGCATTAAGCAGTAAGTAGGATATTCTGATTTTATTGTACTTTACTTACTCCTACTTAGCTCTAATCCTCACTCCCTAGACAGGGGCTCACTCTCAACGAAGTCGATAGGAATTTGGCTATTGACTTCAATGGAAGTGGGATCAGATCCTCACATCTGTTGCACAGGGCAAGCAATATGCAGAGTGGGAAAAAAAAAAATAGGTGGGGAGAGAAAAAAAGAGAAAAAAAAAAAGGAAAAAAGCCTCAACACTGAGTTGTGAAATGATAAATGAGCTTGGATCAGGACTGCAAGTAACAGAGATAGGGGAGCTCTAAATCTGCAAATCCCAGGTAACATCACCAATTCCTTGACCAATTCCTCCTTTCTTAAAAAGGCAATTCAAACAACTACAGAAAAAAAAAAGGGGGGGGAGGGAACCCCAAACCACAACAAAAAATAACCCTCCAGTCACAGTTTCTAACACAAGAGGACCAGGCTGCCTCTCAGTAAAGCTTCTTCATGAGGAGGAATCCCTCAGCTCCCTTCCCAGCCCTCCTCTCCCCGGGGGTTCGCAGTGCAAGGCGAGCGGACAGGGAAGGCACACGCGAGGAGGCGGCAGGATCCCAGGACGCAGAAGATGGAGCCGATGGAGCAGTGCGAGAAGTCAAGTACTAGTTGCTGCTGAAGGATCCAAGATAAACAAGACCTAGATCTGGAACGTGATCCTGCCCTGCGTCACAGCCCCGCGATAATGCACCAGGAGTCAGGATTTCTTGGCATCAACCACGCTATCAGCAATAAACACGCCAGTTCTCCAGAGCTGCAAGGGACGCAAAGGGAGTTGGGGAGGGAAGGAGGTGGGGGAAAAAAAAAAAAGCCAGAATTATCTGTGTATCAGCCAAGAAACTATATAAAATGAGTATGCAAAGAAGCAACTGCCAAAACTGGGGTGGGAAGAAAGAAAACGAGATACTGAAACAAATCTTATGTGCCTCCTACCTGCAGAGATGCCATTCAAGAATTAGGCATCTTGGCAGAACAGTTTCTCCTTGTGATAAATGGAGGGCAGCAACGGTACCTTACAGAGGGATAGCCCCAAGATTCAAATTCTGCACCTCAATTTCCTTAATATCACCAAGGATTTCAATGTCCTCTAAAAAAATATTAAAAATAAATAAATATATAACAATCTAGCTGGCTCTTCAAAGTTCCTAAAGTTTATTTGCTCTCCACGCCCCATGGCGATCAGAACAGCTACTCTCCCTCTCTATTCATACTCCATTTCAAGTCGTGGTTCTTGCTACATGCAGCGCATTCACCGTGCCAGAAAAATCACTTTGCTTGGAAAAAGCCAGAAAGAGACTGATGAAACTGCAGAAAAAAAAGGAAGGCAGGGACAATATTTTGCTACAAAAGTAAAGACAACATTTGTGTTCAGACAGGAGCTAACATAATGCCTATAGTCTCCGATCCACCCCAAGCACTTAAGCACCTGCTTAACTTTTAAGCCGAAGCAGCCCCATGGGTTGCAGTGTATTTCAAGTCACAGAGGTGCTCCAAGGCATGGCCAGATTAGTGCCCGAGCGGCGCTGGCCGAGTCGCCAGCATTTATTGACTGCACATATGGCAGGAAGAGTTTTAAAGCTGCACAGCAAGTGGCTTTCAAAACCATCAGACCTGCAAAGAGAAATCAATACAATTTGCTTCTAACTACCCAGTCTTCAAGTCGGGTTTTTATTCCTGACCCACCTTCTCGCTCCCCCCATCCCGCCTGATCCAAGATGCCCCAGATGCTCAGGTATTGGCACCGAGGGAAAACCCAGTTCAGAGCGGAGGGATGTGATGGGAACTGGAGGACAGTGTCACGTACCGCTCGCTCTAACACCCTGTAAAAAGTCACCTCCTGCAACACACAGAAATTCTCACAGAATTAAATCCCTTATAATCCCATTTAGCAGAAACAAGGTAGAGCAGTATGCTGGTGCTTAAGACATTTTAGTCTTTAAGAAAGTACATTTTGTTTAAAAAAAAAAAATAAACCCCAGCTTCTCTTGAAAAGAACCTGAATGGAAGAAATTTTAAACCTGATTCAAACTTCTCTGTGAAGGCACTTTTTGTTTGCTGGGCTTTTTTAAGGAAGTTACAGAGAATAAACCCTTGAATATTTTCACTCTTCCCAAATATGATTATTTTTATAGCAGCCCATATATGTGCTACTCTAGTTCAAAGGTACAAATAAACGTGCTGAGCTAATATTAAAACAACAAATGACTGCAGTCAAGACTTAGAAGCATTTTCTACAAGAATACACAGACAGAAGCAAAATAAAACATACACCGCTTCCCAAATTAAGAGCTGCTAATTGTGTTTACAACTCCTTTCCCACCGGGAAAGGCTCTCTGTGGTCCACCAGTTCACCTTCCCCTCTCCCCCGCAGCCAATGACCTACCAACTAAGTACCAGTTTTATGCTCAAGTTGGTCAACTGGGTTTTTGCTTAACCCACAGGCGTTTTTCCTATTTCAAAGTTTCTATTAACTCCCTACTGATGTACCCTAAAAGAAGTTTTAAGGGCTTGGAAGCACATAAATAAAATAGACTTTGCTGGACCAGCACAGCCGAATGAAAGCCTTTCACCTGCAGTGGTGGTGATAAAAATTTTAGATGCAGCTGCACACATGGCCCCTCCATCGAGTTAAGATAGCTGAGATTTCCAGCCATTCCGCAGTCTCCTGGCCACTGAGCTGTCTCGGTTACACCGAGACAAGCATCAGGACGGGACCTGGGGTTTGGGTTGGGTGTTTGGGGAGTTGCTTTTCTTTTTTTCTTTTTTCCTTTTTTTTTTTTTTTCTTTTTGGCTGTAGCAAAGCCCTCTTTAGCTGCGAGGCTGAAAGAAGCTGCTAGCCTGTACGGTGATGATAAGAAACCTGGAAGAGGAGAGGGAGATGGCAAGGAAGAAAATGTGGGAGGAGGGAGTGTGACGGTATGAAACCCTGAAGCAGAAAAATAAAGGTTTGCTTCAAAGCTAATGTTACGGACTAAACCTTCTGCCCCTGTTTGCTCCGTAAGGCGCACGTCCAACTACAGACAGGCAGCGCCTGCAAGGTGGGAACTCTCCGAAGAGCGCCCAGAGAGGTTGCTGCTTTACTGACAAAGTTCAAGCCACTAAAAAATGGATGAGTGCGAAACTGACCCATCTTCCGTGGTGGGATGGGTCAGTCAGAGCTGGTTACTTGTCCCTTTCTAGCACCCTGACACTAACTTTGCACAATACAAGTTGATAAAACCAGACACACAAAAAATTCAACGCATCTGTACTTTTGTTTGTTTGTTTCAAAGTGTTTTCCACACCTAAAATCAAACTCCCACTGTCAGTAAGTATCTAACAGGAGATTCTGTTTAAAAAAAACTTACTACAGAGGCTCAGGTCATAGCTCTCAAGAAACACCCAGCAATTAACTCTTTCCATAAAGTTCATTTGGCGAAAGAACCATCAATCCTCATTTCTCCTAATACAGCTTGCTGCTTCAGCCCCCGCATCAGATGTTAAGCTGAGAGCATTTTAGGTACTGTCTGGTCTACGGAGCCACGATAAACGATGCAGTGCATGAACAAAATGAATACATGTACTCATTCAAAGTATACTGACTGACATTAATGCAAGGGGACCCTGAAGATCATGCCAAATTTTCTAATCCCTTCGACTTTCCACCCACACGACAGGATTAAAATCCCCCTCCCCGAGACCCCTTGTTTAGCAGAGCATCCTCACGGCAGCCTCGCTGAGCCCTGCGCCATTCCTCTACGCTCCGCTGCGGGTCCCAGGGGCTAAACTTTGTCCTGTTCTTGATCAGTAATCCTAAACAAACCTGCACCTCATCAGTACCCAGCTGTTTTATTCTGCTTTTTCTCAGGCTCGCTCTTACGCTACATTTAATGTAGTTTTCTTACCTTCCAGAGCCCCACCACATCTGAACCTCCAAGCTCAGGTTCAGAAGCCCTGCGGTGGGTGAAACACTGGGCAATGCTCATCATCATCACCACTACTGACAGCAGTGAGAAACAGGGGCAGAAAGGCTACCAAAGGCATTGCCTATCTTCTTCATATAGGAAAACGTTCTCCCTTGTGAAGGAGATATCAATATACAGAGAAACATATAGATTTCATGAAGGGAAAAGAAAGGGATGCCGATCTCAACCAAAAAAAAAAAAAAAAACAAAAAAACACACCAAACAGATATTCTCCGCATCCCTTATTGCGGACGCAAGGCCGTTCCCACTTCAGTTCTGCTCAGGTGGGATTTCTCATACGTTTCACACGCAAAAAAACCCAGTGAAAGCAAGGCTTACGGAGAGATGAGAAAAAAAACCCCACACCATATCCTCAGCAGCTTAAGATCAACTTTGCTAACACTCACTACACATTCTCAGCAAACCTGCCCCGTAGCCTCTAGTGAAAAGCAAACCCTTCCCCACCATCTCCCAGGCAGCCGTTCAGAGCCCCAGAGCAACACAGCACAGACCTTTTATTCCTGCTCCCCCCACGGAATACAGCAGGTCTTAACATAAATGGCAGAAACGCTGTTTGTTTGTTGTTACAACTTGTGCATATATTTACAGAAGACAAACTAAACAACTTAAGGCTATTATCAGGGGATAAATCAGTTGGCAGCAGACACTTTGGAAAGCAACATAAAAGTTATTCTGGAGCAAGAAATTGAGGAAGAAAAAGCTTTCTTTGCTCTGTGACTCTGCCTCATCAGCTTTAAGCCCATGTCCCCAAATCACACGGTTGCCGACAGCTGCCATCACCTGGTTTCATTTCGATTCTGTTTCGATTCTATGATTTTAATACTGATAATGGTCAAAATTACTGGCAGAAGCAATGCTAATAATAAAAACACCTCAAAAAAATTTAGCCTAATTTACTCCGATGACTGCATTTTAACAGGGTTCTCACGTTTATTTAACACCTTTCAGGCAGATGGTGAATGCCAAAGTGATTTACAAATCATACTAATAGACGCAAATATACCTGGCCAGGAACCATCACACACCGGCCATCCAGGTACAGATACAGCACATAAATACACAGGCAGCAAATATGCCAGAGCTGTTTGTCTTGAAAACGTCTTCCTTAGTGAGCTGATGGCTGTTACTGGCTCTCTGCAACATCACAGCTATCCCCCAAAAAAGTGAAGAACTATCCTATCAGCAAGTGACACTAAACCCAAGAAAGACTGATATTTCTGGTACCCTGGTTAGGAATAAAGAAAAATATTTTGTTGGACCCTTGCTCAGGGTAATCAACATCAAATCTAATAATGTAATTTAATTGGATCTAAGTCTCTCTTCTCCCCAGTGTGAAATCACAAGCATTTCAGTCAAAAAAAAAAGCTAGTGATGTAGTGACTAATCTAAAGAAAGTCCCTCTCACATGCATGACTACCCCCGTGTGTGGAAATCAAAACCTACCAAATTTATCCAAATATAAACACGCAGCACGTGGGCTGCTCTGCTGAATTTGGTAAAGGAACAATCTGTCATCATTCCCCCAACCAAACCCTACCCAGCGTGTGGAGGGAGGGTGAGAACCGGGGTACCTGACAATCAACCCTGTGCTTGCGCACTTGGAGTTATTAACAAGAAATGTGAGCGCAGATGGGATTTTGGAAGCACAAAACATTTAACGGGTAAGCAAAAGCTTCCTCTTTGACTAAGGCATGGATTTATCTCAACAATCCATGTCACCTGTGTTGCTAGAAGCTGGAAAAGTTTGCATCCTTCACCCAGCTGGGGAAAGCAGCCAGACCTGGCCTGTCTTGGCCAGGAAGATCAGCCAACCCGCCAAAGCCCTTCCTCCTCTCATCCTCTCAACATTTCCATACTCAAAAGACAGCTGTAGTAACTTTTCATTGCCAGTCCTCCTCTAACATGCATTTTTAATCTCATGAAGAAAAGCCAGGCATGGAAGTTTTGGAAGATCTTTTTAACCTTAAAAAAAAAATCCCTATTATAGTACTTTGATTTAATTTTTTAAAACATATCTTCCTGTGCAATCTCATTCTCCAGTCATACTTTCATACTGTCTTGCACCCATCCAGCAACTTGCCCTCTACAGCACTCTCTAAGCAAAGCTCTATTTAAAGACCATTCCCACGAGGAAAGTGTGCTCAGCCCCATTTTGCACATGGGCAGGATGGGGGAGAGGGAGTTTTGAGTGATTTGCTCCAAAAATGAAAACAGGAAGTTTGTGGCAGAGCTGGAAATAGATCCCACATCACAGTTCTCCATCACGTGCGTGACCCCACACCACCCCCAGCCTACCTCCTATGGTGGGGCGATGCTCCGCAGAGCTGCAAAGGCCAACCCACCGCCCCATGGGGCTTCAGGCAGGAGCAAAGGTCCCAAGAGCGGGCAGATCAGGGGACCCACCAGGGCAGGCAGCACGCCAGCAGAGAGGGTGACACCCAGCAGCCATGGGATCAGCAACGACAAACGAGCAGGGCCTCAGGTCCATGTCCTGTGGAGGAGGCAGCATTGCAGCTGCCCTGGGCACGGCAGGCTGTCCCCGCTCTAGCACGAGTTCCCCACCACTTGCTATTCCGGGATATTGTCCTGCTTCTGAGGCTGGGAGAAAAATAGCCTCAAGTACAGCAGCCCCATTCAGCACCGCTTCCCCTCTCCTCCTCGCACAGGTCACAAACGTAACGTGTCAGGTCGTACAAAATGCTAATATTAGCAGATAACGGGGCCATTTTTAAACTTCTAAATTAAACTAAATTCGCTAGGACAGGCAGGTCATTCACCCAAGTCATCCCCTGGTTTACTCTTTTTTTTTAGCTATTGAGACGACCCACAGCGGTGCAGCCCCAGCATGAAGCCCAGCCAGCACCAAAAAAAAGCGGGATGCTGGCAGGGAGGAAAGGGGAACACAACACCTTTTCATGCCCCATCTCACTCTCCATCCTAACCCATGTCCTCTTCCCACTGTGTAACTGCTCTTCCTCCCCGGCATTTTGGGGTGAAGTGGTGGCACCTTGGATAAAGCTGCTTCCCGAGGACAGGAGGCAGCTGGGGTGGCTTGCCATGCCCAACCAGCACCCGCACACAACTGCCCCGTACCCGACATCATGGTACCTGGACCCCTGGGGATGGGGACAGCCATGATGGGACAACAGGGCCCTTCTTCAGAGAGGGAGTCACTCTCTCAAAATGTTCTTGTGGATGAAGAGGAGAGCCACGAGGATGATCCAAGGGCTGCAGCACCTCTCCTATGAGGAGAGGCTGAGAGAGTTGGGGCTGTTCAGCCTGGAGAAGAGAAGGCTCCAGGGAGATCTTATTGCGGCCTTCCAGTACCTAAAGGGGGCCTACAGGAGAGCTGGGGAAGGACTTTTTACTAGGGCATGGAGTGACAGGACGAGGGGGAATGGCTACAAACTGGAAGAGGGCAGGTTTACATTAAGCATTAGGAGGAAGTTTTTCACTTTAAGGGTGGTAAGGTACTGGAACAGGTTGCCCAGAGAGGTTGTTGATGCCCCATCCCTGGAGGTGTTCAAGGCCAGGCTGGACGTGGCCTTGGGCAACCTGGTCTAGTGGGAGGTGTCCCTGCCCATGGCAGGGAGGTTGGAACTCGATGATCTTCAAGGTCCTTTCCAACCCAAACCATTCTATGATTCTATGACTGAGAAAAACCAAAGGCAAGGCGGCAACAGTCTGCTGAAAGTGTATGTGCCCATACACTTTGATAGCAACAGGTGTAAGGAAAATGAAAGCAGACAAAAGTCTCAAGTCCACATCACCAGAGACTAGCTCATGGTGAAGGAACAGGCCTTTCTCCCCCACAGGGCATTTTCCTGTGGGTTGCTTCACTCAACAGCAGCACACGTAAGCTCGTCACAGCCCTCCCGCTCCTCTGATGCCGCTCTACGCTTGTGGTGACTTGGTGCTTTTTCAGGTCAACACAAAGAAGAGGGAATTAAACCCCTTAGGCACAAGGCCAAGGCATAAGCAAATGCTCCTAAGAAGCATTTCAGCGGAGAGAAATATAAACTTCTCTAATTTAGCTCCCCTAAAATAAGGTGTATGGGATTTCCTACACACTGCCCCTTGTTTTTATTTTAAAGCACAACTAAACTTCCCTAGAACAGCTCAAGGATGACATAGCTTTTTAAAAAAAAAAAAAAAAAGATTAATTATTTTCATTTCAAAAATACTAACAGAGGTCAGAGGGAGGAAAGAACTGAACTTGAATTAAGCACAGTCACTTTTCCCTCTTCTAAGACTTCAGAGCAGTTATGAAAAATACACTTCAAATGAGAAACAGATTCATTGCTGGGAGGCTGAAGAGAAGGTGGACGGTGTGGGGACGAGGTTATTTCAAACCTCCAGTGGAATCCCTCAGCAGAAAGCCGAGAGATTTGGCTTTGCCGCAGTCCCCAGAGCCAACTGCCAGTGGAGCCGGGGACAGGGGCTCAGGGGGGGAACACAGCGTGACCACCACAGCTGGCATCTGGGCCAAGACAGAGCGAGCCCCAGGTGTTTTGGCAGACATGCCCCTCAAGAGGTCCTGTCCCAGGGGATGCATGCACGTAAGGCTGCAGCCACTGCTGTCCTTGATGGCAGAGCAGCAGAAGAGTCACCCTTTTTTTTTTTACCCCCCTCCCTTCTCCTTAAGAGCCTGCTGCTTCACAAAGCCCTTAGTCACACTTGATTTTTCCAGTTCCTTTTGCACAAAACGCAGCACAATAACAAAATAAAACGGGGATACGGAGAACAATAAGTTCAACAGATTAATGGACAGGCGCAGCCATCTTCAGCTTTTATAGCCATCAGCCCTGAAGAGCACTCCCTTCCCCGAAGCCTTTGAAATGAGCCTCAGCAGTCCTTGGACCTTGCAGGCAGCTACTGACAAACAACGCACCTTCCTTTCTCAACTAAATCCCAAAGATTCGTCTTCTGGCCATACACACGTCAATCTTATCATCATTATTAAAGTTTTATTGGCACAACAATGCAAACTCCGAGCACAATGCATTAACCTTGTAAAAATAACTGAGAGAAGCCAGGTAATGGAAAGAGCAGGGGAGAGCTTTTTCATCTCTCTCTCCCTGAAGACGGGGAGGGGGAGAAGCCCGCGGATCTCTCAGCAGTGCTGAGTCATCACAAAAGGGGTTTCCAATCTCTCCCCACTCACCCCCAACTTCTTGAAGACACCTTGAAAGACACCTCCAACCCAACTCATCGGCTTAAATTCCTTCCCCTAAAAGACAACACAATTCTGTTCTATTATGGAATATTCAAATAGGAAGGGGGAAAAAAAAAAATATTACAGTGTCCAGGAAAGTAGGAAAGGTTACACTCAGCAGACAAGGACTCCGATTTTCACCATAGCAACAAGCCTATTTATAATATGGCCTACCTGCATCAAAGAGCAGCCACAAGAAGCTAAATGCAAGTCTAGTGGTACATTCAAGCACTAAGATGAAGAAGCAGCTCACATAAGCATGTCAATGAAACGCTTCCAATTACATTACATGCACAATTATTAGCATTTACTCCAAACCTTCCTTCTTGTTGTTTGTGGTTTGTTTTTGTTTTTTTTTTTTTTTACCCAGGTAAGAGTAGCCAGGGTGGGGGGTGGCATTACGAAAGGTTCGGGTGCAGGGGAAGATCAAAAGAAGGTAATCCCAGTGACCTGGCTTTTAGAAGGGGAGACTTCACTGAGAGGTGTTACAGGAGGAAGTTGCTTAATAGGATGGGAATGGGAAGTTACTCGCTAATTGTCAGTGTGCTTTTAAATAGAGTGGAAAATATACATCAATAATCACTGCTCTAGTCCAAAATTTGCCAACGCAGAGTACACAGAGTCTTCACACCTCAAACACCTGATAAACCTCCCTATATTTGAGAGAGAAAAATAACCAGCTACTGGAAATTATTATCCAACTGATAATCATATCCCCAAGATATGATTATCTCCCACGCTCTTGTGGGCCCTCATCCATCTCCAGAAGGAGTACAAAATACTCCAAGGACAGCCATAATTCATACAGGAGGGCTCAGCCTGATCACCACACAATTCTATCATCTAGTGATACAACAAGTGGCATCCTGACTGATCTGTCTGGGTATGATGAAGACTATTTAAAAAAAAAAAAAAAACACTAAGCCACTCTAAGAATCCCATATTCAGTCTGCAAGTGCCTGTCTGCTGCCGCTTCTTTTTAAGTACCCACATGGAAGAGCAGCTGCCCGAAGAATGGCTGGCTTTTAAAAGAAGCGAAGGGAAGATCTTAAAAATACTCTTTATCTGAAAGAGGAGTGCCAGTCATTTCACTTGTTCAAGTAGGAGACTGAGGAGGATTGCTCGGTGGTTGGGAAGTGGACTAGAACAAAAAGACTCAAACAGTCAGATGGTACATAAAAGGAACTTAAGTCATTTATTTCTGGTATTTAAAATATATATGGAAGCTTTTCTTAAGCAAGAACCTGATCAGGTCATAGCAGAGATTTGTCACATGGACCAGAAAGAGAGAAGGCCATCTCAGACACCCCATCACAGAGGTCCCCACCAAAACTGCCACTAGCAGTTCAGCATACTGGAAAGACCAACTTAGAGCGGCTGAAAATACAGCCACATATTTCTAACTCATAGTTAGAAAAATAATACAGGTAAGAACAACATGAGGCAGCTGAGTTTGCAAGCGTGTTCAGGAACCTGCCAACTTAATAGGGAATTTGACCTTTTTTAATTATTATTATTATTTTAAACCTGAAGCAGGGGAGAGATAAAAATGAACAAGAGATGGCCTACTCAATCACAAAAAAAGTTCAAGATAACCCCTGCTTGAAAGAGAATGCACCAATTATTAAACAATCAACTTATCATGCAAGCCTCCCTCCTGCTGAAGACATTTGCAAGACACCCATTCTATTTTGCAAAGTATTGCTTCATAATGTCTCACTTCCCACTGCCTTCCATGAAAGTTAGAGAGGCTAATGGAGGTATTGGTGGCAAGAGGGAGTTGGTACGCGCTAACGGGGTTTTCTCCACTGCTGAAGCACATCTCACGCTGCATCACTTCAGACTGGCCAACAGAGCCACCCCTCCTTCCCAAAGGTCCAGCAAGCACCTGAATGGGACTTGGAGAGACCAAGCTACGTGCCACTAAACGAACAACAACATGTTCCGTCCATGCAATGAAAGAAAGGCAGAAGCTAGGTGAGCAACCTCTGGCTAAAGCCTTGACAGTATATTTTTCTGATTTTTTTTATGCCATGCTCCTACCTTGACTGCACATAGTAACGTACACCTTAAAAATCAGTTCTGGAATTAATTAAACCAAACTCATACAAACTCTTGCACAATTGCTAAAATCAGGCCATGTTTCCACGATGTTTATCGCACGTCTGCAGCACCAGATCATCCAGCATCTATCCAGTTAGGGCGTGGGCACTCAATCATGTTCTTGTCAAATTAACAAGAGACCATGGTATGGAGTTTATGTCAGTGGCAGCAGTCCAACTGATACCTGATCTGGCATGAAGTCTGCCGGGATGCTTAGGCTCCAAAAGATTTTAAAAAAAACAGAATCTGGTAGAGAGGTTTTATATTAGTTCAATACTTTGCTTCCTGAGGCTCCAGCATCCTGAGGCTCCCGAAAAATCTGATTAGCTAGTCTATCGAACCAAAAAACTCAGTTTAGCATTAGCTATACTGTCAGTTTCAGCTCTACACGCATTAAGACAACAATACAGACCACTGATTTAAGAAAGTGTACAGAGTCGCACTCAGCTGAATATGCTGATTTCTAAATCGCACCCTTATGTAAACACAAGCTACTTTGTGTCTAGATCACGTTTAATGCTGTTATTCCTATTGTACAGATGGGGAAACTGAGACAAACAGCAATTAAAGGAGATGCCTGAGGTCATGTCTTAGGTCTAGCAATCAACAGAGGAATCTGGATTCCCAACTCCTACTTGTATTTTTTAACCACTAAACCACGATCCTTCCCAGTTCAAGTACAGTTTCAAGTTCAAGGATTCACAAAAAAAAAAAAAACACAAGCAGACTTGGTTAGCTGTATATGCAGGCTGCAACAGTTCTAAAAAAAAAAAAAAACACCACACAAAAAAAAAACCCACCTTCTAAAAAAAAAATTTAATTGTATTAAATAAAAACAAATCACTGCAATACAGTCTTAGCTGAAGCCTGAATATTTTTCCACCAGAGAAGCAAAGTAAATACAACAACAGTGACATCTAAGTACACAGGCCGATTACAGCTTTACTTTCAAAAGAGCTTTGATTGATCTTTTTTGATAGACCTGAAATAAATTAAACTAGATTGACTCACTTGAGAACGGACTGTAATCCTTTAGTCAGATCCCAGCGAACTCAAACCAAACCAGCTGTTAATTTAGGCTTTATAAGATAAAGCATGAGAAATCCAACCTGATGTACCCCAGAGCAACGGCTTACATCATCTCTGCAAGCAATCAACTTGCTGCTTCTTTTAGGAACTAATCAGTGCTCTCTACCATGTGGGTGCCAAACTTGTTTTCCGCCCCTCCAGCAGACTCTGCAGCCAAAGTAGGAGGGAGAAAGAAAGAGCAAGGGACAAGAGGGTGCAATGTAAAAGATTCAGCTGTTGACTTCATGAAACATATTGCACAGGCTGTCCCGACATTGAGAGAGGGGGGGGGGGGGGGGAAACACCCACACCAACTTGCTTACAATACATTTCCATTCAAACAATTGCTGGATCTCAGTCGGGAATAAACTGCCCAGATCAACACCCACACTTACAAGGGGAGCAGGAGGAGGAGGGAAGAGGAGCACCCACCCATCCCAGGAACTAGACACGGACAGGCCAGAAGGTCAGTTATAGCCTTACATGAAACAACAAAGTAGGCAAAATAAAAGGTGAAGGGGTTTCTGCTCTCCCAATCCAATAATAAAAATACAACCGCCAACTAGTTCTGTAGCATTGCTGTTCTGATGGGATTCTTGTTCCAGGTCTATTACTTTGTTGGGTTTTAAGACCTTCAGATTTATCTCATCCTCATATCTGAGATTTACTCTGCATAAAACATTGCTTCCTGGAATGTTCCAGTTGCTGAGCATAAGGGGATCAGATTGAAAATCCCATTCAAGGAATTGTACTACTTTCAAACTGGTTTTGTCTACCAAGGAAAAGACAGCAATGAGGTTTCTCAGGTGAAATCAACAGAAACAGATCCTCACAATAACATCAATATAGCACATATATACTATAAAAGGGACAGAAAACAGGCAGGAACACCACTCTGAAATCATTCATAGAAGGAGCCTAACACAATTCAAAGGAAAGTTTAAAAAAAAAAAAAAAATCAGCTTAAGGAAAGATTTGACTTCTAGTCATAAATCCTATCTGGAGGAAAAAGACGGAGGCAACTCTTACACAAAATTTGAATTACACCAGACACTCACTAAACCCTTCGCAGTAACACCTCCAACAAGAAGGAGACTTGCTCCCAACAAGACGATGGAGTGCCCTAGCCAGGTACTTTTGAGAGGGAGCACAATGCAGTCTCTGTGCTAAATATGTGAAAGCTCTTCTCTCAGAAAAGGCTACAGCTCTGCAGAAGATGAAGCTGAGGACTACTCCAAGCGCCCATGGTGGCACTTGCAGCCCCTGTGTCAAGAGGACCACTCTTGAGGCAGCTTTGTAGAGCATTGGGAGGGGAGGGAAGGAGAGGAAAGAAAAAAACATTGCAAGTATCGTGGGGCTTGAGCAAACCAGATCATCTAAAATACTAGTCTGGGAGAAAACACGCAATCAACTGGTAGTTCCAGTAAGCTTTGTTTTACTCCAGTTAAATTAAATTCTCTCTAGTGGATTCCAGGCTGGAGTTCATTGATTAATATGATAGTTAGCTCTTCCAAGTAGAGGAAGGGGACATGGCAGGGTCATCTTAAGAGCCATAATGCTGTTTTATATTCCTATTCCTCAAAGTAACAATGCTGTGCAGAAGCATCAAGCTGATGCTACCAATATACACACTAGCCTACAATACCTAGATACAATTTTTCTCGGTTGAGAGTACAACTGAAGAGAACAAGAGACCTTTCTAGTGCCTACAACCAACCCCAGCAGCCCTGCTCAGTGCAGATCAGAAACTAAGTCAAGACACAGGTCTGGTCAGCAGTGCTCCACCAAGGAAACCACAGGCAAGGGAAAGACGACTCCAAAGGCCTTAAGATACTTTTGGAGACTACCCAGGAATAACAGAGGTGGCCTCGGATACAAGCTTACACTATGCAGTCTTATCCAGGAAAACAAGTAGATACAAGTAAACAGCATTGCCTCACACACGTCCCAGAGGTGCTGCATACTTCAACCATGCAAGTTCTCAGTCAGCTTCCCAGCACTAACAGACTCCAGCTGTGCGGTAGCTTCAGGCCTTCCCAGCCCCCTGCCCCATCCCTCACCAGCTGAAGCAAGCACCACCAGCAGACAGGCCATGGGCACAAGTCATTTGGCCATCGAGGAGGTGGTCCCACCCTTGACAACCATGAATTTCAACATGACAGATGGAAGCGAGAGCCCATATTCAGCTTGTTCTCTTTAACATCTAGATCTGTCCACATCAACTTCATTCAAGAATTAAGCCAACTCATTCAACCTCCTCATGTCTCACTTTTGCCACCTGTAAAACCAGCACTACCTTAGGCTGTCCCCCTCAGTGCGGTTGGTAAGCTCTTGGGACTTCAACCAGATAAACATGGGAACACACCTGGCTCTCCATGCCACCTTTTACCTGCTCAGTTTTTCTTGGTTTAATCAAGCTCCAAGTTTTACCACGCTCCAACAGTCGATTTTAAAAAATCTCAGCTCAATTTTACATATATTAAGCAGCCAGCAAACATGAAGTATGAAGGGGGGAAGGAGAAGGATGGTTGAGGCAGACACAATACAGAACTTGGCTCCATTCGCCGTTTTGTGTAACTTCCTGCATAACTGAAGTAAGAGCCAGCAAACACTCAAAGGAAAAACAATAAATAACCAGTAGAGTAGGGAAGAGAGGGATGTCTCCACATACCTCCTCCTCTATGATTTTTCTTCATCCATCCACAAACTATTCCCTCTGACCATCTCTGACATGGACACGCATCTACTGCAAAGTGAAACCAACAGCTTGCAATACAGCTACAGGACTACACAGTGTCTCCTCTCCACACCCATACATAGCATGTGGAAAAACACCTAACAAAGCCCAAACCTTGGGATACGTTCATAAAGCCCAAACCTTGCAAAAGGTTCATAAAGCCCTTAGGCCTTAAGCGAAACAGGGTCAACTTCTATCTTCAATTAGGAAAGGCACAACTTTCTCTAGTTCCACCCCAGAATTAGCCTGAGCCTCTTTGACTCGAGCCCCAGAATCTCCAGGAAATAAGTCTCACGGGAAAAAAAAAAAAGTTCAATTCACCATCTCCTTAAGGAGCAAAGGCACATCCACACAGAGGTATTTTACATTATTTCTAGGGAATCTGAGCTTCTAACTAGAGATGTATTCCAAATAGGACCTTGCTTACTGGTCAGGGAAGCAATTTGAAAGAAATAAAAATTTAAAAAAAAAAAAAAAGAAGAAAAACCCCAATTACCCCCCCCCCCGCCAATCCCAAAGCAACAAAAATTTAAGGAGTTACTTCATAAAATATTATTCCGTTTTGGTTTAATTAACCTAAGTAACAAGACTGCTACTGTTGCCTTCATAGGAACCGCATTTGTTCACAAAACAGGAGTTTGGAGGCAGGGTTTACAACTATGCTTAAGCCTGCAATCCGGAGCGGCTGACAACATGGTATTAGAGCTACAGATCACAAAATCATACCAAATCCTTCACACAGTACCATCCAGCATTTGAGACATCGCTGCATTATACAGATTGGCACAGGCGGCTCGTTGTGCAAGACAGGTTGCAAAAAAGTTTGATGCAAACTTTATACCCTTTTATTTGTCTAACAGCAGTGCCCAAAGGCACCACCAGAGAACAGAGTCCTTTTGTGCGAGGTACTGTACAAACAAGAGAGTGAGAAAGACTGACCCTGCCCAAAAAACAGATGGGAGTGAAAGAGGGAGGCACCGAAAAGGGAAACTGTTTAAATGAGAGAGACCGGTGAAACGCAACATAGATGCTAAGCAAGGTGTTGTCTCTCTGAGAACTACAGAACACAGAAAACCAGTTCCCTGGATCTCCTCCCCAAAGACTAACCCAGGTCCCAGTTAAAACAAGTGTCCCTGAGAAAGCACCCCAGGAACTTCCTACAACGTAACCCAGCGGTTCCATACACCGAACCTCCAGCCTTCCCGAGCCTGATGACTATGAAATAATGAGAGAAACAAATGAGCTGACTTTGCTCTGCTGGAGAGTTGGGTCCCTCCCCTCGCCAGGGGAATAAAACTCCTGTTTCTGGTACTGGAGGATAAAGCATCAGGTTTCAGAAATCATAGCACTTTTAGCTACGGGAAGAGCTGCCAGCAGCTGAGACATAAAAATTGCTCGTCTCGGGCCTGTGGTCAGAGTTAACATTTGGGGGTATTTCCACAGACAAACAGATAAGGAGGGAATGTTTCCCTGGCAGATTTATTAATCTGTAAATGCTGGCTGAAGACACTGAGCTGTTTGGAGCGGTGGAGTCCCAGGGAGAGGGATTAGCGGGAGAAGTGTAGATGAGGTGGCCGTGGGTACATAATGCTAATTAAATATAGTCTGCAATTTATAAAATGGGTTTGTGTGTATAAAGCTACATTTCTCACCACTAATCACAAAAGATCAAGTAAAATCACCTTCTACAGCACACAGGGGGTTATACACTTATTAATTGGAACGAACCATCAGAAGGTGTTTACTGTGCCTATAAACCGTATCCCCACTCTCGTGAAAGCAATGCTACGTCACCGACAGACTATACAGTCCTGATGCCCACAGAGTGCAGCGAGCTGTAAAATGAAAATAAAGTCTTCAAGCAGGACAGAATTCCTTGCAAACAAAAGAAATGGGCATGCAGCAAAATAGTATAAAACTGGCAACAAATTTCCTCTTCTTGCTGCCCCTAATTTCATGCCTATCAATAAGATGAATCATTCTGTTGCTCATTTCGTGTATAGCCTTTTGTTTTCCAACCCCAGGGAGATGAATTATGTCACAGTATAGTCTCCACCACCCCAATCCATGGGCCCCAGCTATACATGGGCCACGTTGATCACTCCGGCGTGTTCTCAAGAAATCACATGCACTCCCCTTCTAGAATCGTCTGTGCTTTGCTGGACGTAATTCAGTTGTGCACTAGATAGAGAAAGTCTCCTCTACTTTTCAGGAAGACGTCAAGCAGAAGACAGAGCCTTCTAGGTGTTTGTGGTCATACCTCAGGTTAAACCAGAAAGCACCATTAGCTCTTTATTAAACATCACCAATAATGAACTGATAGCTTTAGTTCTCAATACAATATTATTATCACGAGTTTGATGACATTAGAGAGCTGTACAGCGAAACACTGCCCTTCAAAAGTTAGTTGATCATTAGGACGGATCCTGTACAGCGTATGAGGGGGTGGAGGAAAGTAGTGACTGAATCAAGTACGTTAGATCCGGCTTCTGCTTTCTTTTGGATGCAGAATCCTTTCATCACTAGTGACTTTCCCAAGGTTATGGACGGGAGCAAACAGAATTGCCATTTCTCAATTTTATCATATGGCTGACGGTATTTGATGTTTCTTAAACAGTACAAGATCTTGGGAGCATGATGCTAGAAAAAAAAAAACATTAGCTTTCACCTTCAAGAAGAGGTTCCCACTGCTCTCAAACACATGAAAACACAGGAGTTTTCATGCTTGGTAAATTTAAAAAGCACCAGTTCTTCTCTTTTCAAACCTTTGTTCTTCAACCTTCGGCTGGGAAATTCAAGGCTCATGATTTGAATTATTTTTTTTTCTTCAGTATGTATTTTGTATAGGCAATACAAAGCAAAAACATTAGTAAAAGTAAGATGCAAAGAGTCTCTTATATGAAAAGTTACAGAAATTATTTAATTCTTTTAATGAAATTGTTTAAAAGTCATAATTATATCCTGATTTGGTGAGGTATTAGACACGTACAGAATTCTGAGACAAACAGCTCTTTCACCAATTTCAGACGCCTCAAGAGTCTTAAAGTCAGACCTGTTCTTAAGTAGCTTTGCTGCAAGGGAGATGTTCCGTCTCCATCCAGTTCATGTCATGGTATTTATCCTACAGTAATTCTCAAGCACTTTTTCTACTTATCTAGCTTCAAGATCGAGCTAGCAATGGGACTTGCAAACAGCAAAATTAAGAACTCTAGAAGCTACGCTGAACGTTGCTGATAAAAACCACAAAACCAAGAAGTCAATTGCAAAGTAGGCTAAAGAGCACAAACTCAGAGATAAAAAGCCACTCTCGCTGTAAATAACAATGATAACACAACCACTAAAGCAGAAATCAAAACCGTAGGTGCTTTGCATGTGGTTTCTGACAGCAAACCAATTCATTTGGTTCCCCTCAATTCTCACACCGAGAGGGGGGGGGGGGGGGGGGGGAAAACACCCAACCATGACATAATATAGACTCCAATCACTCTAACTGCAGAACAGCATACAAAAAAATAACTCAATACAGAATATTTGTAAATACCTTCAAATGTATTTGCAAAACATTGCCTTGTAATATTCATGCTATCCAGCTTGAACTTTCTCCAAAAAATTAAGCATTATGTTTCCAACAAGCCTACCTCAGCAGTACTGCCCACCCTGTACGCTTAAAACATGTTTTTCCTTTACGCTTTAAAATATACCATTTACCAGAAAAATCCGAAGATGGGAAAATACTAAATGTGAGCAGCAAATGAAAGTTGATACCGTTGTTAGAGCTATTCGCTATTCTATTCCCTGGCATGTTGCGATATCAGGTGTTTTTCTTTTGCATTTGTTTGTTTCTTGCTGGGGGGGGGGAGTTGGGGAACAACAACAAATAATCATAGCATCACACATTTCCAGATAGACTTTGAAGTTCACACATTACTGAGGTGAAATTCACAGTCCTGTTGCTGAGATTTGGTTAAAGGCAGCTCTACAAGAGCTGAATTTCTCGGGTAATAGTTCATCACCTTTAAAAATAAACATATTCTATTGTTATAAAAATGGGAGTTGTTAACATCTAAAAATTACAATAGGTTGGCCAACACTGCAAGATCTGCGATCGGCTCTCAAACAGTGCTTAGAAATAGTAGAATCTGTTTAAATTCCAAGACCAATCTCAAGAACAAGTATTTTGTGTGAGCACAGTCTCTTACAGGATTGTAAGCGCAACAAGCCACGTCCTCAGTGGTATGTATGGCCCAAGCCTTACACATTCATTTTCTTGTAATTTTTGGTTGGACCATTGAGTGCTGCAGCAG
>NW_009647731.1:5934900-5943203 GCF_000708025.1 Charadrius vociferus | reverse complement strand
TTCTGCAGCCGGAATAAACTATGGTAGCACTGGGGGAAAAAAAAAAATAAATAAAAAAATCATTCTTTAGTAAAACTGCATTTTAAAAACTCAAATTATCCGGTAGGTTATAGTCCTAGTGACTTGGAGGGGGATCTCCACAAAACTGCTAGGATCAATACAATTTTTGTTCAAACTTCAAAAGGAAAGAAAAAAAATAATAATAAAATGTGCATGTGGTCAGGAAGAAACAAAGCCTGAAATGTGTCATGCAATCTGGCTTCTCATGGCTACCCCGTTCCAAACGCTTCTGAGAACATGAAACCACAATGCCATAATGAAAATTCTTTCATATACATAATTATTGAATACAATCAGCATCTGGTAGGAGAGAAAAGAAAAAGAGAAGTCCAAATACACAGCTCCCATCCTGACAAACTGTCAGCTGGCATAATCAATCAGCAGCTTATGCTTTTATATATGATATTGTTAGGAAGTCAAAAGGGGGAGGAAAAAAAAAAAAAAAAAAAAAAAAAAAGAGAGACCTTCAGGGGCAGGGAATATTTTTCAAAAACACATAAACCCCCAGTTCTTTCCTTTTATCCAGCTCTCGTTTACTTTAACCCCACTCCTCCAAAGTCCCTTCTACCTCAAGACAGCACACTTTCCAAAATATGGAAAATATGACCTTCCGCCCCAGGCTAAGTACCAGGTAAGCAGTGTTACTCCTATTTCATAGATGGGCAAACTGATGCAGAGACAACCAGCCCAAAGGACAAACAGGGTTGTCTGTAATATTCAGGAGTCATCTCAACCCTTTGGGTTCAACAACTTCAGCATCCTTCCTCCCATTTTAAACACCACCGTGTCCATGATCCCTATCAGCTGAATGATGTTTCTTAAAGGGACAGTCACAGGATATGTATTACATCCCTATAACACACACATTTGATATCATCCACGCTCTCCAAATTAAGAGCAAATCCTATGTCAGCATCGAGGATCCAGCAGAGGGTCACCTCAGTCAATGAACACTGACCTTTTAATTAAGCATAAACCCAATGCTCCTGTGCAATGAGCGCACATCTCAAGACACCGAAAAGCCCTTGATTCCTCCTGTTTGCACTTCAAGTTTTGTTTTTAAAAAAAAAAAAAATTGAATAAAACCCATTTTTTAATTAAATAAAGTATTAAGCAATTCTCAAGCACAGCAGCTGGTAGGACAGTTTTGCAGACTTAAAAAATGACCCACAAGGGGGGGAAAAAAAGAAACCACACACACACACACACACACACACACCACCCCCCCGAGTGGTTTACTGAGCAATCCAGACACATTCTCAAAGGCAGACATTGTGGGAGATGAAGTTACTAGGCAGGAAAAACAGTTGCTAAGTCTGAATATTTGGTTATTCTCAGAGCAGGGATTAGAAGAGGAAGTGTTGACAATGTAAGAGTAGCTACCATGAAGTCCCCAGAGCTTTAGTTGTCCCTGCTGATCCCGCAGCGAGGGGAGGGCTGAGTGACGGGGCTCGCCCACAGTGACAGTGCCAGCGACAGGCTCGTGTGACACTCACGGCATGTTAGACATTGTCATTTTAATACGGATTCTTCCAGGCTCTCCAGAAGGACCTACCTATACACAGTCCTTCTTGAGTAGCACCGGCGTACCGCAATGTCACAGCTCACAGGGAATTATACCACTGCTTTTACCGTTACCGCTTAGCTACACGCAAGAAAAGGCATAAAACACCTTTTTTCCCCCACACCGCTATGTCCAGGCGATGTGATGGACACATGCATTAGGCCCTAAGGCCTTTTAAACAACTTGCAGCTAGATCTCTTTGATCCCCTTAAAGCAAGCCTTTTGCAACTCCTGCTCTCGGCGGCTAAATGGACTTTCAGGACAAGACAGGCACAAGGTCTACCCGCCTTCCCAAAAAGGCTGATGGATCTCTCTTCGTTCTGCTGACACGCTATTCATTCAGAGTTCCGAGTACAGAAATAGAGTTGTTTGAAAATATTTTTAATAGCTTAAATTTAGCAGACATCAAAATGAAATTATGCCTTCCAAAATTAATATGCTTTGAAGTACAGATGACCGAAAATGAAGACCACCTCTTTTCCCTGTACTTTAAATAAAGTCCTGCAGAATCACTTTTGTTATTGCAGAGAGCTTTCAGGTGTACCAGAAATGAGGAATTACTGGAAGATTTCCTAAATTCTACACATCAGCAGAAGGTTATTTCACTCTAGCTTTAGCAGCGTCTAGAAATGTCACAAAATGACCGTCTGACCTCAAAAGCCAAACTTGGTGCCCCATACCTTGGGACAGGTTCCCTTCTCCGTGTTATTTGCTACCAGGAGTCGCAGTAGAGCAGAGCGCTGCAATGATGAGAGGGGAGCGAGCAGAGACGCAGCGAGGCGTGCGCAGGCACAGAGGTATGCAAATATGAGCACGGCCTCTTTATTCACTACTTCAAGCTTTGTGGAAAGGGCCTTAAGTGAATAACACGAGAAAATATGATTATTTCCCCCCGCCAAAATGAGACAGAACATGTGCATGTGAGTTGGCTTTGCTAGAACCCACTGAAGACCAGAAACACCAGTCGAGTACATTCATTGTCCAACCCCCCCGTCTTGCCAAAGCAATTCCTTCGTGAGAGTGTTCGCTTGTATCTTCCTCAGCATTTGACAACTGCCTAGCGCACACATTTTAGGTATTAAACCAGTAAATAAGCAGTGACAACCTCTTAGGCCATTATTGTACAACATCCGCATCCTCTGGAATACGTCAATCAACCTGCCTGCACAACGCGGCGCTTAATCTTCTTTTAAAATAAGGAAAGCCATGGCTGGAAAATCTCTGAATAAGCACACATTAAATACACCCCACAAAGCAATCACAGCGCTAAGAACAACCCTGAGGAAGTGATCAATCCCTACGTCCTTGGTTCACAAAATAATAATAATAAAAAAGAAACAAACAAAAAAAAATCTTGCCCCCTCCCTTGTGTTTTGACAAACCTTTTTAAAAGCCCGAGAAGTTGAGAGGAAAAAATAATCAAAAAAATCCAACCGCACTTCCTGTGGCAGTCAGTAAAAACAAACCAAAAACCAAAACACCAAAACAAAATGCTGCTTTCGATTTATATATATTTCCTTCTCAATTGGAAAGATCAATAGTTTTAAGAAAAATACTACACCTTCTTTCTGCTCCATATGTTTCTCTTATTGGTTCATTTACACCGAGCTGTTCTCGTACGAGCAGTTAGTACATCTTTTTGTCATTTTAGCCTTCCCCAGCCATTAGTGCTAACCGCTGAGATGGTGCAGCTCTCCTCTGCCATCCTGCCTGAGCGCTGCATCTCTTTCCCCGGCCCTTCTCCCTTTGACTAATGTTCACCAACACTCATACATCATTCCCAAATTGGTCCAAATGAATTAAACACAGCTCTGCTTAACATTACGAGATTTAAATGGATTTTCTCTCTACAGGTCTGCCCCATAATTGGGTTTATCCATCTTGTTGAAGTACAGTTTACACTTGCTAACATCACGCCAATTCAAGCTACATTTTCTGCTCCAGTGGCAGGAGCGAAGCAGATTTGTCATCGGATCATAACAGGTAATTCAAACAACAATTAGTTTGATGACGGCCCGTATGTCAATGTCTGGTCCCAGCCTGCGCTGCTCACACCCGCTGCTCTCTGTAGGCTAAGATGAATTGTGCTTACAATTCTTCAATTTCAATCGACAAATACTTACCAGAAAAAAGCTGGCATTCGACTGACACAAAAGCATCCCACTGCCCAGCGAGCGCCTCGGCGGGAGAAGCCCGAGGTAGAGCCGGACGGCGCAAGCTGCTCTGCTCTCCAGCTACATTGTGGCTCGTGGCTAACTGCTGAAGGACCGGGGCTTCCACCGCATCAGCCCAAGATGACAGCAGCACTCTGGAAACACCTTTCACATGCGCACACAAGCCTCACACCAATTCCCAAACTCCAAACCCGGCAGCCTGCGTGCGAGGCAGGCGCAAGCCACCCTGGCTTCGCAGCCATGCAAACTCAAGCGGAGAGGCAAGTCTAGATGGATGCCAAAATAAGACTATTTTCCAATGGGTGCCACATCCACAAACCCACCAGCGTTTGCAGAGGCAATTACAAGAAGCTGAGCATCACTGAAGATGAAGCCCCAAGCTTCTCAACTTGGGCAGCCAGCACTAGAAAGCTTTAGCTTCAGGTTTCAACATATTAGGAGAGGTAGGAAAGAACACCCAGAAGTCCCAGTTTTTCATGAAATGCTTCAGCTTCCAGGTCTCACATTAACATTCAAAATATTTGCAGGCAAAGTCATGCGTATTTGAAAATAACATGTATTTCTTGGAGAGCTGATTTCGCCAATTAGACAAGGCATAATTTGCCTCTCCAAATCTGTTCACGAAAGCTTGTTTCAAATAAAAGGAAACATTATTTTCTTAGGGCCAAGGAAATCTAATACCACATTCATGTTTTTCAGGTCCCTTCACAAACACGGGGTTACCTGGGACACAGCATGGATAATTTCAAACACCCATGTAAATCAGCATCTATACTATGAACGCGATCAATCCCTTGGCTAGTTTTCCTCTTATTCTTTGTTTTAGAGGAAGAGAAAGAGAAATCACTTCTTAATAGATTCTCCACAATTTCATTTTGTCTCAAGATACGTACTAACATGCAATGCTTGTTGCTGTACATCATTCAATTGAAAAAAATTCAGCTAGCTGGCTTAAAATGTAGGAAGTCTTTTCATAATTAGAAAAAGATCTCCACCGAAAGAAACCAACATTTAGATAAATGTCTTGGTTTAAAAATTAAAACGTACTTAATGAGCAACAAAGATATCAATGACTACAGATTTTCAAAGCCAATACCAGAACAGCATAAAAAACTCTTTAACCTAAACATTGTAAAAGATGATTAAGTTCAGATCAAAAAATAGTTGAAGTAATGGTATATAAAATATTCTCCTTCTGGAGGTGGCAAGGGCAAATTCTGCACAGATAAAAAGCAGACATACTAAAACCTTACTGGAACCTGGAAAACATCATTCTGTTTCTCTACACCAAAATTTAAATCAGATACAAATAAATGCCCTGAAAAAAATTACGGTACTGTGTGCTGTCTCTGGTTCATGTTTTCTATTCTAATGCCATTGCTGCTTTTTGTGTGCCCCCCAAAAAATTACATGTACTTCTTTCATTTTCATCTTTTTTTTCTTTTTTTTTTTTATTCTGATGCATGGCTTATATACAGAGACGAATCAGACCCATCATGGCCTGATGCTCAGCTGAAGTAAATCACGAGAGGGCCACTGGGGTATTTTTGTTGGGTTTTTTTTTTTTTTGAAGCAGAGTTACAACAGCTCGCACAATCTTTGGACAACATACATTTAGCAATTCTGCATTTGTTTTTTCATCACGCTGGTATTTCAGTATAATTCTGAACACCGGGAATGGCTCCAAGTGTCTCGGGTCACTTCTGAAAGTACAGTTGGCATCAATCCCACAGGTCATTCCCTTGGAGGGCTTCCCGGCATCTCAGGAGCACCCAATCACAAACCCCAAAACAACCCCGAAGACATCAATTCCCACGCAAGCCCATCGTCTGGTGATTCGTGCCTCTCAAGCTCTGAAGAAAGAAACCCCAACGCCCCAAACACTCAGACTAAGGGGCAGAAAAGAGAACAGCATCTCCACCACACTCCCAGCGCGTGACCCAGCCGGGCTGGGCAGGGAAGAGGTGGCAGCAGACGAGGCTGTGGCAAGAATCGGGACCCAATTTTGCAACCGTCACTCCTGTCCCACTGAAGGCTGTGGGTATGGGGCAATGTCTCCAGGCCAGACCCTTATCACCCTTATCTGCAACAAGGCCACGAAGCGACTTGTACCCTTGTGCAAACCAGCCCACTTCATTGCACGGCGGGAGGGGGAGCGATCTTAACGGGGTGTTTATTTTTGTCGAGCTGGCATGGGAACAAGGCACAGGTTTGCACGGGAGAGAAGGGCAGGGGTCACAGCGGGGGGGGAAGGAAAAAAAAAAAAAAAAGAAAAAAAAAGGAGTAATAGTGACTTCTACATTTGGGCATCACCTGGCACCCTAGAGCGGGCGGATTCCGATTCTTCCAGCCCGTCACTCACAGCCAGGAAATACCCTCTCTCTCAGTCATCACTCAAAATAATCAATATTTATTTATAAATTGCGTGCAGCCTGTTGCCCTAGCACCGGGCTGAGCAGAGCAGAAATAAGAGCAAGGCAACCCCCTAATCGTCAGAATGGCCGCAAGAGCAAACGGGGACCACAAGCCCCACACAGGCAAGCTCAAACAGTACCGGGAAGCATCACCAGCATCCAAGAAATTATGAAGGCAACTGGAAAGTTTCTCACTGCTTTAGATCTATTCTCTCTTCCAAAACAGGGAGACCTTTCCCAGGTCATAATCCCTCAAAAGAGGAGACTTCCTACTCTATCACCAAGCAGGCTCAGCTCCAGCCGTGGAGCACAGGTGTCGGGTTGATGTCCTAGCAGAAAAGGAGATCGGTGCTGATGGTGTCTTGGACGCAGCGCTGGGTACAGCGCAGCCAAAAGCCTACGCAGTGAGCAGCAACTGAGTGCAGCACCTAATAAGTGGATTTTTTTTTTTTTTCCCCCCCTTTAATTTAATAAGTCTCAGCTATCACTAGCAGCCAGCGCAAAGCCTCAAAGCCAAGCAGAATAATACATCCTCAGGCTTTTGTATCCCAGCTTGCCCTGACGGCTTCCGTTGCAAATCAGTTGTCGTAGCTCGAGACCGGACTTGAGAAGCCGATTAAACAAAGCTTGCCCTGCTCCTGCCTGACGCAGAGCTCCCTCGTCCAGCTCCTCATTAACAGCCTCACCGATATCCACTCTGACTGCTAACTCCACTGGCTGTTGAAGGGCACACACCATGCTGGCAAGAGGCCGGATCTGAAAAAAAAAAAATCCAAGCTTTTCCGAGCAGTCCCAGAGCAGCGTGGATCGCCGTGCTGGAACCGCTATCCCGTGGCGGGCGAGCTCGGGCAGCCAGCGATGGGAGCACAGCTGAGCTCAGGCTGCTTGGAAAGAGCAGAGGGCACTGGACCAGCCAAAGGGCCACCACAGCTTTGAGGGTTTGCTGGTATGGCCAACCCCTGGCAGAGTACCCACCAAAGCAGTCTTCCAGAGCAGAGGGACTTGATTTGGAGACATGGAGAGCATCCATAACCCCATGCAAAGAGCCTTGGCCAAGAGCTGACCAAACAGGCACAGCGGTCAAAGTAGGTCTTGCTTTGAGGGGAAAGCAGAACACCAGAGACAAAGGCTGGTATACAATGGCCCTCTTTAAAATAATAATTAAAAAAAAAATCCATAGGAAAACTCCCATTGGCTTCATCAAGGCCGGGATGTGACTCAAGCTTGTGGAGCCGCCCCGAGGGAAGGCAATTAGTCTCACTCAAGGGATGCCAAAAAATTTAGCAGAGCATCCATAATCACCCCGAAACATTCTCTACTAGCAAAGCATAATGGGTTTATCATTTATTTCTCAATTAAGTGGTGCTTAAGTTGACCAGGGAGTGGATTCCTATTGTACATTGATTAGCCAATAAAAATACATTAAAAAGCAAGTCGGACTACAGACAAGGAACATCATCCCACTCCCTCTGCCAAGCACGGTGTCCTCTTGGACAGGCTGCCATACCTTCTCTCCGCCTCTCCAAGCAGTTCAGCTCTTGTGCAAAAACACTTTTACACAATGAATGAATTCCTAAGGCTACTTGTAAAATTACTAGGCGCAGCCCTGTTAAACATTCATTTGGATCCAAGACAATACATTAAAAATCACAAAGCAAGTGAGCACCAATTGCTACCATCAAAACTAAATAAACAGAACGGTCCATCACTGACTTATTCCCCCAGCCATTACTCCACATCGTCCATCCCCACTCTCCACACTCACAGATCAATAGGAAGGATCATTGATTATAATTGGAACAGCATCACACCCTTTTCCTTCCAGGTCAAAAGGCACAATGACTACAAGCCATTAAGTATTTTGTGGCACCACTCAATTACTGTATTTATGCCATATACGTAGTTATGATTATTCCATGGACTAATGTCCATTTATTTCAGCAACAATCTGACAAAGTATATTTATGCTGCACCTTTGGCCTCCTTGCTTGAACTCTGCTCAGCAACGTCTCTCAGCTGGGATTACTTCTAACACGCAAACCCTCCAAACAGCTTTCAAACCGCCAGCGTTTCTCGGATATTGTTTTGTTT
>NW_009647731.1:5921937-5934859 GCF_000708025.1 Charadrius vociferus | reverse complement strand
CACCCTCCTCCCTTTCTCCTCTTCCCCCTCAAGCTCTTCGCCAAAGAAAATCAAGGATTTTAAGTTACATTTCTTGCGTGCCCTCTGTGAGCACTGCAAGTCTGACGCGTTACCAGGGTTGGCCCAAGAAGCTGCATTCCACCACCCAACTGGGGAAGCCGCCCGTCAAACCTTGGCAAAGCACCTGAGAAACCCCACCACTACCTACAGTCCCTCAGAAGCTTTGGGGCGGGGGGGCTGACCGACCATCTAGGAATGTCACTTTACAGAAGTGACTTTAATTACAGACAACCCCATAGTGTAGTCGCACGACAGCTTTTGTAGCGTTCCAAGATTGCTGTGTGTTACGGACAGCCAGCAGCAAAAACATTAGTGCTACTTCTGTATTTCAGAGAAAGAAGAAAGGCATAGATACATACCTACATCTTAAATATATATATATATGCCTGCACACACATATATATAAACCCCTTAGCTATAAACAAAAAGGATGGTTGTGTGAAGGTGTCATAAATGCCCTTCAGAACTCATTTAGTCTGGTCTGCATAATCTCACCAGTGATTTTGCCACTTGTATATATTCCAAATTTATGCAAATAAAATCTTCTCAGCAACTAGACAGCCTATATATATATATATCTATGCACGGAGCCATTAACATCCATTCGTGGTTTGTTATTCTTGTGAAACATCGGTAGGGGAAGGGAGGGAGAAGAGGGGAAAGTCCAAATCATGTGTCCTCAGAAAGGATATTGAGCACTCAGCAAGTTGGGAAGTGGAAGCTCACACCCCATCCCTGAGACACAGCAGCTCCACACTGCTCTTCTTCATTTCAAAACCGAAAGCATGGCAGAGACGAGACCGTCAAGGAGCAGGGAGATAAATGTAGAAACTGCTGTCGTGTCATGCTCTCATAAAAGGCCTGGGTACACCTACAGAGCCTTCCTTATGACTGTCATATAAACATTACACTGGGGCTGTGCACAGGAGATTAAACGGGAGGGGAGGGAAGCTTCACATGTGTCACGCTACCAAAGGTTATTTTAGGATCAGCTTAGAAGCTGAGTAGTGGGTGGCAGCCGATTATATTACCACAGGCATATTTAAATATCATGGGCCTAAACTCTCATTAGGATCCTTCATAAAGGGTCACGGCCACACTGTGACTTGAGCTTGAAGTTTGGCCTGCAGAGCAGCCCACCTTACCAGGGACCACCAGCCTTCCCTCAGAGCAGGACATAAGCACTTTGGCTTAAAGGCCCATGTTTGGTCAAGGAATAACATCAAGGAATATACCTGAGACTCCAGCAGGATTTTCCCAGCAAGGACCACCCTGCTGCACCACGAACCATGGTGAACCATCACAAGGACACAGAATACTTGGGGACAGAGCCCATGCAAGTATCACACAGACAGTCCTACGCAGCCGTGTCATCACCAAGTTGTGTTATCCCACCAGCTAACACCAAACCACAGTTTACCTGCCTCTGTGCACAACACAAGCCTCAGAAGCTCAACCACTACTTTTAGGGCTCAACCACTACTTTTAGGGTTCCAGCTCTCAAGTAGATCACATCTTGATGGTAACACTGCCACTGAAGGAGTGCTTGAGGCATACAGCCCAGCTTACCACGTATTCAGAAAAATCCATATGTAAGGGACTCTGTCTCTACCTATCTAAGAAATGCTTCTGTTCTCCCAGACAAGCAGTAGTCTTCACGACCGTGAACCAGGAGAACAGCAGCACCTGGCCACAGAGTCATGTCCATGGCTTCAGATCACCAAGCAATGCTGCAAGTCCTGTTCTTAAATGGCCTAATACCAGGTGACTTAGAGGAAACCACGTGGCATGTTCGTACCAAGGGTGACCACTGAGCAGAGCACCTAATGGTAGTGCTGTTCTCGCAGACAGACAGGCCCTCCCCTGAAAAAGATCCTCCCAAATAACAAGAACTTAATCAGCCACTTGATTTTCAAACATCACCATGACCTCCGAATGCAGAAAACCAACTTATATATACACATACAAACATATTTAATATATGCACACACACATACATATCAGCAGTATTAACATATTAATAGATATATATATTACATAGATGTTGGTGTTTATATAGATTACAGATGTAATAACAGGTAGTTATAGTTTCCCTACCAATCTCTTCCAGATTTCTGCACCAAACCCCTCATTCATAATCAGATCTATTTAATTATTTTCAAGGCTTACAGCACAGTTTTGCAGTGGTACTTGTATAAAATCTGCAAACATTTATCGAAGCTTTTAAAGAGAGCTTTATGTTAAAAATGAACCATTACCCTGAAAAGCAGCTAATTATATCTTAATAAATTTGTAGCTGTTAAGCCATCCAAAAACACTACACAAGTCAGTTTCACTTTAGTTCAGACACAGCTTCTCCCCCGTTTATAACTGCTCCAAGATTTTGGTACCTATGACTACATTGATGGGCTCATTTGATTAAAAACAAGTATTTCTACTGCAATTCTTGGACGAAAAACAGAGGTTTGTCAGGTTTTGCAGGCACAGAAGTATAAATGAAATCTGAAATCTGGGACTCGGTTTGGGTGGGCAATGCTCCTTCAAGTTATAAAAGCATTCAAATAACACCAGATGTTAAAAGCTCCTCTGGCTTCGTCATCTAATAGGACATCGCTCTCGGCTTTTTTCAGCACAGTAGGATAATTCATCACAGCCACATTCCCCTGGTTTTGGCCCCGAATGCGAGTTAGAATCAGCTAGTACTGGACCTGGGTCTTTGTCGGGATCAGAGAGAACAAGACGCCAGGCAATGCCCACCTTGCCTGTTCAAGCATTCCTGGTAAAGAAACTGCTTTTACTACCTTGGTTGAAAGGAATTAGTTGCACAAAAGGGGCCACCAGTGAACTCCAAGATGATCTGTCCCATATAGGTCCTATCCAACAAACTACACACAATATATACTGCAGTGACTGTACGTAGTGTGGAACAGGCTGAACAATACAAGTTTCTAAGGCAGGTACGTAATGCTACTAACACAGCAGCAAAACAATAGAAATGGGTGCAAACAGCAGAAACTAATGCAATCTATATTGGTAAACACTGAGGAAAAGCATGCCAGTTTCTTCTTCCATTAGTTCAGTGCATATACACTTGTTCAAAAAAAAAAAAAATCACTATTTTTTTCAAAATTATTATCCAAGTAAACCAAGGAAATTTAGTCTTTCACCCATAAAGTTTCATTTGTTTCAACAAAATTCACACAACTGCAAATGCCACTATAAAAACCACCATAACCACTAACTCACATCACTTGCCAGAAACAAGATCACCTCAACAGTTTGCAATTCAGAAGGTTAATCTACTTAAAGTTTTAGGACAAATCACTACTCATTATCTTAGTGCAACTACACTCCTTGGCAGGAGGTCACACTACCCACCAAAGAGAAAAATGTGTATATCCAGTGGACCAAACCATGACACCTCGTTGAAAAATTATTTCTAGCCACCTTCTGGACGGCCTCAAATCAGTGAGAATTATTTCTTTCCATAACTTCAAATTAACCTTCATTAAAGAACCCTGATCATTTCTCCAGTATAAGCTCGGTTGCCTGACAGTGTTTGGAAGATAACTAGTCCTCCTCCGAGCGCACGAGCACGCACAATTATTTTAATGCGTAACCAAGATGGGGAACTACCCATTTCTCTCTTGATCAAACAGTTCCATACCCGAGACTCCCGTCGTGCTACTCAGCTGAGTTATTACCCATTGAAAAAGAACAGCAAGTAACTTCTGAACCATTTCAAAGGCAACGGCCGTTTTCTCCCCTCCTACATAAACTGAAATGCCAAATACCAAACCTATTTGTAGCAGTCAAGATTAGTTCTAACACGCAAATCACCAAAAGGATAAAATGATTTGAACGTTTATCTAACCACTAATAATTATTCCTGCTTATTAGTTTGTTGTACCCCAAATGCACAAAGTACTTAAGATAACAGAGAAAGTTTGATCCTTACCTGGAGGAACTCCCATGAGTAGGAAAGAAAGAGAAGAAAGATGAGACTGCAAGAGAAACTGATCTCGATTTACAACCACTTGTGACAGCAGGGACGTGGATCTTGGCTTTCAGTCTGCATGACCCTCTTTTAGCCTTTACTGGAATCACCCCCGAGGAATATGACCCATTGCTAGATATTCATGAAGTTACACAAAAATGTAACTCTCTGTATCAACATAATGGAATATCAGAAGAGGTCTTATAGACTCTAGGACTTCATCCTCTTGGCTTTAATGGACATTCTTAACATCTTAAGAGGGTTACTCTGGTGGCATGAGACAGTAGGTCCCCTTTGGAGACTATACAGGTGTTCAGCTTCAGAGAAGAAAAATCTTGAGAGTCAAACAGCCCAACTCCCTTGATTTGGTTCTACCAAACAGAGTATACCCACATGAATGTACACCTAATGCAACTGACTGATTGTATCATGGTGCAGTTGGGGTTGGTGATTGCTGGCACTGCAAATCAGCAGAGTGCCCCAGTACCTCAGCTCTGTGCAAACATTCAGGCTTAGCCATGATCGCTCTGAAGGCAATCAGTGCGCAAGATCACTACCAACCAGCTTTGTGCAGCTATACGTTGAGAAGTGACTCCATGAAAGTGGTATGAGGGTGAGGTAGGGAGGAAAGAGGAGTGTGGTGCTTATTTCCTTTTAACTTTCCATTTCATATGTGTTCAGTGCCACGTCTGAACATGTTCAGACATTTCTTCCCCTCCCCACTTACCCTTCTTCCAAATGCTTGTCCTACAAATTGTATCTGGGATCTGAAAATTAAGCTGAATTCTTCCCTTCTCTTTCTTATGCACACAGAGTAATAAAGAGACTTTGCAATCCAAATTCTGCACTTGCTTACACCTGCGTTAACCCCATTGTCCTCAAATTATTCCCTTAACAATGGCTGTGGGTTTGTACAGGTGTTAAACAAGCCCCGTAATTGGAATTTAACAAACAATTCCAACAGCAGGGGGAAAAAAAAAGAAAAGAAAAAAAAAGAAAAGAGCAAGAATTCAGCTCACTCCTTGTGGCATTAGCTAATGTGTTCAAAGAGCAAGAAAAACAAAAACAAATTTAGAAGGTATTTAGGCATGTGCAGATGCTGACAGGCAACTCACAAGATTTGAAAAAACTGACGCTTTTCTACTTCGATCCACAAACCAGAGCAATAGCAATGAGTGTAAATGAAAAACTTTTGCTTCTCATTTGCACCATCTTTCCAGTATTCTCTCCTAGCCTTCTTGCCACTTCACCGAGTATTTTGTTTCCAAAATAAACTTTGTAATCTCCCTCTTGGGATCACAAATTTAGGCCACAATCCTACAAGTCCAAGTGCACGGTCCTAGCTGAGCTGAGGACAATTCTTCGGAGGGTTGACATGGAGGCGAGCCCGGCGCACGTGCGGGATTGGGGCCGTATTTGCACCACCAGCTCCCGGGAAGGGAAGCACCTCCAAACCGCCCACCAACACATGAAGAAAGAACCCCAATGGGAGGCAGAAGAGCAAGACAGGGCCAGGCAGAAAAGCAGCCTTGAGAAAATGCCACCCAACAAGACGAGGACATTGGCTGGTCCACATCGCCGCCTCAACTGAACTCAAGAGCTGCTTTTCTAGGCTGAGCTAGATTCACATAGCTGCAAAATCAAGTAAAAGCTTTCTGCTGCTCTCATGCGCTCCTGTTTGTGACCATGACTTAAAACTTAGCGTCCTCCAGCCCTTTCTCTCCATGTATCCCACAGCCAGGACGCAGACTGTAGATGTAGTTCGGCTTTTTTGTGAAGGATAACTTGGTCATAACAGTTCATCAGGAAAGGTTATCTGGCTGGCAAATGAAAGAGATCAGTGACTTTATAGGGCCAGCAATTACTCCTTAGTGATGCAGAATTACTACGCAACACTCGTTACTGAAGAGATGCCAGTTACTGACAAATTACCAAACTGAGAAATTAATTACCAGCTGAGAAAATAATGCACAAGGGATAGGACTGAGAAAGCCATGTTCGAGAGGTCCATAATTTGCAACAAGTACATTCTAATCAACAATTAGTCCTGGTACAATTAGTACCACACTGGGTACTCTTTCAGAATGGCAGACATCACAACCGGTCTGCAAACCATCAATGGTTGAGAAGAAATAGCATCATCTAAAAATGGAGACATTGTTCAACCTGATCAGGACATTGTCCAACACACAGACCCAACTCTATGCTCCAAAGCTGCATAAGCAATTCAGCATTACTGCCAGGAAAATCCTCATCCCCCAACTCCTCCTTGCACCTACAAGATGACTTCTACGCGTTCAGAAAACCCTCCTGTATTGATGCACCACACTCACAGACGAGGCAAGTGGACTAGGGGAACACGTGCTCCAAGGAAGCACACGCAGAAGTGCGCTCTGCTGAATGGCAACAGGCATTTTTGCAATGCAAACACCCAGACAAGCAATTTTTCCACAGCTTTTTCCTGCTAGGGGCCAACCCTACGAAAAAAAAAAAAAATCTGCTTTTTGCTAAAATATAAAAAGATCTAGCCAAATTCTTCCATCATCATCATCCAGTGGAAAATAATTGAGGGGGGTAGAAGTGGAGGAAAAAAAAAAAAAAACCTATACAAAAACTGCTCATGACCTCTGAGCTACAACTTTCACAGCCATGAGTATTTATTAGCTTTAACAATGTTTCCGTAATCAGCAGCAAGACCTTCCTTCCTTTTTCCTCTGGTCCATATCTTAGGAACCCGGTGCAGATGCTGGCTGATCCCAGGTCTCCAGGAGAGAAGGGCAGACGAATTAGACATACAACACCCACAGGGTCCCAACACAACGCCTAACCGGCCATGCCACAGGCCTTGGAGGCAACGCCATACAGAGAAACACAAGACAGAGCAAAGACATCAGCCTAAAGGGCTCCTGTCTCTCTGCATTCAGGTGTAGCAGTGAATGAAGGGGAGAAATGTAATACTGACTAAATGATTAAGTAAAATAGCCAAGGTCGCTACCTCCAAGCCCGCACAAGGCGGAGATCCTCCATTATTTCGGGGAGAATAAATAAAAGGCAATCACAAAGCCTAAACAGCTAAGTAAAACGGACATGAAAATGACTAACTTTGCACTCAGTATGCAAAAGAAAAAAAAAAAAAGCAGCAAGGCTCTGAATATTTTATTTTCTTCAAAAATAAAGGCATACGGGAAATTTAACAGTCACATTTTTCTTCCTTGGGCGAGAACACCCACACTGCTCACTCCCTCATTCACTCCCATTTTTCCTCTCGGGCAGTATCCGACCAAAAAGAGCTCAGACCGAGGCCTCCAGACACTCCTGCATCACACGCAGCAACAACTCTGATTTTTACAGTTGTATTTGGCTTGCTCGCAAGACCCAGTCTCACGTAATCCATGGGCCTGATCCTGCCCCTAATAAGAGCAATGGCAAAACTCCAGCTGACTCAGTAGTTCTGGACAGACCTTGCAGTGGCAAGAGGATAAACTTTAAGGGTCCAAGCCTTATTCATTCACTCTTCTTGCTTCCACAAGTAATCCTATTAAAAATAATGGGACCAGTCCTAAGAGTCAAAGATGCGGGATTGAATAAGAGGAGAGAGAAACTGACTGAGAAATATTTGGGGTTCCCCCTCCAGCAGAGCACAAGCACATTCCCCAAAGTATCTTCTTGTTTCTGTATATCAAATTAGAGTACAAAAAAAAAAAAAAAAAGCAGCAGCAAAATGCCTGGAAATGTCATTCGAGGCAGGAAGAAGAAACCCAAGTCCTTCTTCTTTTAAAACAAGGGCAATCGAATGATGAGTAGCTGAAAATGCGGCCACACACACACACGCCTTCATATACACATACATACACAGAGGCAGTTCATCAGAAGTGAATCGGAGAGAGAAAGATGAATTTGAACCCTTTATCCCCTGTCCTTTATAAAGGCTGCCACTCAGTAAACGGAGATTGCTCTAATTACTGTGACAATTCTGCACCCCGTTCAAACAACTTTTGTGTTCTGGACAGGTTTCTCCGCGAGTTTGAAATTCTTGGCCTGAGAACCACTCTTGTCTAAAAGAGGTTTCTCGTTGCAAGCGCAGAATGCAACACTAACAAGTTGTCCCTCTTTTCAGCTCCTTTCATTCTCCTCTTTTCCAATTGCCTGATTCAGGGCTTAATGGAAACTTGTCAAGGCTTTTCTTCCCACAAACCCTGTAGAGCCCCAAGGCAATCTGTGCACAGAGTAACCACAGGAATCTCATATTGTCAATTAAAATTGAATAGACACCTGATAACCCAGTCTACGTTCACAAATATACATCGCATGCATATACACAGATGTGCCCACGTAACCAGTCCGGTCCCTGCGTTCAGGCACACCAGCAGTGCGGCGACACACCAGTTCCCATTTACAACACCCAGCTACACCCCAGTTCTAGTTTTCACTTTTAAATTTCATACTTACAAAATTTACTTTCATATTTACGAAATTAAAAACAAAGAACCTTTCAAGTACTGTAGTAGAGCAACAGATTGCAATGGAAAATAAACTAACGACGTATACCAGGCATTTGGCCTTTAATAACCCTGGGGATTGTAAAGATATTTAGCTGCTATCCAGATAAAATAAGCTCTGTAGATATTCTTTACACAGCAGTTTTGTGACCGGTACAGTAGCTATGTTTATGACTAGCTCCTGTAAAGTACCTTTTCTTTTCCTTCCCCCTTTTTTTCTTTTATAACTGACACAGACATGTTCTAAGCTACCTTTTATAGTGCAGTTTAAGAATTAAGAAAAAGCCCATAGAGGAATGTAACAGTAATCAGAAGTAAACTGAGACATTTGGTTAATAATAATAAAAATCTCAGAAACCTGACTTCCAGAGAGGCAACTACAATCTGTAACTCCTTTCAAAGGGAGAAAACCTTCTTGCCAATGTCCCAGAGAAAACAAAGGTAGAAACGCTGATTGCCATCTTATTCTTCTGATGTGTTCATTCAAGGTCATACCTTCCCGTGGATTCTTTAATATTGGCAAACATTTATAATAGCATAATTTCAATAGCAGTCTGTTCAGCCTGGGCGTAGATCAATGCAGCATCTATATGCCGTCTTCCAGACCTTGCCTATGTCAGAGTAGTGGCCCTGGTTTTATAAATCTCCTAAATCTAATTAAACCAATGCAAACCTCTTAATGTGTATGCTCCCAAACCAGTTCACTGGTTTAACCAAGTTAAAATTATTCAGGCTAGGGTTTAAAGCAGTTCCAAGAGAACCTTTATTAAATATTTGCATCAGTTAAACACAGAAATCAATGTAGTGGCTTGTCTCTAGAATAGAAAAGCCTATAGCCTCAGACTTTTCCAGATCATTATTTAAGGAGTCACTGGCTCCAGTGGGAGTTTGGATGTGCTCAGAGAGGTACGCCCCCACCTTTTCTTGCTCTATTTTTCCCTTTCTTAAAATAGGACGATTTGTTTCTATTGTAGCAACATCTAAGAATATTCCCCAGAAAGTGCCTTTGCAGTATTGTCAGTTTGGCATTTTCTAACTATTACTTCCCACACCCTCCTTTTGGATTTTTTTTTGGTGTCTCAGCCGCATCACCATCACTAGTGAATAAAAAAGCAGAGACTGATCTTATTGCATACAGCAGCTTTCACACCACAGATACTCGGTAGAGCCCTGCGAAGCTGTGAGATAGATACTGGTCGAGCACAATTATATATTCATACTTGGTAGCCATTAGGTGCGCCATCATATTTCCCACAGAGCCTAAGGCATTAAAACCTGTTCTGCCAAGAGGGGAAAAACAGTTAGGCAGGACTAACTGTATCAGTCGGACTAACCAAATGGTTATGGGACCTTTAACACCACAGAGAGTCCCTCTGGAATTCAGCCTTCTGGCTGAATACCTGCAAGAGTTTGGTACCCGAAACATCTGACCCCAAAAAGGCAGCTGCCCTCCCAACTTCTCCCTCCTCGCGCTTCCTTCAGCAAACAGCAAAAGCATTTCAAACGATGCAAATCCATTCTCTGCTCACCAAAGCCTACTTGTCTCCTATAATTTCTATCATTTTACTGTCATCGTTTCTTCTTTGCTGAAACCAGCAGCATATGAGTCAGAGAACAATCATTAACTTTTACAACTTCCATACAAATCCACCTACTCATATTAGAAAAGCAGTATTGACTTGCAACACAGCCTCGGACCAAATCCTGATCCCGCCAGGATGCTCCGCGCTTCTGTGGGAAAGTCAGATACTGCAAAAGCAGGAGCTCATTTAAGGAAGTACCATTGGAAACATAACTTCCCCCCCCCCCCCAAGAGCGAAGGACACCACAGAAGCAGCAATATATCAATATGACATTTAGTTGAGTTTGGCTTTTTCAATACCTTTATCCACTTTTGAAGAAGTTGGCCATTGGTTCAAGACACGCGGGGCCTGATCCAAAGCCCTTCGTTATTAATAGAAGCCTTTTTTCCACTGACTTCAATGGATCTTGGACCAAGCCCAAGGAAGACAAGATTTCACAGCAGTAAGAGTGACACACATTCTCCGCATTCAAAAAAAAACAATACGCGGCATTTACGATGTCAATCTGTATGGCATAGTTTTGTTTGTGTTTTGCTTTTTTAAAATAGGCTCTAGGCTGTCGGATTAATGCACCCAAAAAGTGTCTCTGAAGCTGGAAGGAATTACGGGCAGATACAAAACGCCATGGCGAGATATATAATATTCCCAGTATTTCCCCCAACTAAAATATAAAGTCATTCTTTACCGCAACATTTCTTGAAAGTTGCTGCAGCCACACTTTAAAGTGTCCCATCATTATAAACTCCTCTAGTAACAGCTACAACATTATCCATGATGAATTAATTTGTATTAATATGGCTATCACACGCATTTCCATATGAAACCCATTGTTCTGGAGCATTAATAAAAAAACCTCACTAAGTGAAGCAACGCGGTACCCCTATATTTAGTTGAAAGAAATTTCAAATAAATACATTGAAACAAAATTGCTAATATCTTTCGTACATCATAATTGGCACAGCAAGCAGAAACCCAGTTATCTTCTCAGTACGTATTTATAGCATCACCCTTCCCCATTCATTCCGCATTTTCTTAGAGAATCTGCTGTACCCTACATCTGCAATTCATTGACTTTACAATTTACCACATGTTGAGATGGAGAGGTCTCAGCTCCATTTGAATCACTGCACAAATATGCAAGTGATTTATCGTTTTAAAACTGAAGACTGCAGAAGAACGACTCCACTTTTCCTGAACATTACTCCTTCTGGCAGACCATGAACAATTACAGCGCGTACTAATTAAGCTCTGTAAATGTGCTGTGCCCTGCTAATGCCTACCAGGCCTCAAATTTAGTTGCATGAAGCCAAACTTCAGCCCACGACTTAACTCATTCAGCACTGCCCGGTTGCCTGAGCGTGACCCCGCGAAGAATAAGGGTCGAGGGTTTAGCCGACCTAAAACAAAGGCGTGAGACTGAACAGATTTCGCCGGAAAGAATCGGAGGGGGGAGATGCCAGAGGGAGGGGGCGAGAAGCGTCCTGGGAACCGAAGGAACATCCTTGTTGATAACCTGTTAAAAAAGTACAATACCACACCAGCTTTGCAGCGCCCTGCCGGGGGATTCGGATCTGTCCCCGAGGGCTAATAAGTCACAGCGCTCCATTGATTAGGGAAATGCATAAAACCTTCAACAAAACTGTACAGCTATTTGTGAGAGGGCCAAATTGACAGCCCCCTCTTTTTTGTATTTTTTAAGTTGGGTTTTACATGGCTTGTAGAAGAAAAACATATGGGCAAAGGAGAGCAGCTTTCCACCACACACACAACCCTGCCTTTTTCTTGTATTAGTCTCCAAGCGCAACAGTAACCTACAAGGAACCCAAAATCAACTGCTGGAGAAATTAAAAGCTAAAAAAGCACTACCTAGGCACGTCTGAGTAATCACATTATCTTCGTAAACCAAACACACACACACACCCCCCAGCACAGACAAGACAGCAGCGCTTCAAATCTGACTGTCCACTCTAGGAAAGCGCGTTTAACGGGGAGCGAGGGGAGAATAACGAGTTTTGCTGAGTGAAGCAGGGCTTCTCCCTGGGCCCCAGACTTTCCTGACACTTAAGAGTCAATCCCCAGATCCCAAGCTTCCTCTCCAGCCACCCGTTCAAATACTGGCGTTCTCCCCCCCTCCGCCCTCTTTCCAAGTTCTACCATTTCTCCTCCTGCTCCAGCATCCCTCCTTTGTCCTCCAACTCCTCTCTAGCAGCCCCCGCCCTGCCTCCCCCCACCGACCCCCTCCCAAACACCCCCTCAGCATCTCCCCTCGCCCCTCCATGCCAACATCCATCCCAGGGTGTCCCTTCCAGCAGGGCTTCTCCCCTAAAATCCGCCTCTAACCTCGCCGCCTTCTCTCATTCAGCGCTTTTTCCCTTAATGTGGGGCTTTTGCTGCTTTTTAAGACGCCCTGTTCGATACGCACAAAACAGTCTAATATATGCATTTCTGAGCATCCACCTTTTGCATAAAACCTGGTGCAATTTTTTATTATTTCCCCCCCCCACCCCTCCCCTGGCTCAGCAGTACATGAGAAAATTAAAGGACGTTTCCAGGTGTCATCTGTCTTTAAATGTTTGCTTGTGTCGGTATCTAGGAAATACGGCACAACGCTGAGACCTCTGGAAAGGACATGAGCTGTGCTAAACTTCTTCCCTCTTTCAGCCCAGCTGCGTCACCCACCGCCCAGCCTTTACAGCGCTGCAAGTGTTAATTATAAACTTCGGAGCCTACGTAAAAGGAGGAGGGGGGAAAAAAAAAAAAAAAAAGAGAAAAGGAAAAAAAAA